>NC_060234.1:35216631-35520898 GCF_021155775.2 Neodiprion pinetum
TGAGACCACCCCAGGGTAAGTTGGTGAATTTATTAAAAGGACAGTCGGGTAGAAGGATTGTGTCTTAATCGAAGTCAGACTTGCGGACCTCGTATAAATATTGATGAAAGATTTTCTCGGATAGAATTACTTTGAGAAAAATATGTATACCGCAAGATACCTTGCAGATTAACGAAGGCGAATGGAGGTAAATCCTGGGACACGGTGATTAGAGATTAATGTTGCGTAATTTTGCTACATCTCGAAAACTGAATATATATAATGATACAGCAAGAGCATTAATAAAGATCTCTTCGAACTTTGTCCTCACGGTTGTGCTAATGGTTAATATTTTCGCGATGATTTGTCAACTTCAATCTTTTGTCGAGCACTGTTTCGATCGCCCGTGATACTGGACAGAGAGGACATATTCCCGAAATGTTTTCCTTGAGTGAGGTCTTGAGAGGACCTCACTTTCAATTTGCGAGGCGTTTATATTACGGATCTGTCAAATGATTAACGTCACAAAGAGACAAAAATGAGCTCCTGCTATTGCGAATTAGCCACGGCTAATGAAATTATGATTGAACAAAAATCTCGCAGTTAGTGCTCTAGCCAAATTGCCTTACCAGCGGGACTGTAAGGAGTTGGCTCGCCTTTTAATATAGAAGCTATAAAGGCTTTCATTAGCCACGACTTAATTAAACCTGTTCGAAACTTCCCTCGCTTGAAACGCTACCAAAATCTGAATTAGATTTTATTTACGTTCATGGTCGATTCGAATATTACGTCACCCAGTTTCCTAATATATGAATTAATCTTCCCCCGTCGTGTTATCCACGTCTTGTCTCGTAAACTTTCATCTGCTCGGCTAATCCAATTGTATATGTCAAAGAAAAAGAATCGACGCAACATTGAAGTATATGTATAATAGATATGCACACTGCCGTTGATTTCACACTCCGAATTCAAGCGCTAAACTTGGCAGATATTAAAGCTGCCAAATTGGAATGGTGCGAAGCAGAAAAGGTTCGGATCAAAGTACCCGACGGATAAAGTTCTCGTGCATAGTTAGCCGGCTGCTTGCTCCCTTGGTGAATTGAAAAATTTCGATCTGACGCATAATACCGAGTCTTATGCGTAAAAAGTGTGCCGAGTGAAGGCCGAGAATCAGCGAACGGCTTGTGAGCTGCTTTGATCCTTTTTCTAAAAAAACCATACACGTCAAATGTCTTGCGATTTATTAACGTCTGAATTTTGCGAAAGCTTATCAAGCTCATGGAATTAAGAAGTTTGTAGAAGAGAATTTTTCACTGATTTACAAGTATATTGGAGAGTCTTTGACGCCTTTGATGATGATTTTGTTTACTTGTGTAATACAAGGGTAGACTTTTTTCTTCGCCATCTCGCAACCGCTCGCAAAAATTTGGCAAAAACTTTGTCTCTCGCGTCGCCGCCAGATGGAGCAGTTTTTCTCGTCGAACTTTCTCACTGTCAATAACGGACGCTTATATATATATATATATTTCTCTTGGGATATCGTACGAAGTATATACCACGTTTGCTAATTACTTTAATATTTCGGATATAGGTAAAAAAATGACGACCCGAGAGCGCAAAGGTTTCGCGAAAAGGTCACCCTGAGGGTGAAGCAAAACTTGCCAGACGAAATTGTGGAATATCGAGGCTTGCTGCGTAGTTTTTGTTTTCCTGTCTACGGCGCTGCTGGCGACAGGCGACATCGAAAGCTTTTCCACGTTCAGCCGAATTCAAGTCAAGTACAATATGGCATTGCTTCGAAATCCTGTAAGCGCGAGGCGAACGGCTGTAAGGTAAATTCATAAGATAACAGGCCCTCGCGAAGCCGTTGTTTCGAAAACGTCGAACCTCACATCAGCGATTTTTGCACTTGATATTGAGCCCTACCGGCGAACACCCAGCTCCAACTTACTTTGCATTCTACGAGCATCTGATGGATATTGCGACGCTTTGGTAAACAGAAAGGATAAATCGGTCGGTTTCGAGTGCTACGCTCGATATATCGATTCGTCGAGGCCGCATCCAACAACACCGCCGGGCGTTTTTCGATATTTGCAAAGTATCCTCATCCTGTTTCCATCCCACCATCTATCGGTCCATTTCTCTCCTTATATTCGCTCTTCTCTCCCTGGAAATCATATGAGACTGAACCACGATTGTTGGGAGAGGATTGGAAAACATTTTATCGTATCTGACGTCCGACAAAGAGAAAGAGAGAGAGAGAGAGAGAGAGCGAGGGAGGGAGGGAGGTACGGAGGCGAGCTTCCCAACATTCTTTCACTCCTCGGCATCTGCGAACAGATTCTGAAATATTGTGTGACTCACGAATTACCGTTTACACATATTTATAAGCAGATGCTTCCTCAAGAATGTATGTTTACGCTATAGAACCATAATCTGTGCTAGTCGAACAAAATTTCGCCAGTGTTTCACTGTTTTGAAGAGATACCTGCTTCGAAGAATTTCTGCTTCACTTTTGTTCTATCTTGCTGGATCTTGCTTAATATACAGAGATATTTGAGATGGCTTGTGAAGTCACGGGATGTCAAGAACTCTGAGAAACAGAAGAATGGAAATACGAAATTTTCATGGGACGTAACGAAGATGAAGATGCAGTTCGTTAAAGCTATACTAGTACCGAACATTTTTCATATTGTTTTGCTGATGATTCAAAATCAGTGCAAACGTAACGTTCTTTTTGCTCACATGCTGACCCATTTTATATATTTGAACAAACTGAAATTCCGTTGAAAAGATTGTTGAAATGCCGTTTCTAATCATTAAGCGCACGTTTTTCTCCGTATATTACAAAGCTTGCGCACGGTTTTAAAACGCTTTTGTTATTCACTTATACTTATTTTCACCCATGGTGAACTGAGATAAAAAATTCTTGCATATCGTAGAACTAAACTGCGTGACAAACACTCTTCCCCGGGGCTTTAAAAAGTGGAAAAGCTGGCGCTGCCGGCTAGCCTCGGTGACAACTTGAAACACTTTGCAGCGTGCGAGTTCACAGGTTTCTCTGTACTTACTGTTCAGCATAAAAGCTTTGCTGCTATCAAGTCCAATTACTAATCAACTTACGGGCTGTGTACACGGTATATTTAACACGATCCGGTGATCAACGAGTCGAGCTTGCCTCTGATCGTAAGCCGATTTCAAGGGGATACCTTCCACACCTAGAAATCGTTGCGGGTTTTAGCGAAGGGTACGAGTAACGTTTGCATGCCGTAAGCACAACGCACTCTAAATACTTACTACGCTACAAGGCTAGTTAAAGGAGGTCGTCAATATTCGGTTTTCGCCAAAAATCCCCTAAATCTAATCTCTGTAAATATATCATTCCTCTTGTTATATTTTACAGTGCGGAATCCTTTTCATCACAGAACTGTGCAAGTGACCGTACCGACAACGTTTCCATTTCACTTTATACGCATCCTGACATCGCCTGTGTAAGACACAAATGCTCCGCACTGCTTGTGCATGGAAATTCATAAAGGTCGACCAAAGGTTCAAGAGTCTCGGCGTATCACGTACTATACATGGGTAATTCCACGAGAAAACGGCTGTGTCCATAAAGGTATACCGCCTTATACCGGTCTTTGCGAGTTCGCAGCGCTGCGAAAAAAAAAAAAAACTTGGCAAACTGAACCTGAGCAAAGTTCGCGCTGCTCAGGAGGCAACTCGGTGGAAACATAATCCTCAGAACTTTAGGGTATGGACGGTGGTGTACGTATGTACTCGAACCACGGATAGCGCGATGAAATGAGCTCAAGCCGCGATGCCGAAAAACTGAATGTTACCTTCTCCTTCGACGCGATAGCAATTTTGCAGTGGTTGTAGCAGGCTGTATCATAGTTTTCAAATTTTTGCACCGTATTTGAATTGAATTTGGGAAAATAACCAACTATTCAGTGTAAATGCGACACAGTATTTTTAAACATCCCTCGGTTTATGGTTGCAAAACGGTGGCAGCTCAAATTTCGAAAAAATTCATAATTTTTAGAATTTTTCACGTGAATTTTCTTTTAATTCAGCACATGACCTTTAATTTTTAATTTATTATAATCGATTGTTACTTATTTAGATATGATCAATTTCTATAAATTTTCCTCGATTGTTCAAATCGTATTTTTATTTTGTTTTTTTTTTTAAATAAGACTAGAATCGGAGGAACAGGGAACAATCTGATCAATTTTCACAATCGCCATTCCCAATACGAAATTTGTTACACAGATCCATCGAGACTTGGAGAGCCCATTTTTGGGTTATTTAATTGTTTCGGAAGGGATGAAAACGCCGCCGGGGTGACAAACACTTGAGGGGCGATAGTGGGGTCGAGGGGTTGGTAAGCATAGGTCAGTTTGGGGACACGAAGCGAGGCGAGTATCAGGGAGGCGTTTTCAAGTTCCGCCCCTATTCAGGGTGTCGAGAGACGGTCAGCGGGGGTTGCGCCACTCTTCCGTGGAGCTGAAACAATTGCTCCGCGACGAAGTTGCGTCCCAGTTTCCGTGTCGGACGTGACGTCACGCGCCGCCGACAACGGCGGGCCTTCGGGGCTTGGTGATGACTACAAAAGAAGTCAGAGAAGCTCGTGAAATTGAATAACTTAGCTGTGTCTGCGCCGGTGTATCCTCGTCCTCGTCGTCCTCCCCCCACCCCCATGCTCATCCGCCCTCCCCATACATATATGTATGTCGTATGTATAAATGCGCATGGGTGCGTACATGCGTATATCAGGTATATTATCGCGTTGCACAGGTAGGAGATGCGAAACTCGGTTATTCACTCGCGTGCAGATACCGCAACGGAAATGGTACCCGCAATGAAACAAAAACCTATCGTACTTTCCCCCAGGCTTCACTGTAGAAAGAGATACACGTACGTATAATATGTGTTTGTACATAGAGGAAGAGGTGCGATGTTCCGGGCATGGCGTCGCCTGTAATGTATCGCCCAAGTATTGTCTAATTAGTAAAATTTCTAGTCGCATGTAATTATTTTCTCGCGGTGAGCAAGACTCGGCAGTTTTTTTACGACATACGATCGATCCCGCATCGCGCAATGGGAAACATCACGAAACCATTCGCGAGTTTTCGGATTACTGTGGGTTTTTTTTTTTTCGTTCTTTCTGAACTCACGTTCCGCCGTTGCTTAGCTTCGATTTCAAAAGTTGTTCTCCCGCAGCTTGAAGCGTTATTTCGATTCATGCTTCACTTTCTTTTCGTTATTGTTATACGTCTCATTTTATATAGGATTTCTTTTCATTTCGCGTATATTATTCGTTCGTTTATTTATTAAAACAATTTCTTGATACCCTCGCCGCTAGATATTCGGCTTGAAATCGTAGGATCGCGGTCTGCGTGATGCGATGAGTCGGTTTTTCCCGGTACAAATTTCTCTTCTCGTGTAAACGGCGGGGGTAAAAACATAGTTGAAAAGTAAAGTTCCCGTACAACTTACTCCAAGAAATAAGTTGCCGTTCCCGCGTGTATCTGCAAATATTACCCCAGAAATTCCCTTCATTCGCAAACACGATTCTTTGTATACCGTGCAATTGAAATCACACGAATACCCGTAAAGCAACAGCTCGATAAAGATGAAAAATCGTCTCACGTCGTATTAGCACTGTTTGCGATACGGAATATCAACGCAAACAGAGCGAGAAAGCGAAGGGAAGGAGAGTGAAAAACTTTCAACACGAAATTGCGATTGTCCTGTTTGCCCGATAAATCCCGGCCATCATCGGGTCCAGATTTGCGTTGTCCGTAATGCATGGCTCGGAGGGACGAGCACGGCTATAATTCAGCCGTTCCAAAGAAGCAGCCGAAGTCATTCACCGCCTCGACGACATTTGCTGTCCATTTCGAAAATGGCTCAGGCTTTCCGCTCGTTCGAATATTTCCGGAGATTTCGTCATGCGGCTTCGTTCGGGGCACCGTTTACTCGCAGATTCGGTCTCACCTCCCTTTCTTCTTTTAAACCCGCCCCCTTCCCTTACGGGTACGTGTTACCATATTTTTTCAATACAGCACGCTATGAAAGAACCAACGGAACCATCAACGCAGCAGCAGCAGCAGCAGCGTAGCCTTGCCCCTCGAAATTTGCAAACTGACCAGAAAATGCTCGCTGCTGCATTGGGCGAGAAATTTTTACACTATCTTACTGCGCGTGTGGGGAATTAATCAGGACGCAGGGACGTCCTGCCAAGGTTGAGGCGGATATCGAGGCGTTCCAAGACGGAGAAATTAAATCCGGTACATGTCCCGTCAACGTCTCATCCGGCGATGGAAGTTGAGTCACTTCGAATTTCACAACGGAGATTCGTCTCCCTCCGTAGCTTCGACAGCCAATAATATTTCGGCTATAAATTGACTCTTCATTGCGGTAAATTCGTCAGCCGGATATTTCCGCGCGGATTAATTACTGCTGAGTTGGAATTCCTCAGCAGCGGCAGCAGCGGCGTAAGCGGCTGCGATTCTTGTTATACTTTTCGTGAAAATTCCGCTCTCCGTGCTAATTTCTCGTCCGCAATCACCGCCGTGTTTTGCTCTTAAACATTTCGCTCGAAGGAGGTCGAACACTTTATGCAACGTCGAAGAAGGCGACCCCTTGGGGGAGAGGAGAGTCGATCCGAATCGGGGAACATTGGGGAGCTTCTCGATATAGCAGGGATATATTCTACGACTTGGCCTACGCCCATGGAAGTTTCTCCGGGAGGCCCCGGAAAGCGATCTATAGGATTACCGGGCCGATCCCGCAGGACTTCGTTCCTGGAGATATATGATAACTACGGGGACAGGTCGTATGCATAAATCCCACCCGTTTCAATAATACGGCATGGATTCTGCAGGTCCGGCTGGCATGGCCACCTGTACGTTTTCCTCGAAGAAATCAAACCTCTTTCGACGCTGGATTCTGAACCGGGGTTAGACGGCCATTGATTGACCGTTGCACCGTCGCCCGGAATAAGCTGGCGAAACTCGGAGGGAAGGAGTATAATACGATTTACCCGGAAAAGAAAGGAAACGGTGTCGACACTCTTTGAATTTAATTAAAATCGGTATCAAGGGGGGATTCTAGTGTGAGTATTTGTTTCTTTACCTCAGTTTCGAGGATTTCTTCATCAAAATTTGTAAGGAAGTTTGAGATTCGCCTTTTTATGGTAAGTAATATAGAATTTTAACTATCTTTCGACAAATTTGTGAAAAATAAACGAGTTATACGTTGTCCCCTGAAGCTGTTCTTCCGTCACACGCGCCGATGGATCTCATTTTTTCGTGGACCAGTTTTGCGTGAAAGAAAACAAACTAAAAATGTTCTTATCCAGTGATAACGTAAGGAATTATATTTAAAAAAAAAAATAAAAAATTATTGCGTTCTGTACAGTTCCCGACATTTTTGGCTCAAAAAAGTTGATCGTTAAATAACTTATTAAAAACAATTAGGCAATCATTTCGCAAAAATTCTATGCCACGTTTTGAATAAATTATAAAAGATATGTGTACAAAATTTGAAGTTAGTCGCCAGCCCCCCATCTTGACAAAATTGAGCATTTCGAGAACTGTAAGTTAGTAAATCGGTGATAAAAATTTTTAACCCAAAATGAGACGTTGGTAAGTATTTCAAAATTGAGATATAACGTTTTCAGTGCTGGGGGCCTCTCTTTCCCCGCCCCGTACTCGGAAAATGATTAAAAAATCACGCATCCTCGTTTCGCGAATTTGGAAGATAAAACCATCAGCTCGGCGCAGAAATTCGGATTAGCATCGATTGATTTTACATAACGCCATAGATGATACGGCACGTCGGAGATTCAGGGAGTTGTATTTCACGTGGGATTGCACTCGGTGATAACTTACCGTCACGTTGAAATGAAAATTAAACTTGCAAGTGCGAAATCAATTGCATCATTAACCACTTTCTTTTTCCTTCTCTCTTTATCCTCGCTGAGCACGCAGACTCATGCATACATACATACATACATACATAAATTTACCATCAAGCGTTGCTCGGCGGTGTTTATTTACCGAGTTGAAATATCACGAACGAGGATGGAAAGGTTGTTCGTTCCTAAAATCCGCTTTATTCATACCATTCTTGCAGTAAATCCTCGCCCGGTGAATAATAACAGCATAAATGTAGACACTGGAATTAAATCGTTTGTGAAAAACGAGGATTCGTTGTACGAGGAGTGCAGATTTTGATTAAAAAATCGCGAGACCATCTTCCCGCAGCTCTTGGCAATAACTTTAACCTCTTCGGAGAGGCGAGGCTCTCGGTAATATGAGCTCACTTGCAGTTCGCGAACATTATATGCGATTAAATCGAGTGTCAAGTGTGACGTAAGAAGGGGGATTATGATCGCTCGACGTGGGGTGAGGGGAAGTTTATGTCTTGCGAGGCGATACGTGATCGCTGCAACATGAAATTTCTTACTTTCCACTTTATCGGATATTATTTGAAATTTAATTAAAGTTATACGACTCTCCGATATCCCGTCATCATCGTCGCATGGCCGAGCTCATCCTTCTAACGCGCCAGATCAGCCAGGCCGAGGTGTACACTGTTATACGGACAGCCATAAAGTATTAACCCTCTCCGACAAAGTAGTTTACCAACGACTCACGCGGCTCGGACCATATCCGTTTGCTAATAAACGTTTCATTCCTACGACGCGTAAAAATCTTACCACCATGCGCTTATCTTTTCGGCCGATTGCTCGCGAGCTAAGAGAGCATTGAACAGGCCGTCAACCGTCTTCCCCATCGCTCGAACAACCCCATGATTATAAGGGGGCTCGTACGTACCATCGGACGCACAGTGTAAAATGAGCCGTTTATTTCCTCCGTCAAGCTTTGCAGCCGTTATACCGACCGTGAGCATCGCTTCCCATTGAAAACGGTGTTTATAAGCTGAAGGCTCGTCGGTTAGACTGCGTCTTAGAAAACAAAGCTGCAACGGGGCTTCAGGCGCGTCTTTGCTTGTAAACGACGTCTGCCAGTTTCACCCAATCAGTACAGATTTCGATTATTATTCAACGTTTGTTAACGGCAGCACTCATTTTTCAGAATAAACCAGTTTTGTTCGCAAGCTAATCGAATTTTCTGTACTTTATATCCATAACAAAGACGCTGGAATAGTTGCCGAGAAAAGATGTCGAATACTGAATACACGAAAATGTTTTTCTACTCATAAAAGTTGTATCAACAATTGATCAAGGGATTTTTCAGCTGAACAATCAAGGCCATCATATTCAAGTGGAGTAATCTGTCTTTGAAAGGAAAAGCACCTTGCTGACGCAGATATTGCTGGGGGTGGATACGAGATCTTTTTTTTCCGCTCGAACCGTTGGAACCAATTTTTTTTACCTCCGCCAGAGGGTTGAAATCGATCGACTTGGGGTGCAAGCAATTATCGAACGGGGTGTATCTGAGTGATAATCGAAACGAGGTAAAAATTGAGACGCAGCGTGGGAAAGGAGGGGAAGCGATCTTCCGGGCCGTCCAATCAGCCCGGGATTATTACTCGTTTACGTATTCCCACCAGGAAGTAACATTATTGAATAAGTTTCGCGCAGTGGTGCTCGGGGATGGTAGCGCTTTACTCGATCGCCTGCTGCTCTCAAGTACTCGAATAAAGCGCGCGGAACTGAAGGAGGGCGCCGAACGATCACCGAGTGGAAAATATCGCCACCCTGAGCCCGGGGGTTGTGTATTCCTGCCCCGGGGCAATCTCGATCAAGGTGAAGTTAGGCGGGTGTGTATACGCTCACCCAATAATACCCACCGACGCGATGCATAACACCAGTCAATATTCCATTTGCCGTCTACCAAGGCGATATTTACATCCTCGCAAATAATATCCTGCAGACTCCGGCTGGGCGAAGCACTCTTCGATTTATTAGATTCGATTGCTGCCCGACTCGTTTCGCGCCGTTTTTCATTCCGCGCACTTTTCGCAACGCGTATCGACTTGCTTTTGTATCGCTGCACTCGCCGCGACAAATCGGAGTCGCGGTTCGCCGAGAACCCCTGATCAACCCTCAAAATCGCGAAGAATCAAAATCCCGGCAAGCAGCTGCTGCGCGTTTCTGTCGCGTTATACCGGCAAACGTAAAAGAATCCTAACGACGGTCAGATCGGACGAATTTTTCAAATATTTCGTCATTTATGAGATGCGAAAAAATGTCAGGGTTGTAACGCGTGACGTACCGTCGTGTCGCCTCCGGCGAAAGCCTCGAGCTTTCGAGGACCGACCGTGTCGCCCCGTTATTGTAAAAGGTTCACCACCTACGCTGCCCTTACATGTCACAAGGCATTTTAGTTTTTCATTCCTCGCTTTTCTCCTGTCTTGACTCCTCTCCTCCTCCTCATCTCTTT
This sequence comes from Neodiprion pinetum, assembly GCF_021155775.2. NCBI lineage: Eukaryota > Metazoa > Arthropoda > Insecta > Hymenoptera > Diprionidae > Neodiprion > Neodiprion pinetum. The sequence continues at coordinate 35,227,032 of NC_060234.1, forward strand.
TACCGCGAATACAATCCTTATAAAACTCCGGAGCAGTCATGCTCCAGGATTTTTTCATTATTCTTTTCTTCTCTTGTACTGTTTTTTTTTTTTTCTCTCGGTTTAACCAGATACGAGTTAGCGATCCCGATTATCTTGCGTCTCGTGCGCTTCAGAACCAATTTCGCATTCTACCCTCCCCTTGCTGTGCTCGTAAACTTTTAAAACGATAAAATGCGACTAAAAATCAAACCTGCAATCTTGTTCGAAGCCCTCTACTGTATTCTCCGAAGATATCGGGGGGCTCGATCAACGGCTCGGGGCGTGAAACCGGGCCAATTACCAGTTATTCAAAAGTGTATTACACCCGGAGGGAGGCGGTCAATTTCTCGATACTCGTATCCATAATTGGAATGTAATTGATAATAATTTGCAGTTACCCGAAGAAATGGCAATACTGCGATATAATTTATCTCAGAATCGACGCTACAGCTATCGCCGGTTCGATTCTATCGGGTGTTATTGGAAAGAGTGGGAAATGATTGAATTATGTACTGTTAATTGGCACTCAGGGCTCCCCAGCATCTTCTTCAATATCTCGTTTGGGGCCGTCGGGCCGTCTTGGAAGGAGGACAAGCGGCGCATAAAATAGTAAAAATTGAGCTGGCATCGGCAAAGTGGCACTCATCACAGGGCGATTGAATTCTTCCTCGCCCCTCCAGCGTAATTCATTTTTCCAACGTCGCGAGAACTCTTCTCATACATTTGAGTTGATAAAATTTCGTCACGTATTCGAAGCTTTGTCGGCGCTTCGGGTCCATCCCGAGTTCCATCAGCCCCAGCGTGGCGGCGGCTTCGTGTCGAGGAATTCGCGAACGGTCTTCCCTCGGAACAACCCGGACGTAACAGAGACACGCAGCACCAGGTAGCACGAGGACAGTAGAGGGCTGTGCATTTTAATGAAGCTCGTAATGAGAGCATGGCTAGACGCGTGCTCGCCGGCTCGTTGGTTGGCTGGTTCGCTGCAGTTTGCTCCTCTACTTCCTTGCTCGAGTTCAAGTCCCGCATTGCAAGTGCCCGGCTTGAGTTATCCGTAAAACTGCCGGATCCCTTGACACTCCCGGCACCAGGGACTCGGTTACGTATGACAATGGGATTAGGGGAATTGAGGCGGGGAGGAGTTCCGCGGAAGCACTCGGGGATTTCCCCGATCGAAGAATAATACAGTACCCGATGTTGAAAGTAGCACGTCGCTTGCCTTTCCTTCCTCTCGGAAAATCGGATCAACGTGGTAGATGCACCGTTGACCCTCACCTTGACAAAGCACCGCGTTTCTCGATTCGACTCTTTACGTTTTCGACTGTCCAATTCACGACTAAAATCCGACGTTGAACTAGTTTTGAGAAAGAACACGACGGAAGTTTGAATACTCGAATACTTGGCACTACACTACATTGGTTGAGGATGCGACAGTGTCTCGAAGCACTTCTGTTTAAAGCCGGTTGCGGTCACGACCTTCGATTACACTTGGCGAATATCGCCACAACCGTTTCATCACGTACACCAAGGTGACCAAGCCCCCAACGCCAGACGGAACGCAAGGAGCCACCGATTCCAATCCTGACATTGTTTGCCTAGCACGCAGAAATTCCATTTCACCTCGCTCTTTCCTCCTTTGCATATTTTGTGAACGTGCAAGACCGGGATAGACACCGAGCTCAACGAGACGGGGGTTGGAAGGTGGGCACGCCTGCGTAAGGGGATGAAAGAATGATAGGGTTACTTACGTATGCCATCGAGCCCGCGAGCCATCTTTCCTGCTCTGCCCTATTCCGTGGAAAGCACACTAGGCGAGTACCGGAGAGGGATGAAGTCAACCTACCCACCTGTCCCCCCGAAGAAGAGCCGAGGCACGGGGTTATTACCGTCACTCGGGGCGGGTGTTAGACCGGCTCTCGCGCAGCTCTCGTCAGCTTATCTCGCGAACCGCGTACGTGATCAACGAATCATTTATGTCTCAGGATGTCTCGAGAAGGATCGAATTCTGCAGCTGATAGGACGACGTCGATTGGCGTAAAAAGTACACCGCGGGATTCAATTTCCCGGCAAATTCGGCTCCGGTAGAAATGATTTTTTACCATTGCGTCACGCTCGGAGGGATGTGCTCGTTCCGACTCCCTCGCTCCTTGACGTCCCGTCAAGATCTCAAAGTTTATCCGAACAAACAGCGTCGCGTCGGACAGACAATTCGGATATCAACCTCCGCGCGATTCTTGATAGATCCTTTTTCCCGCAGAGGTGAAATCGCGCCTTTCGTATCGCTCACCTGTGTTACGCTACGCGATATCACGTGCGGAATCCAAGAGCTGGTAGAGAGCGCGGATAGTGATATCTCGACGAGTGTCAGGGGCTGCAACAACGTCGCGTGACGGATAATGCGAGCATTATTTCTCGTGAATATGAATACCCGTCGTCGCAAGCGTTCTCGACGCCGCTCGTTGCCCTATTTTCAACGCCATGTTCAAGACGCGATGCGGAAGAAGCGTCTTCGCCTGCTTCTTCGCGCCGCGTGCGAAGAAAAGCAATTTTCCCCTGGTAAGGAAAAATTTCGCTCTGAGAAGCGTTTGCGAAAATGGCCAGCCCTCTAACGCCTCATGTCGCCTCTCCACTCCAGCCACCTTCATACCCTTTCTATCTCATTTCCCTATCTAACTCTAAATAAACGGTGCTGCTCGCGTTGTCTTCACGGGGTGCGTATTTGGCCATGGAAAACACGAGGTATCACCTGCGGGTGGATCGACGCCCGGCAATATCGCGAGCGAGGTGAAAACGTCTGGGCCTCGTACCACTTTTCTACGATTCGACTTGTTTTCCACGACCAGGAACCAGTCCGCTTGATTATCATTATGCTGTACGCGCTGCCCAATATCGCAGTCACAGTTACTCCTTATCCATCGTTTCTAGTACGGTTTTACCCAATTGTAAATTGTCCGTCTCCTCTGAACCGACCAATGATCTCAGCTGTGCTCGACGTTGTATCGATAATAACATGTGGTATCGACGATGTAAATTAAGCCCGTCCGTTACCCGCTGTGATGTCACCTCCAGGACCCGGCTATGGAGAGAGAGAGAGAGAGAGAGAGAGGAGAAGGAGGAGGAGTAGGAGTGGAAACGCGAGGGAGAGACGGATTGCCATATTGTGAGGCCAAAATTTGGAAAGAGAATAGGATGAGGCGACATATTTTCAAATTTATTAACGGTGCAGTATGTATGTATATAGAGCGCCACCTTGAATGGGGGCATTTTTCAATGACTCCGTTTATACCTTCGAGAGAGAATTTTTTAATAACGCAGTTTTATTACACCACCGTCGTGCGCAGTTTGGTAGATGCGCACAGCGAGGAAATTATTTAACACGACGTATGTAATATTTTTCTCGCTAGGTATATACACTGATTAAAAGGACGATTACGCGAAGCGTGGAATGAGATTCTGCTGCGAGTGACAGCGCTCTTTAATCAGAATAAGAGGCTCGCATCAGCTATACATATAATTCCAGCCTCACAAAAATCCACGATTAAATTGACTTGCCGATCATCGGGGGTCGGAGGATTCCCGTAAATCAAAAGGAAACCAGCAGGCGCTGCGCTTGGAAAAACACGTCCCGTAGAAATAATCGCGACTCATTTCCTCTAGATTTGTGAATTATTCATCGCTGTTTGAACATGGGCATCGACAGGGCGTGTTGACATTTACAATGCGTCTGATTTATCCGTGGCTTATACGAAAGGATTTCGAATGCTCGTCTGCTTTTACCATTTATTCATTTGCCGTGCAGGTGCTACTTGAATTTTATATGCGAGCTTAATCATCCCCGAAGTAAAAAAAAAAATAATATAAAAAAGTAACCAGTAAACCGTAAGCAGTAAGCAGTATGCTTCGCTCACCATTTCGCTCTCGGGCTATTAGCGGAACGCATTGATCCATCGGCAAATACTCGAAGCCTTTGAAAACCGGCTCCCCGGTTTGACGGTGTATAAAAAATCGTCTTGGAAAACTAGGCAGCACTTGTGCCTGAAAATACACGCGCAGGTGTCACGGTGGTGCTCAACCGGTAAAACTTGTCGTTCGGTTGACAGCCGAGCTTATTGCAGTCTCCCCAAAAATCGAACGATTTTTCTCACGGGTGTATCAAGGGTAAAGTATCGTCGAACTTGTTAAATGGAAGCTGCTAGTTAAACAGCAACGAATTAAGGACGACGATATAATCTAACTTGGAAATGGTCCGTAACATTTGTTTCGAGACAAATTACGAGTTTAAAGATAAGGAAAAACCCGGTTTCGCGAATTCGTACTAATGGAAGCATTTGATGACTCATTTGTCACATACCGGGTGCTCCCAGGTGAACGGCATTGTTTAATTTCGCTGCCGATGTTGAGCAACACAAAACTCGGAATCATCGGTACTCGGTGCCCCGAATAGCATTGCGTATAGCCAAAATGGCCGGATTTCTATGGATTGATACACTAGGGCGCGATGAATGGCCATACTTGACGTGACGTTATTCGAAATCTCGATCAGTACGCTCGAAATAATTAACCAGAAGTTGTCCCAAGCCTTGGATTGTGGGAAATCGCGTTGAAAGGCGGATCGGAGGAAGAAGGGCGATGAATGCACGGAGGGAGGGATACGTTAGGTCACAGTAGTCGATGGTGTTACTTTTCATCCAGATTGGACCTTCGGCGTAGCGGCCCCTTGGGACGCGCCCAAACCCTTCTTGTACCCTTCGCCGCGAAATCAGGGGCCTCCCACTTTTGCGAAACCGTTGTCCATTGTTGGCGTGCTCCGTTTCCCTTTTCGCCTTTCCCTCTGCGCCGCCCCGAGATATACCTGGATATATTAGCGGAGAACACGTCCTTATCTGCTAAGTGACACCAGTTAGCAAATTGAATTAACCTGGGCTCTGGAATTGGACCAAGTCTCTGGGTTCTGGGTCACAGGAGGATAAGCCGGATGATACGACGGTGGTCTTGCTGCCTTCATTTACCCGCGATTACTCTGTACTAATCGTAATACAAGACTCGATGATTTCAAAATTGTACTTGTTTCACGACGAAAGAAAAAAAAGAATTAGAACATCAATACGTACCACTCTCATCGAGAGTAAACACCCGGTATGCACACGAGGATGGGTATACCGTTAGGGTCATCGCGATGGGATAAGAACCCAGCAGAGATGTTATCTCAAGGGTATCTGAAGGGCAAAGAATCGAACATCATAAGCCGGACCGTTGCCGTTCGAAAACTTTCGTAATCCATGTCCCATCATCCTTTCCGTAAGACGTTAGAGCTCGGACCTTATATAGTGAATGCCGGGAGACGAATGAATGTGTCCGAAATTGGAGCAAGCTAAAGTCCCTCGAAAAATTCATGGTTCGCAAAATTGTTGGAGCTCGCAACCAAAATCTAAACTTGGTTGTAGTCCGAAGGTTTGCCGGGGAACCACTTCGAGCATGGGCGTGGTAATTTATAATCGAATCATTTCGCCGCGAGCATGTGTTTTTTCCTCCTTCACCCTCCTCGCCCCCTGTTCGATCGGGGCTCGCCGATATTTCTTGCGGGATTCATCGCATTGGTTTTGCACCTTTCCTCTCCATACTCCATCCCAACTCCCCGTGGCGTTCCTGCACGAACTCGCCACCCTATTTTTTCAACCCCTCCCCGGTCACCGCGCCACTTTATTTCATTCTTCTCTCAACGAAGGAGGGTTTCAGCAGTTTTTCACGTATCGGCTTCTGTTTGGCGACAATCAAACGCCGTTTCGCAGGGGAAGCTGTACTCGATGCTCATTTTGACGACAATGTTTGGCAGGTTCCGAAATTTCGCAGAGTACTGTTTAATGGTCGGAATTCAGAGTGCGGGTTTGGTTCGTTCGTTAGTTTGGAGACAGTGTTTGAGATTCCGCCTGCAGGATTGCGACAATTACTTTCTCCACTCAAGACAAGAGTTCAATATTTGACGACGTGGTATCTGGCAATGAGCTCGAAGTATACCGTCTCAAGTTCCTTCAATTGTACGGTTCAAACTAAGCTCGTAACTCGCACTTACATCATCCCCGTATGGTTTCAGGTTACGGAAACATTTCGCCAAGAACCGCATGGGGCAAAGTAGCAACAATCGTTTACGCCATTGCCGGAATGCCGCTGTTCCTTCTCTACCTCAGCAACATCGGCGACATCCTGGCGAGGAGTTTCAAGTGGACTTATGCACGCTGCTGTCTCTGCAGGTAGAGTATAACGAACCCCTAATCCGAGTTATCATCCGCAGACGATCTATATTTCTGAGCTTGTTCGCATTTCGTTCAACTCCCATACGTGAGCTCAGCTTAAACTTTGCTTTACGGGATCATGTTCTTATCACAGGTGTCGAAGAAAGCCCCGCCGCTTCGAGCCGCCGCCTCCTAGAACGAACGTTGCCCCCGCCGGCAGAGACCAATGGCAGGTAGGTTATTGCGCGTCGGAGGTTCAAAGTTGTTCCGTAGCAGGGACAGCCATTGCCCCGATGGAATTTCATAAGACGTTTCCTTTGCTGCTAGATAAACGCGAGCGTTCAGGAAACGTGATTCCTTCTCAATGCGCCGAAAGCGGATTCTCCTGAGCTAACGGGGCAAACTTTTCACAGAGATATTAAACAAACGGGATTTATCACTGCGGAGACTCTGCGCTCCCGTGACTCGAGAGTGTTCAAAACATGAGGAGAAATTTTGAGCATCGCAAGCTCGACTTGAGGAAATTTTTTCATCTCAAGATCAGGACTTGGGCGCTGGTCAGTTTTTCGTCAAGCTCATGGTTGTAGGTTAAAGATGCAGAGTAGGTTAACCAGATGGAAAATACGCAAGAACCAACGATTGGCGTGTTCTATACCTTTTTCGGAATCCTTTCAAGTCACCTCTCAATCTGTAAGCCTCTGCGAGATTTTTGTTTCTTTTTTTGTTTTTTTTTTTTTGTCTGGCGTCCCCGAATCAGCGGATTAAAGGATCACGCTGCTGCGCGGATTGATAATGAGGCGGATCGCGATTCAACGAATAGAGCAGATATCTGTTTTGGAATTGGCCGGGCTATATACATCGGCGCGGTCCCCAGGGGTCAAGTTTGACACCAAAGGATTGTTCTAGCGCTGATTGCATCAGGCAATCTATATAGCTGGCGGTACAAGTTCCGGCAGAGAATTCCCCCGACGTTTTGCAAGGTGGATTAGGTTAGTCGATAGATTGGTTGTTTACTTGGACGTGTATAATGGCCTCCTTGGAGGAACAGCTTCGATACAGTTGAAATTCATTCTCTCATACATGCCGAGGCCAGTCTTGTGAAAAAAGTTACAGCATTGAAATTGCCGCATCGATATTCACACCTGATTAATCTTACACCCAATTTTACAGATGGTTAAAATACACGGTGGGGAACTCGAGACATCCAGTATCGAGCAGGGAAGCTCAGGTGACGATGACGAGGGTGACGAGGAGAGTGAAGGTAGCTATGATCCGCAGAACGTGACAGTGCCGATCACCTTGTGTCTCACCATAATGGCTGGGTGAGTTTTGGGTGTATGAAAATTCCCACTTGTCGTCGATTATTTTCACGCAATGCAGGATACCTTTGTACGTCATTGTTACACGTTGGTTTCGATAAAATTTCTCCATTACCGATTTTTTTCCCTATGATCGATCGATCTGCATTCACATACCCAAGCGATATCAGGTAACGGGGTTTGAAATCCCGTTGAAAATAAAATCTGTCAAAGTGGTCATATCCATTTCAATTATCGCGATGAATTTGAAAGTCGTTACAGAATCCTTTGGGAAACGCTACGAATGGAGTTTGATTTTGTTCGTTGTGAAAGCGCCAATTCGTTCGTCACATCCGTCATTTAGCCGTTTTTACAACTTACGATTCTTTTTTTTTCCGTTTCACGACATCAGGAAACATCGATCGAACAGCACGTCGCGGATAGCCTGACATGTGTGTTTTGGTTTTAAGCGTATTTGACAATGGGCTTACCGTTACTTAGGTTTATAGGGTGTTAATAGAAACTTCCCGGGCGAATTTCCCAGGAGTCACGTCAGGCAACCGTCGAATTTATTTTCCGGGATCCTTTAGGCTTGGCCGTAAAAGAAAAGAGGCCGGGCTGCCCTCATCCATCTCTAAAACAGAAAGTTGTTCGTTATTAATGGACATTCATTGAAGCACGTCTTACATTTCTTGCTTCCGGACTTAAGAACAGGCGAAAAACCCAGAGAATTGCTCAAGTACGACGAGCCTTCCCATCAAGAGGATATTCGCTCGATCGATCAGCTAGGAATATCAAACAGTAAGCGAAGTCCTCGTGCCTGAGTCGCATCTTCCGTTTCACCCGCCAACTTTACTCAGGATCAGAACCCTGCAGCGCAGATCTTACGAATCAGGGCACAGCATGGAACCCACGATAAACCTCAATAGGAAATATTTTTCCTCGTATAATATCAGTTCCGATTCAGCTAGTGCAGCGCGACCCTCGAAGACACTTTGTAAGAATAGCGATATAACGAGGGGCGGGGGTGGGATTATTATCTGTAGGGTAATATCTGTAGTAATATTTATTAAAAATTATAAAATAGACTTAAAAAACAAGTATGGAAAATAGAAACTGCAATTTCTGGCTCCAAACATCATATCTTAAGTAGAAAACCAAATAAGGAATGAAAATGATTTAAATAAAAAATATGTGTTTACATATATGTATTAAATATTGATCCGGGTCTTAATTATCTGTATTTCTGTGGGGTGACTGACTTACGCGGTATATGCTAAAGCGACGAATATTATTAAATAAGTCTTATCAAGACGGCATCTCAGTCTATAAGACGTCATGTCGCGTTGCTTATACTTGAGAGTAAAAGTATATATACCTAAGGATAAGGATGCTTTATAAACTGGATAGAAAAACTCCCTCCTGTCCATGGCTCGACATGCCTACGATTATTCGGGATAGAGGAAGAATAATATAGGGTCAGATTTTATGGAGTGTAAAGAAATCCGAGTCACCGATCGGGGGTCGCTGGCATCGATGAAGATTACGTACTTTCATTAACACGTCTTCCTGACTCGACAATTGTTTTATTCGGGAAAACGTGACCGAGTGACTTCCAGCAGTAGGATATTATCCTTATCCGTATCCTCGGCCCCCACCCCCTTGCCCTTTTCTACCACCAAGTAACCTCAATTTTCTTTAAAGGTACGTGTGCGGCGGAGGTATGCTCTTCTCGATGTGGGAAGGCTGGGGCTTCTTGGAATCCTCCTACTTTTGCTTCATATCGCTGAGTACCATTGGCTTCGGAGATTACGTACCTAGTGATGAAATTTATTCGTCGAAGGGAATCAGCGAGTTCTCCTTTCTCTTCTGTTCCTTGTATCTGATGCTGGGTGAGTTGTTATTTTATTTTATCCTTTCACGCCGTGATGTATTCGCACCGTAACTCCGCGAAATATTCTCTGAACCTGAAAGCAATCCAAATTCGATTACACGCAAGTCTTGGAAAAAGGCAGATCTGAGAATAGTCGGAAACGTATTTTTGGAATTTTATTTCCGAACGATCAACACCGCTGCTCGCGTAGCGGGTCACTGAATGAGAAAAATTTAATCAGAGGTAGAGCTGCTTTTCGGCAAAGAAGAAGAAGAAGAAGACGGAGAAGAAAAGTGTATCATTCCGGCGTTTGGGTAGAGACAATTCTGTATACATTTCGAAAGACGTATTGATCGATGAAGTGTGAACAGTTGGCGTCGGTGAATTGGGAATAATCGTACGAAAGCTGAACGGTGATTTTTGGTTATAAACAAAACGATAACGAAGCCTTCTTAGTTCTCGGAGTCTTTGATCGTTGGTTTTGATCGAGAACGCTCGATCCAACACACACCGGGCGGTAACAGTTATGATGAAGGCTTGAACCGTGCGGAGGATCTGAAAAGCTCTACGCGCTACTGACATCTTGTTATTTCGATAACTATTTTCGTTCCCTCTTCCATAAGAGTGCTTTCTTCTCATGAAATACGGAATTGCGATGCGGTGATTCGAGGTGCTAACAAATTTCCGAGCGCAGGTAGACCCTGATTTCTTTCGCAATTTCTTTTTTCTTCGTCAGCGTTAGTCCGACGCTTTGGGCTTTTTATCAGAATTTTCTCAAGCACTCCGCAGGCGAGGATGTAGCCAAGTATGAAGAACTCCGCCGGTGAACTCGACGGAAAATAAGATTTGTATTAAGTAGTTCAGCGCGGATTGAGGAAACTTTCCTTCGCATTGACAGCGAGAGTTTTGTGGCAAGTGTTTCTTTCCTCCCTTTCGCCTTCTTTCGATTTTCAATCAAATACCGCCCAGCAGCGGTTGCGAAAATGCACGCTATACGCGAACGTCTCGACGGATTTTGTCGCGAATGCAACCATCGGCAGACGGTGTGAACGCCGCGCAATTTATCCGCAAAGCATTTCTCGTGAGCTTTTTTGCTTGTGTGTGTTGTTCGTTGAAAGCTTATTTGCAAAAAAACATTCACGCTTAGATTGTGAAACAAGATTGAACGCGATCGAAGGCTCGCCCACGTCGAAAATTTTTTTTCGATTACACAAATCGTCGGTTAAATTTATACCCACAAAGGCACGTGAGTAGAAATTGATTCTCTTCAGACTCTCGCGAATAATTAATTAACGGATCTCAAAGGGAAACAAAGCGGGTGGAAAATGTTTCGGAAAAACGTATCGCCTGAGAGAGGCGGAAAAAGAATAGGAAAAAACTCGTTTGTTTCAAGACGGAGATGAAGACTAATAGCGGAAACGGGGTTGGCATTCCGACGAGTAAGCTCGGCCTGGTGCGGGATTGAAATTCATCGATTTTGAATTTCACCGGTGTTTTTCTTTCGCGCAAGCTCACCGCCGGCATCCCCAACTCTAGTCACTTAATAAATTTTCGATATATCTACTTCGAAACGCATTGCATGACTCACCACGCGCGAGTGTATCGCGTAGGGTATAATTTTTCTTTTCTTTCACTTCCCTCCAGCCGGTGTTCCGCTATTCCCAATGAATATTTTTCCAAAACCTCCTTCGCCCGTGGCGCATATACGCTTTGAATATCATCACAGATGTAAACCAATTCGCATTTCAATTATCCAGCCAATTTATTCCCCCGCACTGCAGTGCTTACTTACCTAGTTTTTCAAACCTCGAGCTTGGCCGTTATTTATCGTGGCTTAAGACCGACCGTTTGTAAACGAGGGGAACTATAAACACGTAACGCTACACTCTGCTATGATACATTCGCCAGTCGAAAACTACTTTTCATCGCCTGCTTCAGGGTATGTATACGTTTGGCAAAGAGAAGGAAAAAGTAAAAAAATAAAACGCACGGCGCCGAATCTCAAGAAGAACTGCCTCGTTCAATTTCGCCCGATTAATAACAATTAGCAAGAAGTGCGAGCACTGCTTATACTTGTACCTGAATTTAGTCCCCCGTATCGATCTCTGCCGATCGAATTTCACCGTTTCTTTCCAATCTCTGTGCTCCAGGTATGGCCATGATAGCGATGTGCTTCAACCTGATGCAGGAGGAGGTGATAGCGAAGTGGCGGACCCTCATCCGCACCTTAAGACACATATTCAGGTGCGACAGGTGACAGACGCGGCGGGCATCAGCAGCTCTAAAATCGTCAACCCACACCCGAAGCACGTGAGTACATCCGAGTCACGTTCAATCTAACTTACAATTTCTCAACCCTCGACGGTGTCGTTCGTCGTGAACCCTTAATTACCCCGAAGGGGGTTTTATCTCCTCTGGCGCAGAGCTGTGCAGCCCTCGCCCCATACCCAAACTTCCCTCCTCAAACACGCACGCGTATGTATACATGTATATATATGTGTATATATATTACACATATGCATATACGTATATATATATATATATATATATATATTTGTCTTACAATGACTTGTAAGGTAAACATTTGCGATAATAACCGTGTACGTAGATCATCTACGAGATGGAAGTTAATATACCAACGTATATATTTTCGTATATCGAAAAGTTTTGGTATCGGTCCATAAACACAGCCGTGAGAGCAACAGCTGGTTGTAAAAAAATAATCTACTTCTTCTCCCCTCTTGTTTTCATTCTCCGCGCGATCTCGGCTGAAGGGAGAATATTATCTTGCGGGTCGATTCGCACATCTTTCACCAAAATTTGCAATAATCGATACGGACACAGTGTCGTATACGGTATGTTCTCGCGCAAACTTACCCCGCGTGTATACGCGTATATGTTGGGAGCAGAAAAACGTTCTGGGAAAGTTTGCCGATACCGTCGTGTGAAAATCGACAACATCGGATACAGTCGAGCGTAAAATTGACCCGTGCCAAGCGCACGGCGAACTTGGTGCGAACAGGAAAATAGTTCGGGTGACTGTACGGGGACAGGGATGGAAAAGGGTGGGCATCTCCACGTCGGTACTCGGACTCGGCAAGAACTGCGAGGCGAGGCGAAGCCGTGAGTCCTTGGGAACGGAAAGGCATTGATCCTTCGTTTTATCGGCGAATTTTGTCGATATTCTCCTCTATATACCGCATCGGGTGGAACGGCGTCACTTCCTCTTCCTTTTCCTCCTCCTCCTCCTCAAGCCCCGTTTTATTCTCGCCGGTTTCCTCCTCTCAACCAGCTTCTCCCACCTATTTTTTCCTCTCACTCTTCCGACTGTCTTTTCCTTCTGGAGTCTTCCGGGTTCCGCTTGAATTCCACCAATCATGGCGTCGACGCCTGTTGCTAGAGGAAATAAAAGCCGTCGGTACTGGAAGGTCACCGTTTGGCTGTAACCAGTTGCGACACTTTGACGGGAACCCCTTTGATCTAGAGGCCACCTCGAATTCGGTCACTTTCCAACTCGTCGCTCAGTAACTTTCCGACGAACCTCACTCCCTCGGCTGTACATCCTGCTGACCTCTGCCGTCGGTCGCTCGTCTATTATTATTAATATTGTATCCATCGTGAACGCGATACGATCACTTGGTGCCATAATTTTTCATCCAGCAGGTTCGAAAACCGCTTAGTTCATCTCTCAAAGTTTCGAAGTAGAAATCATAGTGGTAAACGGAAACTTCGCGCACATTCTGTACAGTTCTGAACTACAGAAGTCGAAAATTCTAATGATCTATTGATACCGAGCGAGATTGATCAGTGGTGAAATTTAAGGCGGTAAAGTTGCATTGATTTTCGAAAATAACATTGCCTTGTATTTTTTGTCAGTAGAGCAAGAAAGATTTCGATTTTTCTTTAGCGAAGAGCCTGCTACAATTAATCGGGAAAATATTCTTCTACCAATTATTCCGACGAGACGAGTATCTGCTTGACATTGGTAAAAGAGGTGAGATAATTTTGATGAAATTTTATAACTTGCCGCTGCAAACCTCTTAACGCGTCTTGGCGACGGGGTGAAAACTTTTCTGCAAAATTGTGAAATCTCTTCGGACACTCAACGGCTGAACGTCTTGCGAAGTACGTGGACAGGTCGGATTAATGTCCGTGCCCGTTCGAAAGGTCAGCCGTAGGCTTGGCTAAGCGTGTCCATTTTCTCTCTTCGTGTTTCGCTGCGCCTTCATCCAAATCTCACTTACGCTATCCAAACGGCGGATTCGTTACGCAGACTTATTCTTGGTTTCGATATTTCCAGATTGGTTCTTGGAATATCTTTGGAAATTTAACGCCCGAGTAAGACGCGGAAGGATTGATTTTCAATGGTCCGTTAATTTCAAATTTTTGACGGGTCATTTCAGTTTTTCTATGTAGGTATATTTCTCTGTGATCTGTCACGAATAAAGTTTCATGCAAGAAACCGCTTAGACAGGACACCTATACGCAAATGAAACCGGCTCGTTCTTCTTTTTACTTTGTACCGCTGTCGTGTAATGTTACTTGAAACGCGAGCGGAGCGCCAAAAGTTGAAGAGTTAGAAATCGGATGGTAGACCGCTGCTAAACTTCGAAGCTCACTACCCAAAAGGGTTCTGCCGTATGCAAAATGAGTACGATATTCATGCAAATGTTGATCGCGCATGAATACATGTTAATTCAGCGTTTAAACGGAAGACACTTTCCCGCTTATATTCAACTTTGAATACTTAATACACAGTTTTCAACCTCATCTTTGACTTTGTTGCTAAAGTATATGCATTTTCACTAACCGCTTGAATCGCACGAGACGGCGTTGTGAGCGGAATAAATGAATATAATGTACATCCGGGACGGAAATCGCTACGTTAACAGATACATTCAGGGAAAAATAAAATTCAATACATACAAATTGCAGAAATCAGTTCACTGCCTCTTTTCCGCAAATCTCAAGCTGACTGAAATTGCTCTTACTTGAGTATAAACTGTAATTGACAAGTTCGCACTCAAGCGAGCAAGAGGGTGTTCCAATTTGCCAAATGACAAAGTTCCGAGTGTCGTAGTACCGACCGTGTTATTACCACATTATAACATACTTGCAAAGCTCGATGCAGTTAGTTGCGAAATCTCTCGTTGGCTCTTTGGCTCTTTCGTGGGTGATCGTGAATTTTTAACGTCGATTAAACAGCCCGATACCTTCGGGTAATAATCAAACCCAAAGCAGTTTGACCTTTGCCGCTGCGGTAGTTGACATGATTCGCGTTGAGGATGGCCTGCCGCGTCCACTTAACGTACCCTTGAATTTTCAAGTAGTCCTGGCTGGTATAATTTCCTCTCGCGATACACGGCGAAAGGTTGAAACCGTTTTCAACCGAAACGTTTAAAAAGCCCTGGTAGCCGGACCCGATTGCGCGGCTTCTCTGAAGCCTTAATGAAATCAAGGAAGTGAAAGCTGTCACCGACCTAAGCAACGGAAGGACGATCTCCCGGATGTCGCGTTGGACGTAACGACGATGGAAGTAACAGAAGGTGCAGGAACTCGATGGAGGGTTCGGAGAGTCGGTGTTGGAGGTGGTGCCGTTGGTTACGGCGGTCGGAATACTTTAAAGTTGTTTTCGAGTTGGTTTCTTGTTGCTTTCTGCGAGGCAGGGAACCGCTGCAGGACTGCCAACAACGCTACGTGCCCCCCGGATTCCCAGACACGGAAAAAGTATTTGCAATGCTCGGAACTTTCCCGGTTTTTGTTGCGTTCGAACGTTGATCGATAATCTCTAACAAGTTTCAGCGCTGGAACTTGGACCTTTGGGTACAAAAAACCTTTTAGTGCAGCGCTTTCCTCTGTGCATTGTTTATGCCCAGGATCTCTTTGTACCGCCTGCTAACGTGTCTTCGTATAACCGGTAAATCAATTCTCAAAGCTCAACTAATCCTCCCCTCTTCTTGATCAATTACGTTCCTTTGGTTCATCGCTTCCGATTTCTCCATCGCCGCAGTCCTTTCCAAAAATTCAAACTGTTCACTGTACTCGTCGCGTAAATTGTTGTTGAGTGCGATGCTTGAACACGTTATTGTACCTACGATGTACTGCAATCGGTATGAGCATTGGAAAAGCAATTTACTCAGGCCGAGTCTGTCGATTCTACGACTAAATTTTCTAGATATATACTCGAAATTGATGCGAAATATCACCTTCTTTACGTCAACAACGAGTGCACCGGAAAAGTTTGGAATGAAATTCGTATCAGAAGCATGAAAAGACCGGGATGCGCGGAGAAGGAAATGATCGTCAGTATCGGATGTCACGTCGACACTTTGCGATGATTTAATCTTAATTTTCATCGTCGAGTACCGATCGAAAAGCGAAGAATTCCGTCGGGAAAAAGCGGTGTGTCTGTACCTCTAGCTCATACCTCTCGGTACAGGTATTTCAAATCGAGTATACGTACTATACATTATACATGTCGCAAAGTAATCCGGAGATGGAAAGTTTTCAGTAAAAATAACTTCGATAAAGTTCTACGTGCATATCTGTGGACGTTAGTTGGCTGCCTCGGCTACCGGCAGACTTTTATGCAACGCAATTGACTTTGCGCTGCTAACTAATCGGATGCTGCACCACCCGAGATTGGTCACCCGATCTCATCGTCGGCTGGAACCCGAGTTTCAAGACCCTGCAGCCTAGGTACAAACTCGGCTGATAATAAACTCGTTGGAATCCAGATGTCGACATTCCTTGACTCGGAATTAACCGTGGAAGCGAGGCGAAGCGACAGGAAGAGGTTTCGCCACTGCTGAGCAGCTCGTCGAATGACACTTGGGATCCTTCCTCTGATCTTTCCTCGAAATGGTCTATAACTCCCTCCTTCTCGTGTGTCAAAGATCTGCGCGATTGACTTTGCGATATTTCCTCCTAGCGCAATTTAACACGAGGGAAATAGAATCCCCCTTCATCCCCCAGGCGAAAGAGCCAGGCTGAGCTGTTCTTCAAGAACCGCGGGGTCAGGGCCAGCCGCGGTTACCACGAGGAATGCAATAACGCTACTCTTCTCCAGGATTGCAGCCTGCGTCTCTAGTCTTGTGTATTCTAACCCACCGCGCTCTAGACGCCCTCAACATTTCCCACAGAACATGTCATGTTAAACTTATGCCCTATCCTCCGAATGTGCATCCGGATACATACAGAGTGTTCGGTTTGAAAGAACCAGAAGAAGAATAATCAACGTCAGTATGAACGTAAGAGTAAGCACTTTAGATGAAAGGGATTCGTACCTTTTTCCATTTCTGTCCATTCCAAATTTCATCCTCACAGTCTCGGTTTCTTTGCCAAGAAACTCGATTTAAATTTTATTCTCCGATGCTTCTTTGAGTAATATACGTGATTATGTCAAATGAAAAATCCTCCTCACTTGTGACGTTACGTTTACTATCTGATCGTTTTGTGTCACCGAGTCGTTCCTGCGATTTGACGGTATATCTCCCCCGAATAGCACACCGCGTATGCATACGTTGGTACACACGTGCAGCGGCGAACCTTTCCGCATAGATATGTCTTTGCGGAGAGCAAAGTGCGGTATGAATCATAGTTAATAATAAACCACGAATTGATACGCCGCCTTGCCTTTGCTTTGCCCCGAGTTGTCGGCGACTTGAAAATGCAGAGAACTGCAGCGTTTGAAGTCAACATACGATATTATATATTCGCAACATATTCGCAGCTTTGGATAGTAATTGGTACAAATCCCGAATGACGTTGTGAAGTTCTGATGCATATTTTGACGAACCTGATTCGGTTCTCTAACTTCCTGGACAAGTTTTTGACTAGTTAGAAAAATCCGTCGCATCACGCGGTCGGCCTGCGGAGCTTAACTGGCTGTTCGAGAAGCTTGACGAATGGCGAATGCACTTATGCACCGCGAGTTATTATGCATGCGGGTGTTGGCCAGCATTAACTTTTAATACGAGCCTGCGGGAGCACCTGACCTGCCTGAATCGCATTTGATGGCCCCACGTCGTCTGCATTACTTCCGCAGACCGAGGCCATGTTCTGGCCCGATATTTGGCCGCCCCCTGACACACCCAGCGAGCACCAGCCTTATAAATCATCAGTATCGATTGCCCTCCTTGATCCATTTTTAACTCGGGTTAGCAGACGACACCTGCAAGCCAGGGTACGTCGGTCAATTTATACGGGATTAAATTCCAGGTATTTCGGTGTTCCGTCCAGACATCAATTACAGTCAACTAATTCGCTCTTCATTGAAGGAATGCGGTGTCATTTGACAGTGAACGACGACGAGCACCCGTTATATCGTAGATTTGCAGGGAAATATGAGAGTAATGGAACTGTTTTCATCGACAGTCGTTTCTAGATGTATTATTGTGCATTTGCGTCAAGACAAACGGACCATTGAGACGGATTCGTAGTGAAATCCTTTTAAAGCCAAGATTCACGTTGATGTCGGTATAAAAGTTGTTTCATCGAATAAACAGCGACCACGTATAGCGGGTTGATTCTTTTAATATGCTGCTACGGTACGTAACCCATAAACCCAGTTTAACCGCCGAAAACACAGAGTTAGAACATAAGTTGTGTATCCTCTACATGCACAACAGAGGCCGAACTGTAGGTATAATACTCTGTAAATTCCTCGGTGATAAATACATTCCCTAACATCTTACAGGCACGTACATTCGGTGTTTTCGTGCACCGTTGAACAGACCTACGATTCAACTAATCTTGAGGAATACCCGAGAATACGTGGTTGTGCGGTTTCTATTCTACATTCATGGCATCCACTGTTATCGATAACGCAATTAGCAGCGGTTAACTGAACAAAAAGTCTCCCGCGCAATTTGTATGCCTGCGCTTTGTTTGGTCCAAAATGATTGTTGTGAGAAAAAGAAATGCACGTACTACCCAGATATGGTCATGAAACTAGTGAAGAAGGCATGCGGCGTAAGGCGGAGAACCGAACGCGTATACAGGGTATAAGATGTAGGATGAAAATTGGTGCACGAAGTTTCGATAAAAGAGATAAAATTTCGCGGAGCGAGGATCGTAAAAGGAATCGTTCATTTGTTCACGCGAGCGAAAGAGACCAAGTTCTGTTTTTGTAAATTTTATTTCTCAAACTGAAAACTCGAACGACAGTGTTGAATATTTTATCGACCTTATCTTGTTACTATGTATACGGTTCTCGGTGTCGATGTCGAAATGAAAGAAAGTTAAAAAATTGACATTTCGGCCCTGAGGGGGCAAATATGTTTCATTATTAATAAAGACATCTTTGAGATAACACTTAAATATTCAATTAATGATAACGATGTCCCTGATTTTTGGTTTTTGTTTTTCTTCTTTGAAATTCTTTCGTATTGAAAGTTTCACTTCGTGCACGAGGCTCAAGAGCATTCAATTGCAAGTACTACTTCACTTCGATCATTAATTGAATATATCACTGTTATCTCAAAGATGTCTTTATTAATAATAAAACATATCGTAGTTTTCTGAGAAGGGCCACCCTCAGGACCGAAACGTCAATTTTTTGAGAACCTCACACGTATAAAACGACAATATACAAAACGAGGGTAATTCCTGAAGAATCGAGCCCGACGTTCCCTCGAGCCAGAGAGAGAGGGAGAGAGAGAAAGAGAGGATGCAGCCGCCAACAACGGAGCGACGTGATGTGGTGAACTTTGAAAGTCCACCCTTTTCGCCCCGGGTGCAGAATGGCGGCTCGCACGCTGCAGCAGTCGACTGAATAGTGCATGTTCCGGCTTTCGTGACGCACTTGAACCGCTGTCCTAAACAATCCCTCTCTCTCTCTCTCTCTCTCTCTCTCTCTCTTTCTCTCCCCACAGCCTCCCGCAGATGTCGCGCACTGGTCTTTCAAGTCGGGCCGAAGGGCCGTCCCTTGGGGGTTGAAAAACAATGAAGGGTTGGAGTGCGTCGTGAATAACTGATGGCGGTGCCGCCTGTCCGGCCCTTCGACTCGCTTTGGCTTCAATCCTCGTAATTACTATCGGTGTAAACTTCACCTTGTCAAGATTATCGGCATTATCCTTCTCCTGGATAACTTCCGCCAATCATGCTCATCCTGATCTGCATGGTAGCAAATTTTGGACTGCCCGGTTCTTGCTTCTGCCGCAAGAAACTTCATTGTTTGAAACATTCAACGGGCTGTGCACACGAACTGCTCAATTATTAATCGCTATTTCCACTATTATTAATTCTCGGTTTGTTTACATGGTTTTTAGAGTACCCGCGCATAGGAAGAAATCAAGTTTTATACGATCGAAACGGTGATATACGTTGGTGTATAAAAACAAAGATCCTGTGAAAGGGAAATAAAATTGTGGCTCCTAAAAGTTGGTTAAAACTGTCGTGTATTGAAAAACGTATGAATCTCGTATGTAATTGTCTTCCATTCAATTGACTCTAAGTCCGAATCCTGCAGGAAATTTATTTACCAGAAGCTGAAAGTGACCGCACATATTTCAATTATCCTACAGAAAAATAACGCAGAAGATTTTATTTCAACTTTCGTTAGTCTTAACGGCTTGTTTTGACGAGACTAAGCAGAAAAATATGGAACTATCGAGAATAGGAGAATGAATCTGGTACGCTGGTTCAACCGAGGCAAAGTTTTATCTAAGAGAAAATTGCGAGCTGCGGCAGGTATCCGTATACGGCTCGATACGACTTGTAGGACTTGCATACACGTACATTTGTATTTATCTCTGGAGCAGAGGGATCTGGCGACACACGTCACTTCTGCAAATCTCGCGTTTAGAATAAATGGTATTTCTTCTTGGAGAGAGCCCTGCTGATGTTCGCCATCAATTTCGCGGGGAGAAGCGAAGAGCTGAGACGAGAGCGTGCGGAGGGCAGAGATCGTAAAAACTAGACCACGTACCGAGCCAGACTGCGCAGTGATCTTTTATACTGTAAAATTAAGAAAAAGAGCGACGATTCAAGTTCCACCCGTAGACGCGACCTTGAATGATAAGCTGCCGAAGCATGAAGCATGTTCAACGACGCGTCTCGTTCGTTCGCGCGACTTTTTTTCGCAGAAAAAGAAAAGCCTGATGAAATTACCGCTTTTTGCTCGCATACGTATAACGTACATGTATAACAGCTATCGCTGCACGCTTACCTCGTGGACGAAGTTCACGGCTCAGTTAGTTCTGCTCAAACGAGGTCAACGTAACCCGCGGTCTAATCTGTCCGTAAGCGTACCCACGGCTTTAATTCCAGTCAGCTTAACCCGCTCAATTTTCACAGTAATTTTCTGAATATCTCTGTAAGGTTGTACAAAGTGTATAATCAAGGCAACTCGATGCTCGCCAAGACCAAATGTTCCTCGTAATATTTTAACGCGACAAATTGCACTCACAGACTCACCTTCGACGAGAGTTTCGACCATTCTCAAACTTTGTTCTTACGCGAGATAACCTGGACGTTTTTAAGTGTTGAATCAAACTGAAAACCGGGTCAACGTCACTTGCGAACGCCTCGGTCTTTAGATACGAGCGACGTGTAGGTTTTCCATTTCACGCATGTGCGATGAAAGCGAGGAAGGAATTAAACGTTTTGAAAAGGTATTCGATTTATTGTTAAGTCAGATTGACGGAGTCGTAGAGACACATTTATTAAATTCATATCGACTAACCTTTTCAAACTTGTTGAGACTGTTGAACGATATAATAAAATTTTAATTACGTATCTGTTATTTTGCGATGTATAACGCTAATCTGGAATATACAAATTTATGCGTAAAAGACAGAAGCGATACTCAGAGTTTGATGTACGAATATTATTGCGACACTATTCAAGCTGATTCCAGAAATATTTAAACAATGGATCAGCGCAATGAACGTCAACAGTTTAGCCAGCGAAATTCCACTCAATTCATCCGTCGGATTGTAGAAATACTAATTACAGTATACGAATTATTCATTTTGAATTAACGTAATCAAATCCGATATGTGCAGAGCGAGTAAATGAACCAACATGCATAGTTGGAATAACCCAAGTGTTTCACACTTCACGAATCCAACGTAATTCACTGTTCAACCAATAATCATAATTTGTGTAACGCAACATGTGCGAGGATTAGCAAATGAATTGTAATTTCGTAGGGATCGATAATTATTTATGCCGAACAATCTCATTGCGAAATGTTCAACTAGTAGAAAATATGAACGTTGTCGTAAGGTTCGACACCAAGATTGATAGCAAAAAAGTAAACGAAAGGAGAAAACAGTCAAGATATTAGGCACAGATTTCGTTGTTGCCATAATATTATTCTGGCAGTCGTATGATCGCGTTCACCTTCGCTAGAGAAATATTGATTCAATCGATCCTGATAACGATAGAAATAGGACAAAGATATTGAATGACGCTCGAGATCGAAAGAAATCCGATTGCAAACACGCAGATAAAACCAAAGAAAATTAATTAGAAATAAAAAAGTTATCGTCTAAAAAGTAAAACAATAGCACTAATAGTCGAAAAGATTGAATGACTCGATGAGTCAAGTCTACAGGCAATTGAGCAAAAAGAAAAATGAAAAAAAAAAAAAACGTAAATCAAAGCAAACAAGCACGCGCCGCGCGTACCTACAGAAATTAGGACGAACAAAGGGATGCAAAATTCCGTCAAGGGCAGCGGATTCGCGTTCGCGAGTCACCGCGTGCAGCTCGTCTCCTTTCATCTTTTCGTCCTGCGGTCTGTCCGAGGATAGAGAAAGCATGCGCGCCACCCGCCCGATGCGCAGTGGCGTCGCGACGCCGGCTTTTCGCCGGGGGTGGGGGCGTCGTCGGGGGGGAAAAGTCCAGTCTGGTCGGGGCTGTTCACCCGAAAGCACTGGGCGCGCGTTTCGACGTCATCGCCTTACGTGTCGCAGGGATTCCCTTTCGTGCGGGGGTCGAGTTTCAGCCGCGCCGCCCCCCCCGAAGTCATGGGGCACTTACGAAACCGCCGAGCGTCGTATAGTCGGTGAATCCTTTCACCACCGTTCGCGCTTTTGCACGTACGTCCATTTCGCAGGATGTCAGATACACGTATTACGAGATGTCGACTCCATCGCGGTGAACGCGAAGCGAGAGGACCGCGTACGGACGATCGGTGTAATATCGTTAAATCCTTTCAAAAGGGAATGTGTTGAAGACTTTAATCTTACACTTGGAAGCTTGTATTACACACCTACCGCACCGGCTGTGCATTTGCAGTGATACGTCGTGGTGACATAATTCACCTGGTTCTGGAATCTGATCGGTTCAACTAGGTAAAAATAAAGAAAAATTTGTTAATCAAGAAACGAAAGGATTAATAAATTCCGCCAGCTTACACGAATCTTTGTGTTACATAATATGCGTGATACGCTACGGCAGTGAATATTGTTGAGGAACGTACGTCGGAAGTGAAATCGGTGGTATGATACAAGATATATTACACGCGGAAGCTCGACGATTTTCAGTGTAAACCTTCCGTCGAGTACAAGTCGAGTTTCAATAATAATTCCCTGTGTGACGGTGACGTAGAGGTGATGTTGCCAACGACTTTCTGTTCACGGCACAGTGGGAAATATCTGAACGTGATCACGGGCAGGCAAGTAATTCCACAATTGTACGATTTTTAACCATGGTCTTTAAATCATCCTATTTACAACTTTATGCTCGGCTGTCGTGACGCAGGATCTGACAAAAATTACACCACCCGTAAAATTACTCATCAATTCCTTATTGATTTCGCTAATGGAACGTCATCGATCACTCGAAGAATTATTGCCGTGATAACCATTCGCGTCTTTGTTTCGTAGCCTTTTCCTTCTCTGATATTTTAACCCTATATTTCTCTCCCGGATAAACACAGTTGTCATTAATTTTCAATCGACCTGTTTGACAAGATATTAAGCAATTAATTTAATCGAATCTGTTATATATTTCGATGAAGCGAAATTCGTTTCCAAGTAGCCTCGATACTCTTTGTCAAAAAAAAATACTCCCCCCCCCCCCCCTCTCCCATGTATATTCAAGTGGCCTCCAATATTTACCCAACTAATGGGAGAATTAGGGTGGCGCAGAGTGATATGGCAGCTGCTCGGTCTTGTCGAAACCGATCGCGAATATTCGACGGTTCTAAACGAATGCGTGGGGCGTCGTTCGGTTTGTCGAGTAATTAAAATTACGTCTTGATACATCATTATTATTCCGGGCACTTAGCGAAGTCGTACATTAAAGCGGAGAGATCGGGGAGGAATCGTTGATACAAACAATTGAGAGGGGAGCGTAGTCGTTGCCAATGATGCCCTCGGCGCATAGTAATTAAACCCTTATCGATCTCGAACGATATATCCGGTCTTCGGCGTGCAAATTGATCATTCTCGACACGAACGAATCGTTAGGGACGCCCCGATTCTTTCGTCTCGCCACGTAGCAGATCCGTACTGTGTTGAATGAGAAACTTACCGAATATTCTCAACTCGATACATAATATTTGTCTTCGAATTTTATACACGTATCGAGGCTGTGTTGCGTTGTACTCAATTTCGTGGCAGCCGATGATAAAGTCTGAGGCGTGCCGATGGATAGCGTGAAAATTTAAGACTTCACTTATTCGGAAAATACGATTCATTTTAACACTCATCTTTTAAACTTTATTGAATACTATTTCTGACACGAAAAATTTTTTATTGTTCTTTTTTTTTTTTTTTTATTAAAGACTCTTTGATCTTGGCGTCATTGCGAATTTGTTTCCATGTCCACACCGTGTCAGATTCTATTAAAATACCTCGTCGCGTTAGTAAAAATTTTGCCCATGCATTCTGGTAAGGGCCCACTTGATCTTTTTTCTGCACTCGATATAATTTCCTAGGCAGAATGACGGGGGTGCTTTATTCCGAACTCCAGGTGGATAATAAAACAAGCGTGAAAAATTGTTCGGAAATGGGTGTATTTTATGCGGAAACGTAGAAAAAAGAAGCGTGTTCAAAAAGGTCACTTTGCCCCGGGCGGCCACTTTGCCCTTGCAGACCCTTCTCCAGGGTGGTGTTTGATGTATGTAAGGAAAGCTTTTTGGACACTTTCGCTCCTGTCATTACCTACAGCCTAACATATGACTTTTTGAACATTCTGACGGTGCAAAAGTGTCCCGCTGCGTCAGGAAACGCGGATCGCTGCGACGCGTCTACGACGCTTAAATTCGCTCGCAATATTTTTTTAGCATTCTTCCTCTCTTCGTTTCTTTGCTTCTCGTACAACAGACGGCTTTGCGTCGTTTCAAGACCAATTTCACGTACCTCTGACGGATCTAAAGAGTATTGCGAAACGTAAAAGGCTTATTTATTTTGAAAATGATGTCGCTGTGAAAAGATAACTGCCTGGCCAAAAATCAACGCTGACTTTTATTAATTTTACAACGATTTTTGTTGATATGACAATTATAAACAAAAGCTTACGATATCGATTATTCGCTTAAAATTAATTCAAAATGGTGGAAAATCTACGAGACTCGTTTGATTTCGCTCCACGACGTCTTATTTTATTCAAAAGATTATTTTCGATAAATTTAGTCAAACATTTTTTCAATCACGTCGAGATCGTTGAATATTTAATTTTCCAACATTGTTTCGATATTTACCCTGATCAACAAACGGCAACGTCCAATTGACCGACGAAAAAGAAAAAAGAATAAATTCCAATTTATCGTAGAACTTGTAGAAAATAGTTTTTTGAATGAACTGAGCCACCCTAGAGTGAAATCAAACTAATCCAATAGATTTTGAAATATCTGTAAGCTTTTGTTTACAACTCCAGTACTTTCTATTTTTATATTCGTAAAGCGATCTTCGTACCTTTTTCGTATCTCGATTTTTGGCCAACCCGCAAAGAAGAAAATAAAAGGGATGAAAAAGTGACGGCAGGTTTTGATTCGTCGAGGATGAAGGAGTCTAGGGGCGAAGTGGGAAGACTATGATGAAGCCAATTTTAGGTGCCTAGGGAAATAACTGCATTCGATTTGAATCTTTTTCTCCCTCTCTTTATTCCCCGGCCAAAAGACATCGGTCTTACCCGTTTCTTCCTCAGCCGCTGCAGAGATATTTTCTATTCTTTTTTTTTCTTCCCTTCTTTTCTCTTCCTTTCTTTTCTTATCACTCCTTTTTTGCGGTCCGACGAATACACGGACAGCTGCGGGCCTTTCATTTTCAGTCCAACTGTTCCTCGATTCGCGCGCCTCACTTTCGCCCATTTTCTCGCGTTCCCTGCGGGCGCAGGACCTGTAGGACGCCGTTCTTATTTTATAACCACATTATTTCTGGCACAGGTTCACTTTTTAGGGAATCCTTTATATTTCTTCGCGCACAAAGGAATTGTTCGTTAAATTTATCAAACGAGGCAGTCTAAATATGGTTGCATAACGATTTTCTTATTTAAAGAAATGTTCCTCGATTCGTTGAAAAAGTACACTCATAACAATTACTTGCGTTACCACGTGGAAACATTATTTATTTGAATGATCGAAACGATAATTCTTTTGTCATAATTGATCGCTATCCTCGGTAAGTTAACCTGATTTTTCTTTTCTTTTTTACCGTTTGTGCATCGGACTGAAATGAACTCTTCAAGAAAATCACCCCCTGCTGCGGGTTGCCGAATAATCCGAGTACGAAGGAAAGCACTCAGCGGTTGCGATTCTTTTCTTAAAACTTCAGCTGCCTCCGTCGCGCCGCGAATTGTTTATCTCACTTTGCTCGACGAGCCCCCCTAAAAATCATGGGAAATCTTACGACTGTTAAATATACTCGATAAGGAGATGAAAAAAGATTTGCTTTATAATTTTCTCTTACTTCAAACTGAATGGATGCCTAATTTATATACTCGCTGATGCGATGCTTCTTTTTCTAAAGCATAGCATGGTCACTGTAACTTAATCTTCACATCAATCGCGCACTTATATGTATCGCATATTTTTATTTTTTTTTGGCATTAGGGGAACTAACGATCCTTGAATGCTAGACCAAAAAGCTCTTCTTCTTTCTCTGCCTTAACTTGCAATAGGAAATTAAATATCGTAGACCATTAATTTGATCTTGAAGTTATTAAATTACACAACTTGGAGGCTCGCTCGCTCGCTTCACGGAAAAGTTGTTTGAAACTTTAAGCCTTAACACTTGAATTATAACCGTAACTATTCCCCTAACTATCCTCTACTCGGAGTCGAAACAATTTAAACTTATTTTGCTTTTGTTCGAAATTAAAATTGATTCCTTTTCTCTAATATTAGAACCGATTGTATTACAGATGAAAAAACTCATCTCTGTGGATTTTCTCGATGATATGCTCCTCGTACATTGTCCAAAATTTTGAGTACAATTTCTTTGATTCAATTTGAGAGCGTGCAGATTCGTGCAAAATTTGCACCACGTCGTATGCAGTTCGCGCAAATTGTTTTTATTTTTAGTGAAATTTGTATTAATTCTTATGAGCTAGATCACCATTTTCAAGAGTTTAAGTAAAATTTGCAGGTGTCCGTACAAATTTCAAGCTACACGAAATATCCACGAATTTTCTTTACAGGCTATACATTTATCTTCGATCCTGAAATATTAAGTAGACTGCTTTTGAAAAAATTTCTTTCCAGAATCACGAGCGTATTCACTGTAAACATGGTTCAAATTTTCCTCACGATGACAGCAACGAATCCGATTTCTGGGTATCAAACAATTTTTTATTCGTTACGGATCGTCCCTTGAATTCATTGTACGATTAATTTGTTCGTTATTATCATACCCTTTATACACGATAAGAGAAATTCGGCGTACAAAACTGAATTAAAACAATAACCCTACCAGGTGAAATGAAAAAATTGTTACCCTTGTACGGTTTCGAGATATTTTGCGATAAGCTTTGTAACCCACACGGGGGAGCAATTGTGAGTGGAAAGTGCGGCACACACATGCTGGAAATGGAGGCTAAAAGCCGGGCCAGTTTCTTCAAAGGATGCCCGGCATACCGCCATAGAATGAACAAAAAACGTACTTAGGCCAAAAGTTATGGAAATAGTTTCATCCGGCGAAGGGACTCGCTTCGGGGCGAGGCAAAAATTTTCCCTCGAGTAAAATATCTCCGTGGTAATTTTTGGTTTTTTCTTTTTGTTTTACTTTTCTTGGAAGAAAAAAATTCGATCGTCGGTGAAAATACTTGTTCACGATCTTCTCCATTTCCGTAATTGTTTTCTGCTTGTGTGAATTTTTCCCTCAATTAGCGAATCAACACTCTTCTTTCCATCTATTACGTCTTGCCTAATTTTCGGCCGCACCTTTCACGAAAGCTTATCTGCAAGAATAAACAAGAAAAGTGTAATAATTGCAATAACTTTTCATTTCAAGCGGAGCATCGACGAATTTTGTGTCACTTTGAGAGTCGTACGAAACTTTTTCGAATATTTCCAAGGTGATATAGCGAATTACTCGACTCGCGGAGTTGATATTTTCGCGAGATATTATACCGGCTGTATTGCGCTTTACGGGTGGCGAGAATTTCATAAAAGAAAACAAATTTTCACAAGTGTCAAAGGAACGGCCGAAGTTGATTTCACCCGGTGCTCGCGGAAGAATGTGTAATTTCCGTGTGTGCGCTGGAAAAGAGGCGAGGAAAAAAAGAATTTGGCGAAAGAAAACGAGGAAAACGTGAATGAAATCGGAGAAGAGAATAACCGTTTCTAAACTGCGCATGCCACCGGCAGCTGTATAGCGAGTAGTAAGAAAGCTTTGGCTAAAACGTATTCTTGTTCTTTGTCAAGTTTCTCCTCTCCCTAGAGAATTTCAGAGTAGGTTTCTAGAGCCCATTGTAATGGAAAATATCGCAATAATTCAGGGGCCCGCGAGGCCTGCAGGCGTGCGGTACGAAAAACTTTAACTTTTACCGCG
The DNA here is from genome assembly GCF_021155775.2 of Neodiprion pinetum. Classification (NCBI taxonomy): domain Eukaryota; kingdom Metazoa; phylum Arthropoda; class Insecta; order Hymenoptera; family Diprionidae; genus Neodiprion; species Neodiprion pinetum. Next base: position 35,255,397 of record NC_060234.1, read on the forward strand.
GGCGAGCAATGCCGCGTGTAATTTATTCCGACTCGATGAGCATACGGTTTTTGCCGTGCATGTGAACCGTGAAAAAGGAGAGAAATGTTAAAATAAATAAGAAAAGAGTCCCTTTCGTGTATACGAAATATCCAAATGCCTTCGTTAAAGGGCGAGCTGTAGTCCAATATTTAAGCGCGATAGTACGGGATGTGTTGTAATTCCGGAATTTTCAATGCTTACTTGGATATTCATTCCCGTATTTACATTGTACGATGTATACGGGGAATTCCATGCGAACCCGACTAACGCCTGACCCTCGCCATTTCTCATTTTGTTTAAAAAAAAATACTGCAATTGTCCCAACTCTGAAACAGTACGCTGAATTTTTTCCGATGTTTTATTCAACTGGTTACTCATTTATAAATATTGAGAGTGATTTTGAAAAGGACCTTTTTTAAAATTCTCTAAAACTGCAGTTTCTTTGACAAACATTTCAAGACCATAGCCATGATGGGCTGATTTTTTCTCCATTTTTTTTTTTCAACACTTTCAATGTTTCTTATTAACTAAGACGTTATTTTGAACGGTCTGAAAATTCCCGAGAAATTCACAAAAATTCTATTTTTCATGCAGAGCATTTCTAGACCGCTTCCATTATGCAACTAGTTTTGTCTATTTTTTAGGCAAATTCAACTATTTTTATTAATTTCGTAATGAAACCGGTCCAGAAATATTCCGAATGAAAAGTGGAAGTTTAGAGAATTGTTTAGGAATTCTCAGACCATTTAAATTTACTTCTAGTTGGTCAAAAAAATTGAAAGTATTAAAAAAAAAATTGAATGAAAAATCGGCCCGTCATGAGCCCGTCTTGAAATGTTTGGAAAAAAAGTACAGTTTTAGAGAATTTAAAAAAAATGTTCTTTCCACAATCTCTCTCAATATTTATAAATGAGTAACCAGTCGAATAAAAATTTTCAACAAAATCAAAAATGGTGAGGGTCAGAAGTTGGTTCGGTTCGCATGGAATTTCCCATGTATTCTTGTTGCAAACCGGACTTTGCACAGCTCGTTGGAAACCGTCTGATTATTTGATGGGCCCACAGTTTGGGTGGGGGTAAGAATGAGGAAATATCGGAAAATAGAAATAGAAGGGTCATGATTGCATCGCATTTTCAAAGTCGCAAAAATCTGCTCGATAAGATTCCAAAACGTAGAATGACCAGATACAGAAAAGTTGGAATGTAGAAAGGTCAAAGTATAGAAAGCCGTGTTATAGAATCGTCACAGTGAATAAAAGTTATACGTAACGAGTTAAAACATTAAAGTGGCAAAATTCCGACGATTCTATTAGTTTTCTGTACCTACTTTACCATTCTATAGATTTCGAATTATCTATGTTTCGACTCTCTACGTTTCAAACTCTATATACGATAGATTTTAGCGATTTTGAAAATTCAGCATTGTGACCCTTGTATTTTCCAATCTCGCGACATTTTTATCCCCACCCCAAATCCTCCACGCGACTAAGCTAGTAACGTTAAGACAATACAATATCAGGGCATAAATCATTACTGCGCAATTTCTGAATGACCTTCAAGAAATTGATTTTTAAAAATATGAGTATGATTTGTTGATTAATGTTTAGCAAATTTCAGACGCATCTTAAGGTGCGAAGTGACGATTTCTCCTAAGCGTGCATTGTTACAGTAACGTGACTAACTTCACCCTCACAAAACTCCGCATTGCAGCAATTTGATCGTATTATTATTACACCTCTGCTGCAGACTGTCAAGAAAAATGCGGGATAAATGGGTCGTTTTAACCTAGAATAAGATAAGGTGAACATAGTACGCGAAAAACCAAGCCGGAGCAGATATGGGGGAGAAAAACCACGTATGTAATACGAATTTCTAGTTTTGCCATCGGTGACGCAGCTCCGCGTATGCAAATGACCGATACGCCCGGCCGAAGCCGAGCGACCTTCTTGCGAAGCCGAAGTGAAATCTTAAGTGAAAAACTTTGGGAAATCTTCTGCGGCGACGGCAGACGAAAAGTTTCGCGGTTAATACAAAGGGTTTCCAGCGTCTCGCCGCCCGGTTCTTGCAGGTTTAAGGTACGAGAGCCGGTCGGCTGGAGAAGAGATGAAAATAAAGAAAAGCGAAAAATGGGTTGACAGAGAGCGAGGGTCGAGGCCGCTTGACAGCCGCGAGGGGAGAAGCGGGTTCGAGGATGGAAAACAAAATTCTTCAGGCAACAGCGGCCAGGCCGCAACCCCTGGAAAAGCTCGCTGTCCCTTTCACTATTCGCGGGGCAGCCACCAACACTCGTCGAGAACGGATTCGGAAGCCGGTCACTAATTACTGTCGTTCCCAGTCATTGTCCGACAACCGGGAAACCCAGTTGCCGGAAAAAACACTTCAACATGATCCCCGAGGTGTCTTCCATGCACGTTTTTTTTTTTCTTTTTATTTTTTCCTTAAACTTCTCGCAGCGGACAGTAATTAGCAATTTATTATGACGCGATGAAAAGTTACGGAACGTCGGCATTTTTTTAACGGGTTAAACTCATCCTCGCAAAATTGTTTTTCAAGCTTTTGGCGAGCTTGTTTAGACTTTTACGGACGACTTGAGATTTGGGATCAAGCAATTCTCGCTTTTTGCATAATGCTGCAGCTGATTCAATTAAGGGGCGGTGAAGCGTGAATTTTTCACCACGGTTGACGATGATTTTTTTGGAAATAGAACGCCCATCAATTTCCATCAAGGTATGATGGCGCGACAAATGGGAATGGAATAAGACGGAATTCAGCGAAGTAGATTTTAATGACACCCTTATTCGGCGGTATTCGATCAGGCTGATCTCGCTCGATCATTCCGGATTGCCGAATTTCACTCTTGGAGGTCTAATGGCGAGCTATTCAATTAAAACAAAAATGATGAATAGTAAAATTATTGTCACGAGTTTACGTGCATCGCAGAAATATTATTCGCTGCGACTATTTCCATTTATCTTTGTCAATTTTGCGAAGTTTGAAGCCAGGCAAAGTCTAATTGTCCATAATTGCTAAAAATCGTGGGAAGAATGATAATCAGATGGAAATTTCCTCTCTTAGTCTCGCCGGTGAAAGTCGATGAATGCTTGGGGGGTTTTATATTTTTGGCTCTGATTCGACCTTCAACCGAAGAGCCAATAAGACTCCGCGGAACCTGACCGGTGCAATTTTCAACGAAAAAACATTTCAACTCCGATTCTAATTTAACGCAAGCCTGATTCCCTGCTTAATTAAACCCCCTCCACACTTCCTTAAGTCGAGGCTTTGCTCGTCGCATGCTGCTGCCGCCTTGCGGGCATTTCGGATAGAATTGATCGGTTGGTGAACTGGTATCAAAAGCAGTTAATCCGTGGACGGTGAAAATCAACCGAATCGGTGTGAAAATCAGTCTCGTTTACCGCGAGTCGTTACTTCGTTTTACATGAGAAGTAATTTGAAACTCACAACTTTTCTCGCCCTCAGGCACTTTTGGAACAAATATTATAATCTCAACGTATCTTTGATCCATTTTCTCAAATGTTTCGTCAACTTTGAAATTTTTCGTGACTTTCCAGTATTATGTTATCTCCGAATTCTATCCGTCCTGGAACAGAAAAAACATCTGTCGAACATTGCATAATCCTCATTAAATCGATACCATGTCATTAATGTTTAACTAATAAGGCGTGTAAATTTTTTACGCCTCAAACGCTCGACCATCAGATCCTGCGAACTACAAAGCAGAAATTTATAACGAACAATTATACTAACCCTGGGGGTTAGATACAGCAGATTAAACTAACAATAAACGCTAATCGTAACTGTTGTACAAAGGACAGAAATTCTAGACTGAACTCTCCGGCTGCAGGGATCTCTAAGTCGTGCCTAACAAGAGAAACGCTCCAATCTAAGCCGCCGTAATGAACTAATCAGTATATAACATTTGTGTACTAAGCCAATTTGTGCTGTAAACATGATATTGGAATCGGAATACAACCATTTCGTAACGGATCGGAATCATCGATCGCCGCGGATTCGTGTCAGGAGAAATCCAAATAGGAGAAACACTTTGCGACAGCAGGTTGAACTTAGTTTGACCCAGAACTAAAATTTCAGGAGGGATCAATAGCGATGGCCGTGAGCTAAGTTGTTCGGTATGCCGTGTCGGGCAAAGCGGGGAAAGCCTTCTAAAATATGACAAGGTGTTCGGAGTTGGATGCCTGGGTTCTAAATAGTCCGATCCTGTAAACCGCACTTTGAAACAGTATTCCGCCCGAACTTGCAGGATAAAGTGGCCGCTCTCTATCTTCCGTATCGGGTATCCAGAACTGGTATCGACAAACTCCAGTGATGTTATCCGGAGGGGGGTCAATTTGAATAATCCTTGAATCGGAGTCGCCAATGTCAAACCTGAGATGCAATCTGTGTTCAACTCGGTGCTTTCCTTTTCTTTTCTTTCTTTCTTTTTTTTTATCAGTAAAGATCGGAAGATACGGTTGTATATGTGCTACAGAAATTTTTATGCGAAAGTACTGATGGAATAATACGGTCTATTTTTCTTTTACCTTTTTTCAATCGCACTTATCTGAGATATGATTAAATTTGCTATTTCTAAAGTACCGGTATTTTTTGCAATCGGAAATAATTCAGGTTAGGTTACATTTTTAAACTACCAATAGAAGATCAAGACTCTTCTTTATAGTAGAGGATACATTTGATTTCGAAAAATAAATATACGTAACAAACATTTATGACTCATGTATATATGTGACGCTGCATTCGTCACTCTTCGATTTCTTGAATGTCGTTTTTTCGAGTAAAGTGAAAATGCGAAATGCCCCACCTGCGGCAGATTTCTTTATTTAGCGAAGTATGATCCGACAATACGAACTCTACGACGTTCCAACGTAAGTCGATCGGGTCAAAAATAAATTTATTTACATATTACCCCAAAATTTTTTGCCAGTTTTCTGACCTATGCGATTATTTTCACGAAAAGCCAAAGCGCAAACTCACGTCCACTTCGCGTCCTAAGGGTGCTGCGGGATGTAAAACGACGCAAGGGTGCACCGAGGAAGCGTTAGGGAATATTCAAACGTCGAGGGTGAAAGGAAATAGCAGAGGGTTGACGGACCATGTACGTCCAGGGTGCCTTGTAGCGTGGTGAAAGGTGTCGGCAAGGGTCACGGCGGCGTGCAGAAGAGTGTTTGTCCAGTCGCAAGCCCTAGACGGAGCTTTTGAGTGGTCCCGAGTCTGGCGCATAGACTGACTTTGAATTTGTATGAGATACGTACCCCCGGTACTTTCCCTCGGGACGAGACGATGGTCACCGCGTATGAAGCTCGTTGCTTCTTTCTCTGCTTACCTAGAAATTTTTGATACCCATGTGTATCTGCGGACTCGATGCACCGAGACGGGAATTTTTAGTTGTGGATACTGTACGGTCCTTGAGTATTTTTCTGTTTTACCCCTAGTGGAGAGATATAATACCGAGTAGGTATTTATTGAACACAGGTGCGGTGAATTTGCAACGCGTAACTTTGACCGCTTATGGTTTTACTTCAGATTGAGTAATTTGTACTGTTTTTCGGACCGAAGAGAAAAGAGTCTTGTGGAATGTAGTAAAACATCAAAAAACAAGCCGGAAAAACAATGTTTTAGCGACATTTTTCATCGCCGCGAAAAGGGAAGAGTCGATCGGTTAGTCCGAAGAACGGGTAAAATGAAAAATCTGAAACTTACAGAACTTGACAGCCAAATGAAAACGTATTAAAAGAGAAATGAAGAAAAGCAAAAAAAGGATTTGGAAAACGAGAAATTTGTACGTTTTTTTTACAATTAAATAAATAAGGTCGGAAAAACATAATCGTTCATTCAGAAACAGGAATAAAGTGGAACGCTTATAGGCAAAACATTAAGAATCGATTGATTTCCGATGGAACCAAAACTTCAAATTCAACTGAGCACGGCAATTTTTCATGCCCATTATTTGGTTGTAAATTTCTGCAAGTTGCAGATTTTTTCATCGAACCGTTTCCAAGATTATCGCGAGAGTTTGTCGAACAGACATCCAGACAAACATTTTCTTAAAAAACTGTGTTTCGAATCCTAGAGGTTCGAAAACGCAAAGATTCGTTGGAATTAGAAAAAGTAATCTTCAACCGAAATCAATACTCTTACATCACCAAAGGTGTGAAAAGTAACATCGTTTCAATAGATAAAAATACTTGAGAATGAAACGCTTAATTGTTCGAATTTGCACTTGCCTTAAACTCTGAATGAATGAATCGGACTTGATTGACTTTAGTGTCAGACGTTGAACCTTGAACTTATCATTTTGTTTTTCGTCGGAACCTTCACCCGACACGTCCTTAAATTTCACGAAAACGAGTCCCCAGGGCTTGACGGTTCGAGTTGCGAATGGAAACAACGGTTGTAATTTCAAACGAAAGGATGGGGTCAAATAACGTGTAATTTAGAGTACGGTCTTAGAATTACATTAGTAATCTTCTGCACTTTCAGGAGTTAGTATCCGTTAGGGAAGAGGAATCTGAATTGCGCTGTTCCGACGTTCTTACAAAGTCTTGAGCATCTGGGGCAAAGTATCCTTATCGAAATTTCTTACGCCTCATTTATGGCCCGAGGATTGGCAAATAGTACTTCGTAAAGGGAAGTGAAATGGGTGTAAAATACGTCTTTCAAAAGCGAGGGTGGCTCGGATTTCTGCTCAAGCCTCGAAGCTAAATATTTTCTCCTTTCGCTTCTTCATCAGGCATGTTCCCAAGGCTTGTGTAATTTATAATTTTGACGTCATGATTGGCGAAGGGTTGATGTAACTTTAACTTCAAAGCACCGTCACGTCTGCAAGATCCTTCGAGGAATCTGGATATCGTTCTTAGATAATTAGTAGCGGATAATGAGGCGCTGAATCCCGCGTTAACTTGATCAAAGACATCAGCCTTGGAAGCCTCGCGCATCGCGAGCGATTGTGTGTGCGAATCGTCAAGTGTTATCTCCGATCAGCGACAGCCAACAAAAGAGCCGAACGTACCTTCGTCACGACGGGTGACGACGTACGATAACGGAAAGATAAACACTTTCCTCTTCCGTTGCAGTCTTATCTCCACCGAGAATGGAAAAAATCTAACACATTTTTTCGATGGAATTGCTATAAAAAGAAAAAAAAAAAAAAAGAAGAAACGAGAAAATAGTTCCGGACATCGGCGAAATCAGGTGTCGCGAAATTTGACGCATCCATCATTGGAAGTAAGGGTTGTGCGTCGTTTACCTCAATTCAACCGCACACGGTCACTGGGATTGATTGAATTTTTTTTCTACCACCTAGTCGAGGGGGTGGAGTATTGGCATTGTTCCATTGAACTTTGTACGACGAAGAGGAAGGTTCGGGAATATAATGACGAATCCTCCCCTAGTTCTTTAATTCCCATTCAAAGGTATACGCTCGGTGAATCGTTCTTCGCATTTTTCGCGAACCAAAAAACCCCTCGGCGTTCGGGGGATGAGAGGGGGAGGAGGAGGAGGAGGAGGCGACACGGTCCAATCGAGTTACGCTGAAAGCCCTTGGATTTAGATCCAGTCAATTTGATATTGTTAAAGACATTCGTCGATATCCTCGGCGGGCAGGAGCGAGGGGAGGGTCGGGGAGGAATGAGCTACTCGGCAGGATGCATTTTTACCCAATATCGCGGAGCCGCGGGTTTCCTCGCTTTGATCCCGAGGCGAGTGAAATCTAATTCGGCACATCACTCGATGTCTACCGAACCACCGGATCACCCCTGCTCTTGGAAATCTTTACACCTTCGCACCTCGTCGCCTTTCGCTTCTTCGAAGTAGGCGCCATTTTGGCGTTGGGCTTACCTTGTTTATTAAACACTTCCTCGGTTCGAATATTTTTTGATTCCGTTAGAACGCCCCCTTGGAAATTCCTTACTCTTCCCTTCCGTCACTCGTAATGGACCAAAGTTTTGACTCTTCTTGAAAATTGAGTTTGCGCAGCCTCGTTATAACGTTATGATTCAATTCAAGGGCCGCGTACACGTCGGATCAAGGAATGTCACGCTCTGCAAGGCCGCAGGGCCTATTGAATAATGATCGGGGTTGCGGACGGTCGGCAAATTACAGAAATAATCACCACCAGGTCGAAAGGGCAGTTCGCGCTTTGGCCACTCGGATATGTGGCCGTATGATATATAATAATGGGTCTAACTGACAATGAATGTCGCGCGGGATGTTGGGGATTTGAACTCGACTTTAAACTATCGGTACACCCACGTATATGGCCATGCTTTGTCAGCAAATGGCTTTGTCATGGCGGGGAACATGACGAGCTCATTTTCGATAACATGCCTATTTTCTCTGGAAATCATCCCCACTCGTGAGACGGCAAATAAATCCAAAGCCCCCGGCTTTCGTGAAGAGCTACAGAAACGACGCTTGGCGACAGAGCTTTCTCCGCTACGGATCAGAGGAGCTTTTCATCCTCCAGAGACTCCGACGAACTTAATTGTACTTCATTTATCCGTTATTCGTTCATACCGTGCAATTTTGAATAGACCGTGTAACGGGAGTAATAATCCACGAAAATTTTTAGAATTACAGTTATTATCGTTGCTTCGTAGCTTGCAGTAGTCCGGCAACAGTATCGCAAAATATTAACTCGTATTAGGAATAAATGATCTACAATGTCAATTTCGAAAGTTGAAAGGAATTAAAGCTTAATAAAGGGTTTACCGTATCGCGAACCCCACGCAGCCGTGACAGGTGTTGGTGGAAAAGCTTGGGTATAAATTAAAATGCTCTCGAAGTCATAAATTTGGGGAAAGGCGTGGAAGCGCCCCCTCTTCGAGAAAAATATTAAACCCTGCCTAAATAAACGGCACGTAAATTATTGCTTTGAGTTTATTATATTTTTACCCCCGCGGATCGCGGATTCAAAAACCAACGGTCATACTTCTCATTATCGATCTCAGCAATACGATACATCCGTTACTTCATTTATTAACAACTTTGAAATTCATCGTATATTCGATTTGAAAATTAAAAATCCTCCCTTATATTTCCAAAGCTGAAAACTTACGGTCAATTATAACGTGCATAGCCCTTTGTTACGTGATTATCTTTTCGACTCATCTCCTTCTCGACCATCGTAAAGATTTTCATCCTCTTACAACCTCCGTTGGCAGAGCAGAGTCAGGATCGGCTGAAAACTGGGCTCGTTTCTATTTGTTTTCGATGCCGGTTGTACAAAGCAAGGGACATTGGGCACCGTAATACCCAGGATAGCCTGCAAGTTTGTACGGCGCGTCGGCAGCTCGCGTACGCGTTTAAGCTCTTACGTGCACCCGGTGTTATTCCTCCACCCTCGGTTCTATTATGCCTGTGTCATGGCGGTTGATACTCTCTGTACAGCTACTCTGCGGGCACTATCTCCACACTTTCCACGCTCAGTTTTCCGCTCACGTTTCCCCTGCTCATTTAGTCTCTCTTTTCGCCCGCTCTCATGTTCGTATTTGAATTTTACCACGGAGCTGCAGGTGTCCCTCTGCCAACCCCATACATGTATGCATGCCACGATAACACGCGTGTTATCCCAGGGCCTTACGATATACCCCGTACCGTAGTTTGTCAAATTTCGTTATGTTTCCCAGAATTATTTAGCACTTGTGTACTGCGTGTATGTGACATCGTACGTACACTAGACTGGTCCTAAAAATCGAATGTTTTTTTTTCAAAGTCACATGTGCAATAATTATAGGAAGTGGAAGTAGGACGCTTTTTGTAATTTGAGCCCTTAATGTTGATATCTAGTGGTTCCTGATCGCAATTTTACATTTGCCATTTCATTAACACGAGAAAATAATTCTAGTTGTTTCTAAATTTTGTAGCTCAGTAAGGAGGCAATCTAAATAAATATCTGATACATATTTTTATAGGGAATTGAATGCTCGATGAAAAAGGTCTGTTACAATTTAATGATAACTCAACTATTTCAAAAGTTATTCAATGTTGAAGTTGAAATCATCTAAAAATTGACTTTTTTCGGGATTAACAGCGAAAACACTCGATTCATCATAAAATATTGTGGGTTTTTTTTGCAAAGCATTTCAACCGCTGTAAAATTCTGTCATTCAATGCAACTCAAGCAAATTAATTTATTGCTAAAAGAAGTGCTTTTAAAGAGGAATTACATAAATTACATGTTATTACTTGTAATAATTTCGGAGCTTCGAGGCACATGTTCCAGTCGACATAGCGGCTTGAAACTTCACACAAATCGTTTTTCAAATGATTTAGAACAGATCCGGAGGCGCTTACCAAATAAAATTTTTCTGACCCCAAAAATTAGTACCATCCTATCGTAGGTACGTAGATAACGAACGAGCCATTGATCCGGTATCAACATACCTCACAATCAGTTCGAGCCGTGCGTTTTTCATATGAGGCATGTGCCGTGGTGCAGTGTTCAGTTGATTCACGCACCCCGTGGGGGTGACGCATGAATATGTATAGATATGCATATATTGACTTCGGTATACATGCGGGGGATGGTTGACAGCCATTTCAAGCACTATGTATGCAAAGGGCCGGCCTCGCTCGGCTGGCCTTTCTTCATAGCTTGTTGTCCCCGCCGCATACGTTCGGTGTTGGTCGTTACCGGATATTGCCGTGCGGCCTCATAAGAAACCGGCATTAACTGCGGCCTCCTCGTAACCGGGAAATTCCGCGAAGGAAGCTCGCGTTTCTCCTCGTATAACAATAAGTGGGAAACGGCCGGTGAATGAGATTGTTACAAGCCAATAATTTTCTTGAGTTTCGTCCTTCGCAGCCGCGTTCTGTCGTCCCCTTCAAAATTCGCCAACCCCGATCTAGCCGCGTCCCTTACTTATGCCTACGAGGCGGAACGCCGTCTGTACGCGTACGTGAAACTTTTGGAATTCACGGAGACCCCTTCGGATTCCTTCGCATCGAGCCGAGTTGAGCCACCCCGTGGAAAGCTCATTATCATAAAAGCTGTGGGCCTGAGGTGGCTCGCATGTTATACCCTGAAATTAGGTCACTGTCACTTTCCGGTAACTTCTTTTTTCACCACTTATCTTCTCCGTACGCCGTCACGAATCTGCGCGATAATCCTCAGGCCACGACTGTGATGGAAAATCATTTTCAACCGTATCGTGACGCGCGGAACGTTTTCATACGTTGATCTTGAAGTACGCGATTAGCCTCGACTTGACCCCGTTTCGCGTAGTTTGTTTCTACGGTACATCAATTAACCCGGTCCTCGTCATAATTATACACATTAATCAACCGCTGTAATATAACTCGTCGTCGTGATTTATTCGGTTCATATTGAAACTCGCGGATCGCTGCGGATGACTCCGATGATTTCGGTTCTCCGACGGCCAACGATACAGCAACGGTTACACAGCTTTATCAATTTGAGCCAATTTACCCAGAATAGAATTATACGGAATTCATATTCGTCCACGTACGTTTTCAGCGTACCGTGGCTCTACACCGGGCTTGAAACAACGTTACAGTAGTTAAGCTCCTAACGTGCTACGTATGCAGTTACGTAAGTACCTACCTACTAATACAGTCCGAAGGTATTCCTCCAAACTTCTAAACCGTACAAGGTAAAGACGGATCTCATTTGGCATATTTGAAATAAAATTTTACCAGCTCAATTACAAGAAGTGTTCTTCGACAAATACGAGGCAAGTCCAACCGCGCAACTCTGACTTTTTGCAACCTAATTAGTTGGCTTAATCGCTGTGTTTTATTTTGCGTGTTACAGAAATTGCTAGAGGCACGAAAGCAGCGTAGGTGCAGGTGGGATCAAAAGTGTGTTAAGTGGTGTTGAGTTGAATGCGGTCGACGGAACGGACGGACAGAGCGCGGGCACCACCGAGGAGCCCGAGGCAAGAGTCACCCAGCCACCGAGACGAGAAGGTCTTCCGAGGTGTGGCCGAAAGAGTTGAGTCGTTATGGTACGATGATATTGACGCCGAGGCTACCTGCGCCCACCACCTGCTGCAAGCACAAGTAAGTGGATAGAAATCTCTGTTCTGCGGAAACCAGACTTACTTCCGTCAGCGGCATTTCCAAAAGCGAAAAACACTTTTCCAAATTACTTCCGTCAGCGGCAAATGAAAAACACTTTTCCAATAGCACCTTGAGGAGATAAAGAGTCGCGCATGGATCTCGTCAAAAGCTAAGTCAAATAGGTGGCTTGAAAATTCTGTTCGAACCGTTGGAAATTGCATGCGAAAATCTAGCATGATTTTTCTCTCGGAGCTTAAATCGCGCGGGACTGTTAAGCTCGCAATTTACCGGCGTTTACCAGCCGGGCACTCGTTGTCACGAGAGTCGAATCCACTCACTCCATTGGTAGACACCCACGTCCACTCGTCGCGAAGCACCGGGTGGTTGCCCGGGTGATGTATGATCCCAGCTCGCAACGCCGTGCCGAGTGACAACGATAAACATTTGGCAATGCCGGTGTCCTCTTTATGACCGAGCCCGATGGTTTGACGGTGCCTCATAGGCGAAATCCTTAACGCCTAACGGCCAATTCCAAGATCACGACGGGAAATCTGTATTGTAGAAAATTGGACCTCGGCGTGATCTACGGCCGCATCTATGCCGGTGAAAGTAGTTTTTTGCCTTCAAAGATGTGCGAGCACAACGGGCTTCCGGATTTTATTGCTTTGGTTCCATGAAATTGTGGCCCCGAATTTCGGGCTTATGCTTCTGCGCCGCTTCGCGTCTTCGTAAACTGACTTCGCAGCTGTGTGAATCCGCAGGCTTTGCCGTAAGGCAGTTTTGGGCTCTGGTTTAAGGTGCTGGAACCGGTCGGTCGTCTTGAACGGGAAGCTCGTAGCTCAATTGTAACTTTAGACGTCCCTCGGGAGGTTTATGGAGTATGGGAGAAAATTTTATAGGCGTGAAAACACGGGAATCCCAGCTGGGACTTGCCCGGCTCGGTAATGAAAGATATTCCAATATCTCACGATCGAACTTTCGGGCTTCGAGTCTGAAAGATCGCGTCTATTCGCTACGGCTACGGAGAATTAATATTCCTTTAGCGGTGTTCGATAATAGCTGTTGATTGTGCGAAATGCTACTCGATAAAACGTGCTGCAGCTTCGCCACGTTTCAGTCGCATTACTCGAGTCCCTCGACGGCTCGCATACCGAATTCGCAAAGCTCTCGTCCGCAAACTCTTTTCCGTCATTAAAGTCCGGATCTTTATCTCAGATTCATCTGCCTCTGGATCTTCTCACTTTGTCATGTCATTTCCGCTTCTTGAGTGGGTACCTGTCGAATGAGATAGCTTCCTGAAAGTGGGTCCCCAGGAATTTTCTATCTCTTTCACTCCGTCCCTCTCTTCACATTACTGCAGGAAAGTTATTTACGGAATTAGATTTAACGTCTCGGCAGTCCTGCGTCTCCGCTGCCCAATATCGTTGATCACGGCATCCATCTTTTATTCATACCTCTGAGAGCTGGAATAGATTTCTCCTTCGTTAGAGTTTGCGGAACGAAAATGGTCAGCCGTGATCATGGTTAGCACCATGCATAACCATGAACAAACATTTCACCATCATTAATCGTCACGCTTAAAAACCATGCGGTACCCCGAAAGATGATCAATTTAAAAAACGAACAGTAAACGTCTTTGAAAGTAGCTGTAGGATCAAAAAAATGGACGGTCTTTGCTCACGGCATTCAAATATTGGAAACGGAACTCTGAACCGATGTTCCATAAAATATGTAAATTCAGGCCGCGTAGTAAAGTTTGGAGATATCCAGCTACAGATGTAGGTGAAGATATGCATCTAAATCTTATATTTATACCCCATTGGCGAAAAGGAAATTCGAAGCATTGTTCGTCGAAGGAGTGAATCTTCATTGTAACGTAGAAGTTGAACTGTCCGAGTCAATTCCTAGAGTACGAGGATAAGCTGCGAGGATCAGAGGACACGTATTTAGAGAGAGAGAAGGAAGTTTGGCCCTGGAAAGGAGAGGGTGATTTAGAGATGGCGGGCAATATTGGACGAGCAGCGTCACGGACAAACAGCAATCCGTGAGAATAAATATTTGTGCCTTGCCCGTTACGTGTACATATATCTATGTATAGTTTTGCTTTATGACTTTGCTCGGCTTCGCCGAGACGATAAGAGATGCGGAGCAACGCGTTCAGACGCTTTTGACAACTTCTCCCATTTGTACCCTTCACCTTGTCATCCCCTCCCGACCAGTTTCGCTCTCAGATATCTCGGCCTCTGATACGATGCGTGAGATGCTTGGACAGCACTCTTCGTTTCCTGTGAGGAAAAAGTTAGAATTTCACCTAATTTTGGTATGAAGTTTCGCTCAGGTCAAAAATCCGTTGTACGTTGTATCGGCGAGTATGTGCGCTCCAAATTAACATTGATGAATGCGATATGGGGAAAGGCAAGGCCGTTACACGGACAGTGTAGAGTGAGTGCCACTTCGTTTGGCAAAATCGAGTTTTCGGCCAAGATAAACTTCGGGCAGCCAAATTAACCTTCCGCGAACGGTCCTCGAATTCTTTTACCTATATATGTATGCTTACTACAGTTTGACAGAGCGGATAACCTCGTCTGTAACGTACCGATGAAAACATTCTCCTTCTTTTTTGGCAATCTTAATTAACGGATATCCATCTGAACGAAATCATGATGTGCAGATTATAGATATCGTGAATTCATGGAAATAGTATATTGTGTTCATAGTGTCAAAAGCACGCGATTTTCGACGAATGTCAAGTTTTGCTCCATGAGTTTTGTTCCCTTTGAACGCTATAATCACACGAATCAGATATCGTTCATCGGTACGTGTAACATATGACATTTTTTCAATACATAGAATACGAAAAAAAGTTTGATTGGACAAGCAACTAAGATGCCACTAGTAGAGCGTAAGATTGGGGTTAGATAACTTAAGCTCAACAACAGAATGCGTAAAATTGAGTTATTCGAAAGCGCGCATGCGCTAAAGAAAGCCCTAACTATATAAAATCGATCATTTTAGTTCTGCGCACGCGTCAATGTCGTTTTACCCACTGTTTGGAAATTGGGTACACTTTAAGTACACTCTACAGTCTACAGGTTTCGGAAATCGAACTTTCCAAGCACGTGTTGAAAAAATTTATAACAGTTGCACATTGCTTCTAAACGACGTGGCGAAACCTTTTTAAAAAATGATCGATCCTTGTTGCTTCTGAAACAATTAACGCAGTAGAAATCGTTCCAAATATATCGTTAAGTGGAATTGTTAGTATAACCGTTCATACGCTTGAACGGTGGTCTTTCACCGTGTAATTTTTGGCGCACTAAACTCTCACTTAACCACAGAGTTTTTGCTAACGTTGCTATAGAGGCGGTTAATCGTTGTTATATATATTTTTTTCTATTTTTCTCTTACTCTCAAAGAGTCTGGAGCAAATGATCGTTACTGGTTGTTCGTTTTTTAACAGAAGTCGTCAGTTGTCAGAGTCCAAGGATAACCGCCCCCGTGCCTGGTGGAGGAGGAGCTTTTTTCTTCTAAAGCTCGTTGCGAGGAGTAGTAGTTCTACTTCTTTTTTGAACGGAAGTCACAGTGGCTGTCAGTGGCAGTCTTTATTTACGAAACTGAGTTCATTTATTGCGTCGAGGATCTGTCCAACTTTGCTTGTTACAATGTACTACGCTTATACCTATACCTACGTGAAAGTAAAGAATCTACCGCAGAGAGAATTTCTCCCGTTGATTTCTCGCTCGACTTTGTTCCGCATTTCGTTATTAGTTTCGCGAATGAACTTCAATCAGAATTTGTAAAATATGCAGAAATTTGCGACGCTTCAACGTGGCGCGATCAGGCAGCAGTCTAGCAACTCTGAACGCGATTCACGCTACACGTAGTACGATCGAACGTTACAGCCTACACGTGGGAGAAAAACTTTTTGTTCAGAACAGAGATAAAAAGAAAAAGAAAAAAAAAAAAAAAAACCAAAAATAATCTGCCTCAACACGTCGCTGGCGTAAAGCCGCGTCGAAACGTTGGCGGATGAGAACGAGCGAGGGGCGTAAAAATCATCTGCCATAGGTAAATAAAAG
The DNA here is from genome assembly GCF_021155775.2 of Neodiprion pinetum. Taxonomy (NCBI): domain Eukaryota; kingdom Metazoa; phylum Arthropoda; class Insecta; order Hymenoptera; family Diprionidae; genus Neodiprion; species Neodiprion pinetum. The sequence continues at coordinate 35,271,553 of NC_060234.1, forward strand.
GCCTTGACGGAAAATAATTGAGTTTGGAAAGTAGAAACAATGGAAAAAGCTGATTAAAACGTACAGATTGCATTATCCCGTCGGGGAAGCGGCGTGACGTATAACGTAGAACGGTTTCAAAAATTTGCTTATTATTATTTTTTTCTCTGCTCGTCGCTGGCGTTAAATCTCCCAGATTTCGGCGTATCTACGTGTTACACACGTACACGGGGTTTTCACAATGTATACCTTCGTGTATTGGTTGTATTTTTTTTTTTCACTCAAAAACACGCTGCTAACGCGTGATCCCCCCCCCCCATCTCCTCCTCCTCTGCTTCTACCGCCGTTTCACAATCAGCCGTTGCATTACCCGGAAACGCGTTTCAGCCCTGGCGAACAAAGGCGGATAAGGGTGGATAGGGAAAAACGGGGGATAGCGATCTCGTGAATAATTCCCCGTTTATACACCTCTTTGTACGGTTTTTACCGCCCTGCAACCTCGGCGAGAAAGGCGTGAACGAATTATAACGACTGACTGCTGCAGGCAGATCACGCTTATAGGCACGACCTTGCCTCTTTGGTATAATCTTTTTTCTTTCTTTTTTTTTTTTTACGCTTATTCTCACCCCGCAATAAAAGTATCACACCGTGACGTTTATGTTCAACAGACGGTTGGCGTGGATACGTAATTTAATTTGTCTCAATGACAGCGGCACGGAGTGCTTACAGAAAAAAAAAGGTTATGAAGGAAAATTAAACAGGAGGATAAAAACTTGGTAGATAATACATATACATACGTATACATCCTTGTATAATCCCTGAAAAAGCATCCAACACTCAACGCTTCGGGTTACATTTGCTGAACGGTGAAAATATTTCTCGGACCCTTGAAATATAAACTTGAAACAGGGTCGTGAACGCCAGTACAAGTTTCAACTCGCGCGGATTAAGAGAAGTCTTTAACGGCGTGTACTTCGAGTTATATTAGAATTTCTGCTCTAAAAGAAGCATTCCATCCGGTACCTCGTACTTCAACAATGAACAATCTCTCTATCCCGAGTTTAGCGTCAAAAATTTTTTCCCCAATGTGCAGTTATACGAAGAGCCATTCGCCGTTGTAGTCTTAAGAAATCAACGAAGGACTCAAATAAGATGGCCGAACTTTTGTGCAGACTGCACGACTGATCTAAACTCGAATGTGTGAAATCGAAGGCTGAACACCATCAACCCTTTCCTACCGTACCTACTTTTGTAACTGAAACACGTTCTCCGATCCTGAAGAAGAACTATTCTCGCCGAGATAGTTCGATTAGACGAATTGTAGTGATTTGTTCGCCGACTTACAATTAGTTCTAAACTTGAAATTAGTTTATCGACTTTTCAATACTCCCTTCGCTCGCCCAGCTTTTCTATCCTTTCGAGACACCGTATAGCTGAGACTATATATATATATATATATATAATATATATAATCGTGTGTGTATACATCTACATGTCGCTTCGCTTTCAGCTTCTAGTGAAACAAGTAAGTGGTAATTATCTAATACAGAGAAAGAAAAATGAAAAGAAAATCGAAGGACCGTTGGAAACGCGGCGGAGTTGCAAAGTTACACGTTTCTCGAGGGCAAAACTTTCGTCGCCACGTCTCGGATACCGATGAAAGTTATTTGCTCGCCTACACAGATATTCATCGTAAAAAATCCTTTACTTTTTACGATTATCGATAGGTATATTGCAGCTTGAGAAGGTCGGACTCCCGGCGTAAATTAAAGCGGACCTTGTTATCCGAGCATCGTAAATCTGTCAAAAAAGTCGTTGGTACAGTAGATTATATATATATATATATATATATATATATATATATACATATATATATATATATATATTTTATTATTTGTTACGATCCTAATATACCGAGCCAAGTCGGGGCAAATACAAAAAAATATGACATTTTATCAAGAGGGAACGCGAGTGGATGGAACATGAAAGCGGCAGTTAAGCAAACGGTGTCCAATTGTCGTAATAGACGTTCGCTCTCTCTTTTTTTCACCCGCGAATTTAGTCTTCCGTTTCAATATTTTTGTTTATTATACGGTTTACGATACTCACAATTAACAATCACGATTATTCGACAACGCGAACAGTTCATCCGGTATAACATCTGCGTTGAATCGGCCAACACATCGACCGCTTCGTTGTTACGGGTTTTACGGGTGACGTGAGTTCTGAACAGGTTTCGAAGCCGTTTTTTCACTTTGATCCTAATACTGCCTCCAGCTTACTGTGCCGGCTTAAAGTGCTTTCGCAAATTAATTATTATTGAGGGAGGAAAAAATACACTGAAAAAAATTTATATTCGCAAGGCTTGATGCAGATCAATGTACCGTGTTTCGAATGATGATAGAATATAATTGCGGGGTGTAGTTGTTCTTGAGTTGACAATGATCGAAGGTAGAATTCACTTCGTCATTTTTTAGATTATCGTAGCCTTCGAAACAAAGTTTCAAACTTTCAATTTCGAATCTTTCCCAACTGTGGGTGGAATCTTTTTCGAAAGGTTCCTTGAACATACATCTTCAACGCAGAATGTTGAAAATTATTTCAATTCATATTATACCGGAACTTAAAAATTGGTGCAAGGATTTCTTACGCGACTTTTTTTAATTGTGCTAGAATTAAGAAATCGATTTTTGTCCAAAATTTCACCGGAGTCTCCCCCCTAATTTAAGATTCGATGAATAAAGTGTTTCGGTCACATGTGGCGTGAGTATCATCGCGATTAATTTATAATATAGAATTGGCAATTACAAGAACTTTTGGTCGACCTCAATTCAAAAAGCTGTTAAACCTTGTGTCACGTAATATCAGAACTGATCCAGTACTATTCTGAAAGAAAAGTGTGCGGGCTAATACTGTACGGTCCGTTTTTTAGCCAGAGGAGTAAATCTTACGTGGAAAGTTGGTAGGTAGTGGGTGTTAGGGGATAATGGAAAATGGATCTTTGATGCTTAGGATGCATACGGATGAGCTTGCACTCAAGTTCAACCGGTAAGATAACCTGAAACTGCAATTTTCAAAAACCAACGGAAGCGAAGCTGCGGGAACTTCGTTGTTGAGTTTAGACAAGCCTTCGAATCGACCGCGCGCAAGTCGTGCTTTTTGCTATTTCATGAAGATTGATGCGGTTCCGCGCTTTGCACCGCACCGACATTTTTTCGCGACAACCGCCGGGAAGAAAAACTAACGAGTCGTAATGCGGTTTGATGACAATTCTTGCAGGCGGAACCTAACTGAAAAACTTCGAAGAGTCGTCGGAAAAAAGACTTGTCAAAATCTATCGCGTTGAGGATAAATTCGGACAAACCACAAGTCGGAATAATTATCTCGAGAGCATTAGTTCGTTACAAGTTTAATTTTACCAGTCCCTTTTTGTTTTCTAGTTTCCTATTTCTTGCTCTCGTTTTTGCTTTCTGTGAAAATTCTCCGACTCAATTAGCCTGCCTTCGATTTCAGTCGAGGCTTACCACTGAACGATGTGCCGCTCTCAATCTCAATCAGAAGTCGAGAAGACGCCAAAAGACGTCAGTCGTTATTCACCCCTCTTTGTTCTATAGGCTCTACATGTTTTTGAATTTTTACCGGTTTTGGAAAGTGAGTTGAACTCAGCGAAGCTGGAGGTTGAAGAGCCCACGTTGAAAAAAAATCCCACTGCACCCGTTGAAATTACTCATTGTCAACGTAAAAATACTATTATTATTCTTCGATAATTGGGCTGACATTCATCAACAAGGCTTGAAAATAATCGACGAATCCTCTTTTTCTTAATGCCACGCTCTAACTATTCGCTTCCGGTTATCGTCGTCGGAATATTCCGTCAAATTTATTTCAAAAGTTAATAATTTTCCGCGTTGTTTTGTTTAAGCAAACAGGGGTGTAGTTCTGCCGTATAAACGGTGTGATTGTGAAATTCTAATTACAAAGTTCCAAGCTTACCGACGAGCGTGTATGTAGGCATGTGGCTAATATTTGCACCCTCCGCAATTAATAGTCTCTAATTGGGCCTATATTGTGAATTATCGCTTGAGCCAGACGCGGATTGTCGTCGAAGTTTCGAACACAGCGTAATTTTGGAAAAGAACATTGCAGTTGATTTTCAAATTGACCTGATCCACTCGCTTGAGAATTATAAGCCCTCCTCCAATTTTGGCGTCGAGTGACGAGAATCGCAAGGACTTTATGCCTCAAAGAGGGCTGCAAATTCCATGCGGTAGTGTTACGACCTTCCCTATCGCTATACGGGGTTTTAAAACTCGATGTAAACTTAGTTGAGGATCGCGGTGTGAAAAGTTACCCATGATGTACATATTTCATATATATATATATATATATTTATTTGTTGACTTTCTACGAGTTGGCTAATTTCCTATCTGCAGTCTTCATCAATATGCAAATCACGCGGGAGATAGGGAAACGGGAGAGGCGAAAAGTCAGTGAAAACTTTTCTAAACGATATTTTGTCATTGTCTTCAGTACCGACAAGAATATTTTTACCCTTGTAAAAAATATCCGGCTTTTGTACAATATACCTGATGTATAATTAACTCCTCAGGTGCAAATCGGCATATGTAATGACGCGAGTGTAATCATCTGTTACTGTAGAATTAATTTACCCTTATTACACCAGCATAAGCTGGGCGCATTTTTTCCCCGTAATACCTACATGTAATAATCATCTTCATTCGCAAAAACAAAATGGGACGGAAACGATGCCATAGCCATGGCCACCGAGAGACGGTAAGAACCGGATGAACAAAAGCTCATAACACGTGCTCCTTTGTCCTCCTCAGTTGTATGTTCACTGACGTGAGCTTTTCATTTCGATGGTGAAATTAGAGTCGTTATTACGTGATATGATGCTTAGCTACCCTATTCAGGATTCATTCCTAAGTAATTAAACGTTCAACGGTGGGTTTCTTCTGTGTTTGACCATCCGTCTCTTTCTTTCTCAATCTCCCTTCTTTTCGCAGCTTATTTTACCGTTGCAAGAGTCTCGATTCACGGTATTCGAAAGAACCTGCATAAGCTTCTCGTTCAGAAATTTAATAACCCAAGGTGATTCTCATGCCGTGCGCTGTTCAAGCTACACACGCGTAAGCGAATTAAAATCAAGTCGAAGGGTTATTCACTTTAATAGCTGTGCATTAAAGCAAAATTATTTTTTAACCATCTATACATATATATATGTGCACACAGAGTAAAAACACATATAAGAGTCAACGAGTAAATTTTTTGTCCAAATTTGTACATAGTATATATGTATAACGTGTGATATTGTAAACACAGAAGCGTCATCACTTCGCCAATTAACTGTTTTATTTGATGAGCTTACTTGCTTAAATATACCGCGTGCATCTGCCTGAATACATTCACCCCTACCCTATATTCCTGATTTAACCGTGTTTTAAAACCGTCCCTCTCTTCGTACGAATTTCCAAACCATTTCGGTAAGCACATATTTGCTGATTGTAGATACGAGTCCCATGCATACGAGTCTGCGAACAGTATGGGTGAAGGCACTCGGTTCAATTCGGAGCCACTCGTTGCCACATTTACCATAAATCGGTACGTACTGTATATATATAATTACAAACGATGTATCTGCATCATGATTTTAGCGGAGAGTGCAAGCTACGTTTCTTTCTATTGAGCTTACGCAGTTGTACGCAATTGGTACGTTACTAATACATCAATTCTAACACGAGCCAAGATCTTTTTCGCAAACAGAATACGCAGAAGCAAAGAATTTTACTCTGTTTAGGGCGACTTTGTTGACAGGAGTGATCGGAGTTAAATGGCTATGTGAAATACCGAACAGACAAGCCAGGCATTAAAGCCATCAGTGACGTCAGAATGGTTTTAGATTTCGGTTGAAAATCTATGAAATCATTTCTAAAGTAGCGAAATGTTTCCAGATCTGAAAAAACGCGCGTGAATAGGATGAAAGAAATTTACTAATTATTCTACTCGATCGGTCTTCGGTGTCTAACGCTTCAATCATCGAAGGAAAAAAGTGTACTTCGGATCTTAAAGAGATAAAAAGGTAACGACGGTTCTGCTTTTTCCCTAAATCTTGACCAGAATTTATCCGTCACCATGGCCAACTGTCCAATTATTACCCGCCGGCAATTTAATCAAAGAACTCTTTTCGTGAGAAACGCTGACTCGGGTGGATAAGCGTTACTCAAAGATGGAACTTGGCAGTGACCAAGGGGCATGCAAGGGCAGTGGATTAAGCCGAGATAAAGGGTGTAAAACAAAACATAAAAGTGAGCCGGGTGTAGTTGGGGCGGCTCTTTAGACCTGCTCGGTGGTAGCTCACGTGTCGCGACCGACAGCTACCCCATATTGTTTCCCCATGCTGCTACGGGGTGTACGTAATGCGAAGGTGAAAGTTCGAAAGTGACACGAGTAACATTGATACATCCTTCTTGGGTTCGCTTGGCTCATGCCGCAGAGAAAGGGGATTTATTACGAGGTTGAAGTTGGTAACGTTATCGCAACGAAATATTGGGGAGGAACATTACTATTTTCTGACTTTTGCAACGACCTTCGAGTAACTAAGATTTCAGGATACGAACTTCGTGTCTTGTTTTATTATGGATCAGTGAATTTCAAACAGTTCAATTGTCGCGGCTTTTCCTCGGCATAAATCGTTACGACAACGTTACTAACTTCAGTAAAATGATTTATTTCCGTCGTGACGTCAAGTCAGAGCTACGGCGTAGCTCCAATATCCAACGCTACGCATTTTAATCAGAGTCTTTAAAACCTGCAAACAATCCTTAGCTCTCCTTCGTCCTAAAGCGGAAATTTAATTTTCGTAATTCACAGCTCCCGAAGCTGCAGCTTATAACTTGGTCCATCCAATATTGTACTTATATACACTCTTGATTTTACTTCCGATTGCTTGAATTATTTATTGCCAAAGAAGAAGTGAGAGATTTAGAGGAATTTCCCAATCGATTCACGGCATTGGCGACAGAGTAATTATAATCGTTTCATGGATGCGAATAAGGATGTGTCTATTCGCAGAGTTATATCAATTGAACGAGGTATATTCCTTGAGAATCAAAAGACTGGAAATAACAGGCTAGCAATTTTGTTGCATAAAACAGGAAAACTAATCACTCCTTACAATTATATCGTTTCACTCTATTCTTCCCTTCGAGAGTCGAAGGCAAGGGTTGGGTGAAAGATAATTCCGTCGAATGTGAAAATATTTGCATAGCAAAAGATCGTCGGGTGCGTGGTTAATTGATGTTCGACCCATTTGGTTTGCAAATGCTTGTGAATTTCGTCGATCCGTAGGTGCTGCAGAGACTCTCATGGCGCGAGTGCTCGTTATATTTACACGTATAAATACGATGTATTGAATATTCGCAATGAAAAGAGCGTATATTCCCTCACTCATTTATTTTCATCCCATAATCCCACCTCTCTCTCTCTCGAGCCTTTGATGATCGCGAACTTGATACGAGCCGATAATTAACACCCACGCTTGCCGAATTTTCATTTTGGAATCGCCCAGTCATGACAGGGGCCACAAGAATCCAATAACTAGTTGACGGAAGTTCGGAGCGATTGATACGCTACAGGCTCTTTAATTTACAGAAGTTTAAGAACGTGTCAAGGGCTACACGTGTTTCCAAACCGCCAAAAGCCTCTAAGGGACCTTCGCAAAATGGCCGGCTGCTGGCTATCTTGGGTAACAAATAGGCTATCTAGTCGAGTGACTATCTCAAGTTATTCGACAAGCTCGACCGGTACAGGCGAGTAAATTCTATAAAACGGGGTTTGGTTGCTTAGGACGATGGCGCGACGAGGGTCGTATAGGGGGGCGTATAATGCGGCTAAGGGGTGCCGGTTATACAAGCTCGGATAACTTGGCGAATAATCGAACCTCGTGGATGAGACGACGACTGGAAACCAGGCCTGATGAACAATCATTGGAAGATAAGTTTCGCGAGAAAAGTATTTCAGGGGCGATTGCTTCTTATCTCAGGTGAAATTCACAGTCCAGTTACGTGCTTTATTCGGTACACTGATTGGCTACTGAACTTTTACCTCAAGGGTAAAATTTTCCTGTAACATGGAGGTAGACAGGCATTCATCGTTGAACGTTCTGTGTCTAACTGTGTAGTTAGACATGAACAATAAGCTTACAAATTGGATACTCGTTGATCATTTGTCTCACTAAACTGGACGAGGTATACCGCTGAGATTTATGCGTTACGGGCACGATATGGATATAATATCGATTTATTCGTGTCAATTCACGATCTGTTGGTCTAACAAAATGTTTAGTTGATTTAAACAGTCCAACTAAACATTTTCTCAGACCAACAAATCTTGAATTGACACATATAAATATAATATTTATTTCACCGTCCGTGAACGGAAATTTAGTCGATTCGACGACTTTTTCCTCTACATATGCGGGGTATTTTAATCTAGGTATCGAGGCATCGGTTCTGATCACAACTATTACAGTTTCTCCTCTTGTTCTCTGTGTCGTTTACCTTTTCCGTACAAAATTTTCATCACCCACCACGATCATTATTGCAGCAGCATCCACGTCCTCCCACTGGCAATGAGAATGTGTAATAACTGTAGAGCTGCAAAAAGCTCTCTACCGAAGTGAAATACGCCGAGATACGGAAGAGATATGTAACGCGTTCGTGGCGTACTGACTAGGCGGAGATACAACGGCCTATCTCGCAGGCACTTCCTTGATTAATAACAAGATTCTCCCGCATGTTTCGTACGTAACCGCAAGTACAATGCGCCCACCAGCGATAGGAGACCCATGCTAATTGGAACCGGTGTACGTTGTTCATATCTTGCCAAATGATCTGCCCCTTTTCTCGGATATTCGATTCCGCAGCTTGCGTATACCGGCTTAGGATTCAGAAGACGAAACATGCGGTTTAAAATATACCGCTAGAGTGGTTCTTCATTCGCAGGAATTTGAAAAGTTTCCTTCACGTCGTCCCTCAAATGTGTATCTACCAAGTTTCAAGTCGCTGTGTCGACGGAAATGTTTGGGAAAAAAAAGTTTAATCCTTAGGGGTTGATTTACAAATGCGAAAAAAGAAAAATAATCAGGTCAACGAATAAAATTTTTATTGCGAAATTCGAATTTCCGAATGTAAAGAAATTACGAGTAAACAATTTTTCGTCCGTTTATCTTCGTATTCTATACAGAAGGAAATCTATGAAAATTTATATCGACAACAAAAACTTGGAAGTCATTTTTTTTCAATTTCTATGGAGAATTTGATGGTTCAAAATAAAAACAATTGTAGGTAGCGCACCTGGGGGTCGATTATGTAATTTCACGTTTCATGTTTCATAACCATGTGGATGTTGGGAAATGTGAAAATCGAAATCACATAATCGACCCTCTGAATTTAATTTTTTTTGTAAATTATCCACAGGGGTGAAAAACGTTTTTCGATCTAAATAAAGATATTTAAGCTTGACGGTGCACGCGTTACAATTAACATAGCGGCTCTAATCTTTGCGCAAACTGTGTATTATTTTTTATTTTTTCTAATCGTATTTGAAAGTTTAGAGAATGCCGCCGTGAAGAAAATAATTAGAACCGTCCTTACACCTGTCTACGTCATATAAAAAGTGAAAGATTGACAATAAAATCGAAGAACCTCAGAGTCAATACATGAAAATCACATTGGGAGTAATATGGGTAAGGAGAAATCCATCAGGAGCCGGAATATAAGGGGATAAAATTGAGCGTCGTCGGGTGGGAGTAAAACGGCACTCGGGGGATCGAAATCGGTTAAATCCCTTCTTCCGGCCTCTCCAAGGACACGGCCGTAGTGTACGCCTATATATGTATATAACACACACACACACTCATATATATATACATTACGATCGCCGGTTAGGCGTACGTTTCCGAGGGTGCGAACCGCCTTAATTATATCAGCTTCCAGTAACGCGTCTGGATCGGATAGGACGTGTTAACGCTCGAGTGCTGCATGGCAGGATAGCTGGTGCCTCTGGTGCCTCGAATCCCTGAAACGAGCCCCGGGCACTTTTCACGCTCTGCTTTCGCACACGCACACATGCCGCCCCACGCATGCGCCGCCCCGCCGCCCCTAAATCACCCCCTTTCCCTCGCGCCGATCTCTCCTCTCTTCGTCACTCCCCCCGCGCCTTCCGTGTTCGACTAACGTGTTTTCCTCGCTTATATTTCACCGGGTGCTCGTTGCTTCGAACAATACGGCGAGGCTCTGAAGACGCCTATACGTGTTCCCTCAAAATCGCAAAAAAATATTATCCGAAGGGAAATTTTTCTAGCAGATTCGGGAAGAGATTTGGGTGAAGGTCCTCAACACGGTAGGAGTAGAAAGTATACTTACAAGGGTCGCAATATCGATTTTTAGAAAACGCGAAAATCTGTTTTATAGAATTTCTAAATTTAGAGTCAAGTTTTGAAGCTGCGGGAAGTTTATTCTCAGATCTTGGAGTACGAGGCTTGCAGGTTATTGGCTGGTCAATAAATGTCCTCGTAAAATTGGCGTCGAGGAAAAATTCCTAGAGAAATGGGGGTTCTGACGCGCCTGGTGCGTATAATTTCCATCCCTTCGACATTGGCAATTTCAATTTTTAATCTTTCTTCTTACCGACCGTTAATTACATTCCTAGATCGATTGAAATCACGCTTTCTTTGGCTGTGTTCAAAACTGTGTACAACCAGGTACAACCTATTCACGTTGCCATGTATACGGCTGTCCGTTTTTGCAATCGAAAAATTCATTCGCTGCTTTTCAGTCTTACATTCAATCATTTCTAACGCGTTTCAAAAATCCTGCAAGGTTCAGGCTTTTCACGCACCCTTATATCGGTTTATGTTCGCCGGATGATTGAGCGCTGCAAATCTTGCGGGTCGTTTTTATTTCTATACGAACCCTGGATAATATCCTGCTTTAGCGGGTTCCGACAGGTATAATGTGTATACAGACATCCTCGCGTAGCTATACCCTTTGGCCTATAATTGAAATACGTGACGTATACCCCGAAACGAATTACGAGCGTGGAGGGTACCCGAGTACACAACGTAACCCCGGTTTTCCCCGTAACGCGAAAATGATCGGTTACGCGAACAGCCTCGTATATAGTAGCGCGAATATTGATAAGTGATCGAAGAGAAATTGCCAATTTCAAGGGTGAATTAGAATCCCTTGGAAAACGATCGTTATCCTTATGCCGTGACGCCGATAGCAGGAATTTTACAAGGTATTCGATAGACCATATTTGTCCCACGTACCATTTTCTTCGACCCGATAGCTTGTAGTAAGTAAATAAGGAAGGGATTTTTTTTCCTTCTTTCTTTCGCCGGCGAAAAAGGGAGGTACGTGAAAATTCCGGTCACGTCAGGACGTTGCGAAAAGAGTTTGATGTACACGGTGTAAAAATCGGGAAAAGTTTCGTCATCGGATATTTCAATTGCACCCTCTCTGGATTTTCTCACCCGTCAGACGAGTGTCATAATTACAGGTTCGAAGCGTGAGACACCGAATTCCCTAATAAAGTATCACCTGTTTTGACAAGTGCTCGTTATTTTTGCGGATCAATAATTACCCGAATCTGAAGTTACAGTCTCGTGTAACGGTACAAGCTGCGTCTACCGGTTGTTGTTGCCTTGACTTTCAACAATGAGGTGCGCTTCCTCGAATAAACAAGGCAAGGTGATTGAGTTCTAACAATTTTTGATGTTTTCTATCAGAGTAATTATAAATCCGCTTGACACGAGACAAAGACTTACCCCTTTAAGTAAAGCATAACAAAGCTGAAAGTTTAATTTAAGGTAGGTACAAACCATTTTGTTCTCGAATACCTGGGTAGATAACACGTATAAATGAAGACTTTAATTCCGCACAAAGAGCTAGCGAAATTCGCTCGTTAACTTTACTTTTCAGGTATTTGCCCATTTTCCACTTCCGTACGTACTTTTCATCTGCGGGAAATGAACTATGAGGGCTTTTCGTCGTGATGAGTAGACAAATTATACATATATATATTATACGAGTTCGCAGATATTTGCGCGTGTGAACCTTCTTCATTAACTCGCAAGGATACATCAGACGCAGCTACTAAACTTCTAAAAACGAGCCTGCTGTTTGTACACGTCACATGGCGTTACTTGGTTAGCGAGCAAACAGAAAAATTTCACAGAGAGTCACACATGTTCCTCAGTAGGTAAACTGAAAGCTTGGAGTAGGTAAATTCGCAAGCTCTCCTCGTCGAGTTAGTATAACTCGTGACAAAAAACTCGTAACGATCATCTCGTCCTCGGTGTAATCCAACAATATTATCAATTCCATTAATTACACTGAAATTTAACGACTGTCCAGCCTTACCGGAACGATCATAATTCCGGATGATGAATCATTGAGTAGCTTATATACATATCGTCGAGTATACAGATCAGCTTGTACGGTTTTTATATCTGCAGTCGCATGCCCAAGTTTTAATTTACCTGTAACATAAACAATTTCGATTTTACTAGAATTTTGAAATGAAATCCAAACGCATTGTCGCTGAGTTTCTTAGCGCGCGTTAAGACGGAACTCAACTCTTTCTTACGACGAAATTTACCAGAATATTTCTCCTTGTTGTTTTTTTTTTTTTTTTTTAATTAAATATACTCGCAACAGAATAAAAAATGGACCGAATGTTTTCGAGAATGACGAATGATCTGTAGAAGAAATTTTCACCGCAATTTTTTCATACCGTCATAGCACAATGCCAAGAGATCAGGCTGTTAAAAATTTCTATACGAAACTTCCTACACTGCATTGGAAGTTTTATTTGGATACGGAATAGTGAATTCACCACACGTCCACTGTTTATTCAATTTACAACCACAATAAATTTACCATCCAATTTAGTAAATTCAAATTAACTTATTATTTTTTTTTTTTGTTTTTCTTATAAATTGCAGTAAAATCAAACATTTTTAACGTAAATTGAGGGCAAATACATGGTAATTTACGTCACTACACCGAGTTTTGAAATTTGCAATTTGATTTCGTAATTTGACAATTCTTTTCTACAGTAAATGTGTAGTAAGTTCACAATCATTTTTCACAGTGGCAGCAAGAGAGAAGGATTTGAAAAACGTTCTTCGCTTGAATTCCCATTCCGTGTAACGGAAAACGTCGAATGGATTGTATAGTTCCTCCACCTCGTCCGTTTCTCCTCCAAGTGAACTCAACCAAATTTCTTTTTCCGCAAACGCAGCATCCCAGATGAGTTAAGCCTTGACGCGGCTGCTTTGATCGCGGTGTTTAACGAAAAGCACCTGCACGTACGATCAGATTGCTTTATTCCTTTAATACACTCTTGAATAGGAAGGCCCCGGATTTTTCATGAAATTCAGAAAACTTTTCTTTCACGGTAAAAGCGCATAGATTGACGAAAAACGTGGGACGGAATGAAAAGTCTGTCCTGCGTGCACGGACGATCATCTTTGAAAGTGCGTCGTGTGCCGCTGTTCTGATCATATATAATCCGGCATCACGTTGTGCGTGACGTATACGTTGAACACGTACGACTGCATCTGTCAACCACTAAAATGGAATTCTGAATACCCTGAAAAAACGTGAGACAAGTTCGGCGAGTGAACTGATCTACACATTTCTACATAAATTGATCGACGCGTGATCTTGGAACAAGCACTAGATTTCTGATCACCGAGAATGCATTTGAAGAAAAGCGATATTACCGTTTCGTAGAAAATTTAACAACTTGTGTTTTGCCTGAGGAATCTCGTAGCGGAGTGTCATCAGAAGGTGAAAGAATGATAAAATAGGGGATGTGTGGGGTTTGTGCCAACAGCAGTCGCAACAGCAGCAGCTGCTTTTAATAAATTCTACAACTTCTGTAACGACTGCGACCACAAACTTTGCCTGCAGATGTCTCTCTCGGTGACAGCTTGACGCGCTTACAGTAAAAATTCGAGCCGAGTACAATCTGAACTGGCGTAAGGGGGAAATTCTGAATTTAAATAGATTACGTAACATGCCGCGCAGAACGTTGAAAAAATGTTTCTTGAATTGTTTATACGGGGTAAATCTGTAACGAACGAGAAAGCAGTTGCGTGGATCCACGTACGTTTATTTTCTCTGTAAGCGGGGTAGAAAGTTCCACGCAAGGATTGATTACACCCGTATAATTGAATATGGAACAGTCGATAAAGTTGTTCATTGGCTCTGGAAGCATTTCGTATCGTATAATAATCCCGGGCTACCGTGCAGGTTCGGAGGGCCGATTCGAACCGACACTTGTATCGTTGCGGTATAAAAGTTTTCCCCTGTGGTCATTTAGGCCCCGGGCCGTAACACCCTTCCCCCTTTCATGACGGGAAAACGGGGGAAGAGATAACGGCGCAAATACGGGAAGCTGCGTGTCCATTAATATCGGATCAACTACACGCCGACAAGAGAACCCTTTGCAGGATGACGGTCGATTCATAAGTTTCCCCGAGAGTGCCAATACAGGGCCAGGATGCGTGTATAACCGCACCGCAACATTAAACCCCCTGAGAATCGGAACACGGTGCGAATCGTGAATCCCCGAAGCTTCGACAGATAGACACAGCGAAGCTGCTCAATGGAGAAATTAAATATCCATGTTACGTCGATCTTGCATGGAGAAGAAATTAACGTTGCGTCGAAAGATCAGCCTTTGGAAAGTCGAGGGCTCTTTCGAGATGATCAATTCGACTGTACGAAGACGACGACGTTATTAAAATGACCGTGGATCGTATCGGAACGTGTATAACTAATTCATGAATGGATCAAACAAACCCGTGGCATTGCGTTTGAGAATAGAGATGACCGAACTCGATATTCAATATCAAATAAAGTGGAGAATCGCGAGGATGATTCTGTGTTTGCACTTCGGCGGGTTTCCAGTTGACCCGTATCGCCTATCGGTGTACAAAATCTGTGTAAATAACACGTAACGTGCTCGTGATGTAATTATATCAGCTCACCCTAGTTCGGTGATATACTTTGAATTTACGCCAATTTCAAGGATTAGGTTATTAGTTAATTAAACCGTTAACTCTAATACCCTGTTCATGATTCAATTTGAAAGTAAGACGCACTTGGGCGATGCTAATGGCCTGTTACAGCTCCAACACTGCAGCGAATCTGCGCCACACGTACAGAGACACACTTGCTTTGGTCAATATAATAATTCTAACTCGATATGCAGGCTACCAAACTCTAGCTGATTCGATTATTCAACTACCGAATCATCGGCCTCATTTACAGTTTTAAGCAAATTAAAGCCTGAGTAGCAGCCGCGATGCGCGAGGCCTTCAACCGTGTCATATTAACAAACGGATCACTCCATTTTAGAATGAAATTTTAAACCTCCGTTTATAACGCAAATATATACTCAACGCAATAGTCTCATGTGTAAATTTATTAATGTCGGCCTATCGCCAGCGCAGGCCATCCACAATGGCTTTTTAATACAAAAAGGCTTTGAGTAATGCAAAAAGTTCTGATTGATTTCTCAAATTCTCCGGAAATTTAGCCACCAGACACTCATAAGACATCTCGATTGATTTTTGTCTGACTTCATCAGTCAGTAAAAGTAACTAGTTACCGAATAATCCACGCGTTCATATTTGCATTGACCTACGTAAAATTTATTACATAAAAAACCCTGGAACTTGCAATTGAGCGACTACAAAACCACCAACGATTAGTAACGATTTACGTCAACGAGCAAAACACTTTGCGCGTTGGGGCGCGTGAAATTTTACTGTCAATTTATTTGGTAGTTGTACAGCTTTCGCGATGGAAAATTACCTCTATCAGAATTCCTCATTAATGTAGCCTGTGTACGGCAGAACTGAAATTTAGGTTTTGACACTGACATGTTCTGAATTCTAGGCAGGCATGGTAATGCCGTGTGGGGTTAAGGTGACTATCGAGTTTCAAATAATTGTTCGTCATCGTTGTCTCTCGGAGTTGAAACACGACGACCCCCGAGATCTCTGCGATACAGGGTTCAAGGTTGAAATGCGTTGACGTTGATGAAATAAACCTTCTATTACGCATGTAAACAAGGTTCTGAAAGTATGTGGCATTATGTCTATATTATACCTTACGAGGGACAACCGACAAACTTTCGTCTATTTTTCGGTGACATAGACCAAGCGTCAACCGACAGGGGTTACCTTCAGATTTTTAGTCGCGAAGATGTTTTTTCCATTGATATGGTTTAGGTTGGGTTGGGCTTAGAAATTCACATCTTGCGCGGAAAAGATTGCCTGTGTCTTCAGATTGAAGAGACACCTTACCGCAATTTAAAATTCGAATTTGTTCACTCGTCAAAATTCCGGCAGGTCGTGCAATAGCTAACGTCAAATTTGCATAATTTACCTCATACCCTCCGTCGTGAATGGAGATTTGGAAACTCCGGTCTGCAGGGTGCGTGGAATGCCCCATTGGGGAATGTTCGGGTCGAGAAGTGCCTCAAGTTGAACCCAATTTGACTATTGCCTGGGTAGAAGACACGGGGAATATCGGAAAATCTCCAGACTGGATAGTTCTAACCGGCATATGTGAACTTGAAACTTGTTCAACGATAAGTGAATATGAAAGTTGCCATCAGGATAATTACAAATTCGACGCACAACATTCTGCTTGGAACATTTTTATGATTCGTTTGAACTGTTTTAATACGTTTATACGCTACTGGAGACATAGATATGTTGTACTCAATTACGTAAAGCCGCAAATATCCACGAAGATCATTTTAGAACAGACTGAAAGATATGGGTTACGGGGATGGGAGGGATATCTTTGACCAAGATTCAACATCGTCCAATTAACTAAAACCTGCCCAGAGTGATCAAGGGAGACACGACGAAGTAACCAAGTCCGTCTTGTTCAAAGCTTTGTCTCGCGTTGTGGCGAGAAAATGAGAAGATGAAACGTGCGGCAGCTTTTGTAGCCAAGTGTCACGTCGCTCCCCTACATCGTTGTTGGGATCAATCGATAAAATCAAACGATGTATAAAATAGATGGAGGAATGAAGTTCTTAACCACACTTGCAGAGATATAGGAAGCCACAGTTCTAAGCCCACGTGTGCCATGTGTGAGTACCGTTATCTTCATTTTTGTCCTATGACCATGGAGATGCGTTACAAAATTGTATCCAGTAACTGCAACAGCGATACGATCTTCTACGCATACGGTGAAGGACTCTTTTATAATCGTTTGATGAACCTTACACGAAATGTGAAATGAAAGTAGCACGAATTATTAGATTCGCGGACGTTGACCTAGTTCATACTGAATTGTTTTTTCATATGTCGAGTAGCGTTCCAATAGGACAGTGAAGTTCTGATCGTAGCGAGGCTGTAGAAACCTACACTGCGGAAGTGACTCGGACGATTTGTTTCAGATGATAAACAGATGCGATGAGCTCAGGTTTTGTAATTTATTGTCCTGATAACGCCTTGAACAAACTGTCTCCCATTGTCGGCAGTAGAGTCACCATATTCTGTTTAACTTTAGAAACTATCGATATCACTGTTTGAATAGCTTTTGCCAAATTTGCAACACCGAAGCTTCCGTCTCGGCGTGAATACTGAACCCTGAAAGACATACCAAAGCGTTCACGTGTTGTTGGTCCAAAACGGTAATATCCAAGGGTGGGAAATCCTGCGGTCAACGCTGGGTGTCATTTACATGAAAGCTTAAGGATTAGTTGGGGGACGGAAATTTATCGAGCAAGTGACACGAGGGAAAGAGAGAATGAGAGAAAGACACGGCGGTCGACGCGTTGTACCTCATTTCGCGCTCTGACGATCGGATCCATTGAAGCAAATTCTTGATTCTCTTGCGTCATTTCCTCTTTCCTAGTGTCGCGAATAACGCACTTGACAAGACAGAATTTTTAACGGCAATGAAATCTTTCACCAGCCCAACGTGCAGCAGGAAACCATTAGCCCCGAATCACAACTTCAGTGTCAACTTACGAAACCCGCACGATAAGGGTCTTGTCCGTGGTAAGTAGTAACCCTCATCTGTGACTTATCTCGGGCTATCAAACCTAATAACATATCTGCAGAACAGACGATGAATACTCCCGGTTCTAATCGGGTTTTGCCGGGGGTTCTATCCGTCGAAACGTTGTAGATCAGCTCGGTTCATACCCTGTCTAATACCTCCCTCGTCTTGCATCGCGCGCAAATCTCGGTATGAATATCTCAATCTCAAGTATCAATAATGGAATTAATGCCCACCTGGGACTGTCGGAATTCCAAATTCATGCAGCTCCGCGAGGACTGGCGGTGTGTGGTTTCTTCCTCGGTATTCTCCTCGGGTCTAACGAAGGACGCTAATTCCGTCAGGGTGCACAAGTGTTTGCCCAGACCTTCCGTTCGGCACCCACCATTCGCCATTCAGTAACCGGCAACCGACGGGGACTCGCGCACTTCCACGGCAACTCGCTAATCGCGTACAGTACTCACACAATTAACGTAATGCCAGCTCCCGACTGCTTATATCCTTGAATCTATGAGGGCAAAACTCGCGTAAGGCCCCGGGGCTCGGAGGTGGAACAAGGCCGGGTCCTCACGCGCGAACGAGCCTAGACAATATCATCTACGCCACTCCCTGTAACAAGGCGGCCTTGCCGAGGCTTGATTCTGACATAATCAGAATGGGGGTGAACCGGTGGACGTGTCTGAATGTTTCTGCTGATTTGAGCAGGGAAGCTGAGACCTCGTGTCACCATGCTGCGGACGAAATCACAACGGATATTGGAATTAGCTACGCGGCTGATGATGGAATATTGGACCAGATGTATCGACGAAACGAGGTTTCGGTTAGGAAAACGTACTCCAGGCTTTCATTTGAAGCTTAAATGTTACGGTGACGTGGTCGGTAAAGACCAGAACCATTAAGCGATGAATAAAATCGCCAAGGTCTTAACTGCAGGTTCTTTGATGTAATTCATCTGCGGGGTTTGGAGAATTGGATGTTCGTACGGAGCTCCTTGAGAGAGAAAATTGTTTTGAACCTCCTTTTTGCCCCTCTGCAGCGGGCTGCGAGGAGTGAAATTTGGGGAACGCGAACAAAAAGACCCACAGGATGTTTCCCCTTTTTCTGGAATGATGCGAATTCTTTTGCTTGTTTGTTCACAAACTTCTGAAATTCAGAGTTTTTTGGAATTTCGTCTACAGGCAAGGCTTGATCTCTTTGAACGACACTCTCAAATCGTATTTAAAAAAATTTCTATCGCTCGGTTCGTCATCGCGTACTTGAATCGATATTTTAAACTGCCACAGCATGTGTATGTAAATAAATAATCGCTAATTGCGGAAACTTCATTAATTTACTATTTCTGCTGGTATATGTTGCGTATATGGATTTATAGCAAACCGAGTGTCGATAAAATGAAGAAATTTATATCCTGTCGAGATCTACGACTTTATTACTGTAATCAGGGTAAAGAGCTCGGCTAAGCTTTCACCCAAAGCAGAAACACTTCTCTCATCTCCCTTTTCCCCATAACTCCGGGTTCTATTTACCTGCAAGGCTTCTGTAATTTGGTAATGGGTGAATTTATGTTACCCGAAGTAATACGCGACTGTACAGCGGCAACGAAAGCGCGCGGTGAGTGGTGGGTATATAAATCAATAGAAGAAGCTGTTAGCAGGAGAGTTAAACCGGCTTGGTATTACACATGCATATGTATGTACACTGGTTATACGTATATACGTATATACGTATAACCAGAATTAAAATATCCATCTGGTCTTCCGCAGCTCATCAACGAGCCGGGAGTTTAAAAGCCGATTCGAACAATCCTATCTTTTATGGAGTAAAATCCAGCCGCGTTATTCCCAAGCGAGAACTCTCCTTCCCCGGTGGCGGGGAAAACCGCACCGCAATGCCGCCGCCGACCGCGTAAATACTCAAAAGTATTATAAACCAACCGTGCGTCGGTTCGTAATTAAATTTCACCCCCATCGTCCACTGAGAATTCACCCGGATTAAGGAGCCTCGGAGTCGCCGAGACGCGCCATCCTGGGTCATCGGGTTCCTGCACGAGCCGAGGTTCACTCACCCATAATGGATCCTCTGCTGCCAAACGGGTTTCGTTCGCTACTGGTGAAATTATCAATTATCTCGGGTAACGCCAGGGGTCTGCCTCGAAATATGGGAACCTTGCCGTCCTCGAGGGTCGCCTCAAGACTCATCTTCCGCCGTCTGTTGCCTTCTTACCCCTCTCTGTCTCTCTATCTCTATCTCTATCTCCATCTCTCTACTCTTCCCGTTGGAATTATAATAACGCTTTAATCAGCCTCTTAACTACCCTCGACCTCCGCCGTGTCGTCTTCTAACTACCGTCTAACTAGATTGCGTCATTGTAACTGTATTACGCGGATGCGATAGGGAAATGACGTGATTTTACTCCACCCTTAATTGTAGTACCGATTTTCCGCCTCTCAACCCACCCTTATCAGGGCTTAAACCTAACTCGTTGTCTTTGACATATTCGAAAACTCGATCTCAGGCCGGGATCGGTTCTCCTCCAATCTTGGTTCGTTCCTTCTTTCCACTTTGCTTAACTCGTATGAATTTATACCGTCATGTCATCGAAAAAACACCACTCGACAAACGCGTAGATCGTCAGGAGTATCGCTCACATCGAACATCCAACTTCTGAAATTCCACTAGATTGCGTAACGCACGTACTCTTTGAAAATAAATTGACTAATCCTGAAATGATACAAGTTCGACCACCAAGTCGTGATCTTCGAACTAGTGTCTGACATATGTGGCGTATCAGCATTGCGCCTGCTTAAGAAATTCCTGCGAATCTGGTATAATTTATAAATCCAACGTGAAAGCTCACGGGCGTTTTCTCTTTCTGATAGATCGCTTTCATTTCCAATTTTTTCAAGATAACGTACACCACAAGCCTAATAGACACGGATTCTTCTCTGCCATTCATCGATATAAGCCAGAAAAATAATTTTGTGATTCGCTCGGTTGGTTAACGAGTTCACGCTTGCTGGATCGACGGATTGCGTGCGAAACGAGACAATAGATCACGCCGATTTTTGTGTGAAACACTTGTGAAGGCTGCCTTAGCGGATTGTTTTCGCGCAGGTCAGGTGCTTTTTTACCTCGGAATTGATTTGTTCTTTTATGCTGGACGGTCGGTATATCCGCGGGAAAGAGTGTCGGCATTTACCTGCAATTGTCAATTCGGAGGGGTGTCGTTGTTTTATCTGTCACTCTTAATGCGCCGTTCCGAAAGCATGGACTGGTAGGAATTCATGGGAAGGCTTGATAATACATTCCGAAAATGTAAATTTCCCCTGACAGTTATGAGGCGTGGTCGGTGTAGTTAAAGTTTCAGGATACGAATTAAAGTGATGGATGATAATAGCTCTGTACGTATACATTGTACTTTTATTTTTTCCTTCGGTGCTTGCGGCGATCTTTACTCACTGTTCGCCGCACCCCAAAATTTATAAATTGTAAAGCAGGTCTCTCGGGCAGCTACAAAACCCGCCAAAGGACTTTCCCGCTTCCCTGTAATACTTATCTCGAGAAAACGAAGTAGAAACGAATTTTTCGAATCCCTAAGTATTGAAAATGTCAATTTCTGAAAATTCATAGGCTAAATGAACATAATTTAAAGAATTTTAACACCTCGATCATCGCCGCATCGTCGTTTCGTTTTATTCTTTTAGTGAATCTGATCGCGAGACAAAAGAACCGCCGATTGATTTTTCCATCTTTGTTCCGTTCCGTTAAACGTCGTCATCTTCAGATGCTGTGAAAACTAATTAACGCTTATATAGGAATTCGAAGAATGCTGGGCGTGGTTTTCTCGTAGAAGAAAAGCTCGAGCTGTATTTACCGGTTTTGTCAGCTAGCAGGAGCGTCTCGGAAGAGGAAGTGGGTTGCGGTTAATAGTGGGTGGAATAATTCAGGGTGAACAGTGAGCCAATTAAATCGAGATAACCCGTCAGCCGCAGTTTCACACTAATAATCAGTAATAGTCGACGCATAAGAGTTTGGCAGTAAACCAGAGACCAGTAGTTTCTGTAGAAAAAGCTCACCGAAGCTCCTTCCTTTTGCCGCAATATTAAAACTCGAGTCAAAACATTAACTTCGCACGAATGCGTTGGAAATTTTGTTTTCAACTTAAGCTTTTCGGTCACTTTGCTTGATTTTCGTTAAAAAAAAACTCACTGGAACTCGACTTCCACATAATTTTCGAATATATTCGCGAAATCGCTATCTCAATCATAATAGTAACAATCTTGCGAAGTATCCTCGAGAAACCTCCGTGGGGAAGCGAACAGAGTCGTCCAACGTCTGAATCCTAACTTGCGTTTCTTTTTTCATATAATTAATTTTGCGGAATCCCCCCGTAATTAGGTTGGAAGCAAAAGTTTTTAGCAATGCTAATTTCACCTCGACTCGTAGGTATCGGCATTGTTTTATTTGAGAGGAAACTTCTGGCTCACAACAAGACGAGTCGGCTCCCCTACTTCTCGTTCCCGAATCTGTTATAAGATCCGTTAATTACGTAGTTCCGGAACCGGAAATACCGCCAGCGAGCGTTGTGAAAACATCGCATGAAATCAACGAAAATGTTTTCCCCATTCTCGATGAGTCCCGAAGCCTGTTTGACAGGTGGCCACTAGCCGCCGGTCAATTACAGTTATTACACCGTGGCAAGTATTACCGTGGTCTTTTTACGCCCTTAACGCGGGGAGGGATCGCGTCCATGACCATAAATTGCGCCGCCTGAACTGCCCGTCCAACCAATCGGGGATCGAGCCTCAGAGCCTCAAGCCCATTACGTTTTATGTACGGTACAGTGATTGTGAGAGAGTGAAAAGAGAGGAAAAACGAAAAGAACATTTGTTTATCCCATGAAGGTGTACACGGTATAGGAATACTTGAGTATAATCAGTTTTTCCGGGTTACGGGTCGTTCGGTTCGAATGAAAGATGATAATTTTATCTCCAAAAAGCAATCGATAAGCAAGCGGAAGAATACATCAACATGTTTAATCGTACCACGACGGCGTGCGATTTGATAAAGAGTTCGGCGGTGATAAGGTGGGGTCAATGAGCGAGCAGCATCGCTAACGTTATAATATACGTGGGCCACATAACGTGTCGTGTAACGGGGTCAGAGATTACGGGGTCGCAGAAACAGGGCGCCGGAAATGACTGTGTTGTGGATTCGGGAGGTGCCTTCCTTACATATACGCGGGAGATTACGAGTAAATTTGAAATTCCTCGGGTGAAGCTCGTAAAGTGTCGCGAATGCCGTGTTTCGGTCGCAGGTACTCGGAATGTTCCCTGAACGTCCTCCCGCCCTTACGTACGACTATAACGGGCAGGAAACTCGTCCTTGACATCTGCAGTTTGCAGCTATTGGCGGGTTACGTGAGTAAAGAAATTTCGGTTCCTCTTTTACTGGAAGAAAAAATCCGAGTTTTATTACACCCGCGGTCGCGTCTCTTTTTCGTTTTCCTTTTTTGTTTTTCCGTTGTTGTTGTTGTTGTTGTTGTATTTTCTTTTCCGTTCTACCTCGCTTTTCCGCGTCCGGTTTGTTTCCTCCGTGCGGCGACGCAGCCAATTCGAAACCGGGCCGATCTTATGGCTACATGTGCGGCCAATGGTCCATCTGAATCTGCACCCCGCCACCCCAACGTCCCTACGACCGAGTCTTCCGCCTCACAATCTGGGAAAAGCTCTGCGTATATAGAATTGAATTACTACGAACACCGCGAACGGTTATTAACGGCACGCGCACGCAACAAATTTTTTCCCGGAATCTCAATCTCGATATTAAAACCGAAGATGGCGTAATTTGTTACGCGTGATGATGCGGTGCAGTATTTTAACAGTTCGTCAAATTACAGCGAACTGTACGATTGCTCTCTCACTACATCCAATTCTATGGTTTTATTATCACTCGGGTATGTGCGCGGTATTTTTACAAAATTGCTAATAATCAATTTTGCAGAAAGTTAAGAGCTTGAATTTGTTTCTCGACCGTAAAATCGTTATACTTGGATGATTTTATTCTGTGCAAAAACTTATAACCGAAAAGTTAGTCGAACTTGGATACAATACTCCTTTACCTCGTATAAAAGAATCACAATGAAATTTAAATTACTTTGACTTTTCTGACCGCTCCGCTTTCCTTTATTTTCAGCTCTCTTTGTGATACAGCATTTTTGACAGTGGATATCTATTCTGTAAATTCTAAGCCTTTCGATCAACTTTTGTAACTCGGGGAGACTTTTGCGATTTTATGAGGCGTAATTAACGAGAACCTCAGGACTCAGATTCTTTTTCACAACTCTCAGTTTCTCTGAAATTGACTTTTTTGAACATGTAGAATGCACCAGATCCATGAAGAGGAAAGTGCAGGGAGACGGAAGATTCTCTGAAATTTACCACACAAGCACGTTTCCAAATAAGCGCCGCTCTAACAGTTTAGCGGTAACGCCGCGTAGATAAGACGCTGACAACCCACAGACGTGGAAACCCGCGGGTGCCCATCTCTCGATGATAGATAGACCAATTGCCTGGGAATGGGGGCCTCCATACATCATCATGATGGTCAGTTTTCCAAAGAGCGAAATATCTCTTCACCAGCACCGAGATGTGTAGAAACATCAGCGATTCTCGTCAGCAGCCCAAATTGAAATCAATCTCGACAAGAATGCTTCATGAAGTCCGCTCTTCAAGTCTCCATCCAAGTCAGAAAGTTGGTGTATCGTATTGTGTGAAGGAAACGAAACACGGAGAAGACGATCACTGATTTACAATTTTACAACGACTCTCAAGAACGTGAGGTTGCCAAACATACATTCACTGTTCTTCATCGAGGCGATCTCAAAGCTGCGAACCCCGACATTATACAATCGACGATTGATCAACTGTTCTTGTTTTGGTTCTTATTAGTTATCGAAAAAATTCGGGGGTTTGGTCAGATTTTTTTCTACATATGCCGATTAGTTTTGGGAAATGAGCGCGAGGAAATTCCGACGAGACAAAACTAAGAAGAACCCTACTGAGATTTCTATGATTGCGAATAAGAATATGGACTGTACGTGGGTAATGAGAGTATCGTTTGCAACAGAGGGAAAAATTCTTTTCGCTTCGTGTCCCACCCGAAGCAAAAGTTACGCGAGATTTCTATTCGAGTGCAGAAAACTACGAAGGAAGACGTATAAAATTGTATACCGATACTACTTTCTTCTGGAGAGTTTATTGGATGGTCGTAGACTCGTGTAGTGCGGCATGGAGTGGAGTTGAGTGGAAATAAAAATACCCCTTGTAAGAGAAAATATCACGCTGCAAGAATGCGCCTCGTACTTATTGTTGAGTATATTTATATAGATATTGCAGGGATAAAAACTCTTACCCGTGAGAAAAAATTTGTTCCTCCATTCGGCCACGGAATTTTTACGCAAAATGTAAAGGAGCGAATTTTCAGTCTGCGTCGTCGCTTTCGGTGAGAAATAAATAATCAACAACGAGTCTCGAGAGGGAGCTTTCGTTCGGCCGTGCCGTTTGTTCTGTGGAAAAGTGCGTGCAGGTAGACAGGTTCGTATCTACTGCCTATTTAGCGGAGTAGAATGTAGGGTGTATATATATGTATACATATAAACGGTTTAAACACTCGTATCTATAAATTGAGTTAACCCCATTGCGGGACTTTCTACTCTCTTAAATTAATTGCCTAATAAAATGCCTGCAACCGGACCGGCAATAATCGTTAATTCCAACAATTTGGAAGTGCGAAATTTCAGTCGGTAGATATTCAACCGCGGTGTTTAATAGCGTCAGGTTTATGTCATGGTTTGGATAATTTCAAATGTTTTCCGAATATCGTACGCTTGCAAAATTATTCGCAGAAGAAAATATCTGAATAGGCAATTTCATTATCGGCCATAAAATTTCAAAATTCGCGTATCAACAATCGCGCCCAGCTCTCGGTGCGCAGCTTAACCGCACAGTCGGCAAAAGTTATCGGTGATAATAACGAGAATCGACGACCGTCACAGACTCGGATCGATCGACTACGGCCAGAGTATCACTCTGATCTGTTATTAGGTCGAACGAGATAAGTCCGTCCTAACTCAATCGAACGAAGCCCAACCAGACCCTAAACTAATATAACTTGACCAAATTCTCCTGGTCGAGTGGTGGAGCTCAAGTGGTGCGTTTTACTTAACTTATTCTATAAACGGGACTGAGCCTGCAATGGGTGATGAAGTGGTTCGATTCACCTCGCCTCCTATTATTATTCATGTCGCAAATTAATGGCAATAACGAATAAATATGCACATTGCGCGCACTCGAGTCGAAAAGCTTATTTATAAAATCCCATACCGCTCGTCGTCGTATGTACGTGCAGTTAATCAAGGTAGTCACATGTTATATATCGCGCAATGCGTTCTGACCTGACGTATTATTTTCATTAGCCCGGCAGCAAGTTCTGTATTTTAATTGGTTTTATAATTAGTTCCGAAAGTTCGCTGAGCGTCAATATGGGATATTGTTAAAGTTCGTAACTTATATTTCCTCGTGCAGCAATCAACGGTTTGTTGCCTAGACACTCAGCGGGCAGGACAGGCTTCATTACTGGGCCAAGTACTATGCAAATGGAGTCCTGCAACGTTTCGCGCATTATACGTATATGATATACATTTATATGTAATATATTATACAACGCCGATATTCCTATTCTCGCAATATTTTAACAACGGAGACAATCTAATTTGCATACTTTAATATCGCCTCGGGTTCAATTTATATTTGCGTATTTTTTCGATGAATCCACCCCCGATATCGCCCCTTATCCTTCCCGCAGCGGTACCTTCGCCAACCTTGAATGCGGATCGAACGTTTCGCTGTTCCTTGTTTAACGAAACAATCTTGAGAAGGGTTAACGACCAATCCGAAATATCTTTATCCCAACGCAAAGCGTCGGGTGATCGCCGTAATCTCCCATTCATCCTCTCTGCACCCTGGATTATCTTCCAAAAATGAAATTCAGACAAGTTACGTTCGCTCCTCTTCCCTTTTTCGACCCTTGCACATCCTTTCCGGGATCCTGCAAAACGACGCGAAGAAATTGAGCTCGCGAGCTCGCAGGTAACGAATAACCAAAAATAAAGGAGCGGAATAATAATAGAGAAAAACACTCGACAAAAAAGTTTAACCGCTCTTAATCTACGTCCCCTTGCCAAGCTTTGCCAAGTCCGTGAATCGCTGAAGCAGCAGCCGCATCCGCTGCTCGGCTCTTCACGTTCGGCCTACAGATATATTCAATTCGCAACACATAGACTCGACATCGGTTGGTTTCCGGTCCGGTATATACGGACCGACGTACCGAAACAATGGAACGCGCTTCCTCTGGTTGTACGGAATCCTGTACCTTCCGAGTTTCGCTTCTGCGGGTCAAAGACCAGAGCTGAATGCACTGCGGGCCAACCGAGTTACACACAATGTTTGAGGTTCGATTGTGCCGCATCAAAGCTTTCTCGTACACCCGATGAAACGAAGATTATAAATTTCACGACTTTGTTTTTTCCTAAAAGTTTCACACTTCTCTTCGGTGCGGTTGAACAACAGATCCGTGTAATTACCTACCCGTGGTGGAGAAGTCACCGGTTCCTGTTGTAGATTAATTTTTTCCATCCATCTGAAACGTCGACTTCGCTTTGCGATCGCCATTCAAGCCGAATGCCGGCTTTGGCGTTTTTGCAGAATCGCGTCCGGAATGAAGACCGCAACGGCTTATCGCATCTCGGCAGAGACCCAGGGTGAAGTCGGACGACGTCGCAATCAGAGGAATAACGAGCGGTGCATCGAGCGCAAGCGATGGAGTTGGATGTTGTATAGTCGCAGTACCATCTCTGTGTATCTACGTATGGTGGTGATATCAGGGTAGGAACAACCCTCTCCGCCGAGGGGTGAAGAGAAGTTTTATATACTCAACTCGGCGTGGTTCAGTCGGAGAGTATAAATGATCGACGGCGGTATGAAAGGGATTTTACGGCGAATGTTCGATGTCCGAATCGGATAAACTTTGATGATTATGCCTCTAAGAGCATGATGGTTCACCAAGTTGGAGGAACAAACCGATGCGGTGGGGCAAGGTCGAAGTCCCGAATTTCAAAGGATGCGAAAGCGTCAAATTCCGATTTTTTTAGTGACTAAATTTAATGTAGAGAAGTCGAACTTTTACAAAACATCAAAGTTTCAAATGGTCCGAAATTCGACGCTCAAAGTTCCGAAAGGACAAAATGCGAAAGGAGCGTAACTCCGAAAAGTCAACGTTCCGAAAGTGCGAAAATGAGAAAATTTTGAAATCTGAAACATCGAAATCCCGAATGATCCAAAATATTCAGTTCTGTGAATTTCTGGCTTTGTGAAATTTCACCACTTTAATTTTTATTTGTTTTGGATTTTCGATATTTTTACGTTCGGAATCCTGGTCGTTCTGATTTTCGGTTAGTCTGATTTTTTACACCCACTCGTTGAGTAAACTGCGCTATGTGAGTATATTTCAATCGTTGGAATTTTACTTCATCGAAGCTTTATTTTTCGGGATTTCGCTCCATCGGAACTTTACTTGCAGGAACTTTGCTCTATCGTAACTTGAATTTTCTGAATCTTGCATTTCGGAACTCTGATCCATCGGCTTTCCGAGCGTTCGAAATTTTGTTGTTTGGTAAAAGTTTGATTTGTTTACTTCGACTTTCGCCACCAAATAATTCGAAACTAGGCGCTTTCGGAGCTTTTCAAATTCGGTACTTCAACCTCACCCCGACGCTGTACGTGAATAGGTTCACGGTTTTCATGTTATAAGCTGTGTGTTGGAGATTTTTACTAGTTGAAAGTTCGAAGACGTACTTCAGGGATTAACGTGTGCGAAAGCAGCTCACCGACCCCTTACGAATATCCTTCGACGACACGAAACGCCTTGCTATTCGGCTGTAGAAACAGCTGCCTGGAAGCGCTTGTGTTGTTTCATGTTTGAACTCTATCCTGACTTCACACGGATGCGTGTCTTTGACGAATAAACGAGTCCACGGCGGCGCAATATTTGGTAATTTTATAAAGTTGGAGAGAAATGCGGGTAGAAATAATAAGCAAAAAAATCGAGACACTGGTCAGGAAATCCCCGAGTCAACCCTCGTCATGACCGAGAATCGTGATGAAATCGCTCCGCCTTTCTCGTCGTCCCGAAAATCTCACCTCGCAAAAAATCGTAATCTGAAGGTATGATACATTAATGCATACACGTATACGTATAATAGACGGGGTGTCCCAACCCCGCTGAGCGGACATTATTTCTACATAAATACCTATATGCGAAGAAAAAGGAAACCCTTTTTACCACCTCCGCCAGAGGATTACTGGAGATACCGACGTTACCGGCCCGCTTTAAGCCCCCCCTCCGTACCCGCAACAATGGCACGATTATTTTATAACATTTTCCGCAGAGCGAGACTCTGTACATTTGCATCATGTGCTTCGTGGCGAGTTCCCTGAGCTCCGTCGCCCTCGACGTTGGATCTCGTCCACCGATGGGACAGACTTCCGGAGCTTTCGTCTTCCTGCGTCGGCCCTACAGTATGTCACGTGGTTATTAAGAAATTATCGTCCCGTCTTACACCGTTAATCGTCGAATTTTAGATCTGAGGATAACCGTCTCGGCGACGAGCATCGTTTCCGGCATCCTGGCGACGGCGCTGCTCGTCCTCGGCGACAAATCAGGATACCCTTACATGTACATCCCTTGGTTAGTGAACACCGTCAGAGGCATGGCGTTCTGCGAGGGTCCGGCACTTCTGGGAATTGCTTACGTGCTTCTACCAAATGCGGATTTACCCGCGAGTTTTTTCCTGTTCATCATGCTGCTTTTGTACGGTGCGCGGATTAACCGATTATACGATTACTTCTTGCGCCTAGTTCGTATCAATTTTCTCTCTTCAAACCGCGCACTCTGTCTCATATTATTTCTTTTTATTTATTTTACTCGCGATACTGCCCCGGGTATTCACTGCCACGAGATGGAGAAGAAATGTTGGTGGACAAAGGGAGGAAGGGAGGGAAGAAAAGGGAGGAAATAAAAAAAAAAAAGAAAAGACTGATGAAAAATTACGCACGGGGTTGTTTGCGAACGTTGAAATTTATACCGGGAACTGCGGTGTGTATTTTTGTTTTCTGTGTTTATTTGTTTCCCCGGTTCTTTCTCCCTCTCTCTCTCTCTCTCCTTTCAGTACTACTACCTACCACTACTACAACTACTACTACTACCACCACCGTGCGTGGAAACAACTTGGCTTGGAAAATAATGATACAAACAAACAGGGGTAATTAGGGTTACCCCGTGTCCCTCTGCACAGGAGACACGGGGTCGCGAGGGCACGCACTCGTTAATAAATTGAGTTTTCAAACGAACGGGGAAACGAAATTTCGACTACGAGACCGCGGTCCACCCTCGATATTGTCGCGGGAAAACAATTACTCTTCGCACGAATTGGGGCGGCTTTCAAAAACCGTGGAAAAACAAAGTCGAATTCGTGCGGCAAAAATTAAGCTCTTTAACCCGACGAAATTTCATTTCACTATAGTTGAAGAACTCTGTTTGTGGAACGACGTGTTTCACAAATTTCGGAAATGCTGGACAAGGTACAAAATCCGTGGAAAACCAGGAAAGGACAACAAGAAATTCCGCGCTAAGGGTGAAGAAAATTCTGAACGGAAAGTGTCCGAACACCAAACGCGTTTCAGGCCTGCAGACGAATTCGGATCAGAGTCTATCGGGAGTTTTGGAACTTTGGATGCGTTTTCCACTCACTCCGGAGACCCGGAGTCAGCTGAAATTTTTCCTCGGTCTTCGCCGGCTGTTCTTCCGGGATTTCTCATACCAGAGGCTGCGACGACGAGGCGTCTTCGAGGACAAAGTGGCCGGACTCGATACACCAGCGTTACGGGATAAGGAGGAAAAGCTTGCGCACTGCTGAAAATTTCTCGTCTTTGCAAACCTGCTGGTTCGTTTTACTGTCACGTTGACGAATTCGCGTGCAAATTATCTTTGAGGTGCCTCTGCGTGAAATGAAAGAAACTTGCGAATAAAATTTTTTGCTGCGAGGATGCAGTGTTTGTTTTTTTTTTTTTTTTTGGTTTTTCTTGCAACCTCCGTTAAGCTAGAATAAAAAGATCGATACACCGACAGGCAATATGTACAGGTAATTGGAAATGGTTGGAAGTGTCTGCGGGTAAACATTGCAACATTCATTTCCGGATTTCGTGTGTACGTGCACCGGAAAATCGTATGAATTCAACTTTTGATTGGACGATGCATTACAAATTGGATTTTCGTTATTTTCGTTTACCAGAAAAATGTCATCTGAATCTACATAGTGAATCACCTATATATTTCGACGCAATTCAAATTCTCGTATTCCGAAACGGTTGTTTGACGTGCGCAATTTCAGGGCAAACAATATTTTTTGGAAAAATAAAAATTCATTGTGCATTTTTCCAACAATATTTTCAAGCCTTACCCAAACACGGATTATATCCAATTACCATTTGTTTTTTCTTTTATTTTTCTATTAATTAATTTAAAAGACGCTCACCTTCCTTGTGATGTGAAAAAGAATCGGAAAATCACGTCGTAAGGAAAATCGTGAATATCTATAGATACTTTCTATGACCTTTATTTCTAGGTGTTCGTAACGACGATGAGTAATATTCGCAAAAATATTTCAACAAATTTTTCATTACCAGCGAATGATAAAAACTGTTGTAACTTCACCCTTAAGTTACAGCAGCCGGCTGTTTAGATTGAATGAATTTTTATCAATTAAGCATGCTTACCGTTTCATAGAATCCCAAGTTTTGCCCGGAGTCTGCTGCATATTCATTGTGCGCCTATACCATGCGTCACTTTTACTCTAAACTTTTACGGAATACATATTTATGCGTCGTACTAAAAGACGTCACGCGGTACTCGCTAATTTTATCAAAATCCGTTTTATCCGATTCCCTATTTGCAAACATCCGTGCAGGGTGGAAGGATAGTTTCGGAGGGGAGGCAAGAAGAAATCATTCACCCCATATTCGAGAGAAAATTTGTCTGCAGCAGGGTCGCGGCGAAGACCCGGAGGTTCGAGAGTATCCGAATACAGGCGGCTGCCGATGCGTGGGCCTTCTAATTCCGGTAGGTGGAAGCCCGGGTTCGATGGTACGGTACCTTCGTAATTCCTACTCGAACGAATCCCTATCCCCGCCTTACACCCGGTATCCTCGACTGAGCAAAGTGAACGCAGCGAACGGACCATCGAACACGGGGAGCCGGGCTGCGTTAATAGCCGGGGAAACGGGCCGGCAAAACTGGCCCACGGTATCATTTATCAGCCGGATGAAGCTGAGAAAATAGACGATAAATTTTCACTCTTATACCTACCCGCTGCGGTCGAGTAAAATTCTAAGGATCTAAGGTATATATTCACCGTGTATATATTCGTATAATAATATAAGCGGGACGCGCGAATAAAAAGGGAAAATATAAGGTGAAAAAAATCGGCCCATCAAGAGGGGTTCGGCTATGCGGGAACATCATTAAATTAGCATACAAACGGGCGTTGGCGAAAGAGAGAGAGAGAGAGAGAGAGTGCGGGGGGGGTGAGCGGGGGGTAGGGGAGAAAGAGATCGGTTAGTATAATTGGGTACCGGAGCGCAGGGTCAGGGTCGAAAACTGATTGGTTCGACGGGATCAAAAAGGGGCAAAACCGCGGATCGGGTGGAGAAAAAGGGGGGAGGGGGATGACCATCCGTGACGACAGGGTGCCGTGGCGACGGTTATAGGCAAATACGCCGTCCCTGGGGCCCCGAGCCGTCAGGATGGTTCGCCATTTCCCAAAATTATATTACCGGGCACCCAGGGTCAATGGGCTGGGAAACTGCGAAAAACTGATAAACCCTGCAGGCTGGTAAGCACTTTCGTTAAATTGATAACGCTTTGCCCAACTTTAGAGCGCACCTTATTGCCCTTAACGCCGGCAGCAGTTTTACACGCTCTATGCCTACTCGTCACCCTCTCGCTTTTTTAGTTCTGTGTTTTTCTTTCTTTCTTTTTTTGTTCCCTTTTTCCATTCTTAGGTGAATTTTAATCATAAATTTCGATTTATAATATCTTTTATTGTAGAAAGTTGTCTTTCCGTCCTCAAGACTTGCTTCGAATCGAATGACAGAGAGAGAGAGAGAGAGAGAAGTGAAACGTCTTTCATCACCGATGTGTTGTGATACTATTGAACTTGTTGCATCCTGTGTTAAATTGGTGCAAGAAGGCTAGGGATGCAAGAGTTTTGGAAACTCGTTTAAATCGTTCCAAGTTTTTTTTCTTTTCGTTGTTATAAAATTAACGTCGACGAAACTGCGATCTATCGTCCTTACAACAGAAAAATATTTCTCTAGCATAACAACGATTGATATATGCCGCAGCGTACCTTGTTCAACCCCCTCATTCGTGATACATGTATACACATACCTACACGAATTTCCGCTCAAAGAGCATCCGGAAATTTTTCATCCGTCCAAATTAGCGGGTATCTCTCAGCAGCACTGCCTGTCGATGATGACGATGACGAGGATGATGACGGTATACGTGCGTACGTAAAACACAAAAGTGAATGCCCGAATGAAAGATGATGAAAAAGTGGAGTAGATATGTATCAACGTGCTGTGATGCGGATCGGTGCCGCTAAATTAAGGCTGATTCAATTGTTATGATTTTTCAACGTGGAACAGTGAGCAGGGTTTTCATCCGCGGAAACTCCCCGATGTATGTTCAACGTTCATGCATACGTATGTAGATACGTACACACACTCGCACGCACCGACGCGACGTAACGTTCTCACAATCAGCCGCCGCCAAGCATCGCCTCATACGTGTGTATAACGCAGCTCGCTCACCTCGGGCTGCACGATCACTTTTTACACTCATATGTATGAATATATAGACCCACGTCAGGCATACAACTGCACGCCACGATCTACGCGCTGCGTCAGCGAGTACAAAACCAGCCGTGCAAAATGGTGAAAAAAGAAAAAAAAATAATCACACATCATTCCTGTACACGGTTTCACGTACAGACGAGAGCGATGGGATAAATCCGTGAAAAAACAAGAGGGAAAGAAAAAAATCGATATCCGATATCACGCGAGTGAACATTTTTTTCTCTATTCGAAACGATGTGCAGTTTTCTTACCTTCGATGTCATCGTTGTTTCGAATCTCCACAGACACGTTCTATTATTCTTCTAAATCGTTGTATTACCTTGTGTCGGTACGGTATTAATATCTCTAGTACATTTTTATTTCTTCAAAACCGGGGGGTGAAAGACTCGTGATTTCGCAATTTCCAGCTCAAAATCTAGACGCATACGTATTAACCGCACTCTTTAAACTCAAATAACATGCCAATTGCCGGTACACACGTTATACTTAGAAATTTGATTTTCGCGTCTGAGGGAGTCAGCGTAACATATATCCTGTAGTTTTCGCTGGCGGTGATAACGTAACGATATATATCCTATTACAACAGAGTATAGAGTTACGCATGATCGATCTGGGCACAAGCACGTCATCCGCTGCTCCGGGATAATTCGTCGTGTATTTCGGCCTCCGGTTACAGCCGATTTACAACAACGCGGTTCGCGGAATATTCGGCTGAAACGAGAATGATCTCTGATCGGGGGTAGTAAAGGTGCTCGTTACGCAAGAGGCGAGGGCGGGCCTCGCAGTTTCGTCTCGATTTCGCAGATCTGATTTGAGACGACTGGCCTTTTTAAAAAATACTTCCTCGTCCCCTTGAATAGGTAAATTCAGTGAGTGTTTGAAATCCTAATGGACTCATTCGCAAGAGTTTGCTCCCGAGGACACGAGCCGGAGTTTTCGCCGAGGATAAGGAAGCGGGGGGAATAAGAAAAAGCGGCGGGACGGCACGGGGTTGAGGTTGGGGTCTTAATAACCCAACAAAGGTAATTAACCAAGATAAGGTGGAGAAAATGGAAATAAGACCATTTAACCGCCTTCTCCACTTTCGGCCCGCGCAACCCCCTGACTTTGCCTCCTTTAATAAAGGGTAGTTTTTGTAAATGTTGAGATGATTAATCTCAGCCCTGATGACCCGCCTATCTCGTCACCCTAAATGTGCACCTAATATCCGGGACTGCGATAACAAAACCCTGGATATTTTACCGTCGAATTATACAGAGCGAAAGGAAAAAACAAAACGAAAAAAAGGTCAGCCTTTCACGGAGATACCGGTCCCGATGTGTAATATCTCTGTTTTCGTGCTCTGTCATTATCACGCGACATTATCGACACGTGGACGTGATCCAACAAGCTTTGGCAGGCATCGCCGGCTACACTTTGCCCCTCGGGATATTTTCATTCCCACGTACACTCGCGCAAGTCGACTATATTCACGGTTCGAACGGGGAAATTCGACGATTCACCGACTCCGTTGCCGCCCCGATGTCCACTGGGCGGTGAGGGTCTTATTTCCGAATGATATTTCAAAGCCTGGAGGGTTGAAATTAAACGGCGACATTATCATCATCCGCGCGTCTTCGTGTAATTGAAGCTTCAAGGCACAGGCGGGACCGGGCAGAGAATAAAGTGAATTTTTGAAAGCACCGAGAGAAAAGCTGATTAACGTACCCAAGATGGGTGAACGTTTCATTCCCTCATCGCTCGCTGTTCTGCGCCAGTGAAAAATCAAATAATGTTAACTGTAACCTTCGAGATCACGCGGCAATATCGTTCGGTAATTAACGAATATAGCGATCATTTTAATCCGAGTATGAATCTATAACTACAACGATCAGCTTTCTGTGTCAGAATTCATTCGCATTTTTGTTGCAAGCTTCTTTTTGCATGTGAACAAGTCATGAAACGGTTCGGTGGATTCCAATCGTCGAATGACTAACAATAAGGGGCTCAAATATTAAAGGACTCAGTGAAACGAGAATCGAGTGTTATTTCCTGCGGGTAGTCGTGCAGCAAGCGCGACATTTTTATCTCGATCAATGGATCTAGCTGCAGGTTCAATGTTACATTTTGGTCGGTTGATTATTTGAGATCGAAACGTAATTGCTTCGGTTTTATCCCCATGAGGATTTCTTGGAAATTAGCGACACTTAATTTTTGGGGTCTTCAGAGTCCTGAAGGTCTGAATAATTCACCGCTGAATGATTGCCAGTCGTGCTGAGAATACTCTTAAATCGAGAGCTGCTGTTTTACTCTTTGCAAGGCTCTCAAAGAAAGAAACTTGTCGACATACGGCCGTAAGGGGTTTCCCTGAGTTATTCGTCGGATTCGTGGATTCTACTCGAACGAACTTAACAAATCGTCAGATTTGGAACACCAGGGGTTGGAATCGGATCAGTTAAAATCTAGCGGTTCGACAGAGGCTCCATTATTCAGTACAAGCAGAAGTTTACCTGGAATAAAGAATACGAGGAGACGAAAACGATTTTAAGGTTTGCATTGCCCGTGTAGCATCACGACTGCGTTCATCTTTGAAACGAAGTTTTTTCAATTCTTAGCATCCGGAAGGCCGATTGTCAGACCGAAAGACAGATAAATAATGCGGTTGCCTTGGATATGGACGCCTCTTAGCTATTTCTGGAGTGCAGGAAGATGGAAAAACTGGCAGTTTAGATAAGGTTAAGTGTACCTCTTTTATCGCACGTGAACCATTAGTTTTGAAGCAACGTACACATTGCGGGACGCGATACAACAATGCGAGGCAGATAATTCCAAGAGCTTCTCGAAGAGCCATTTTGTTTCATGGGGTGACTTGCAAGAATGTGGAGAATTTCGTTGGGGATGAATTAGGTTTGAAATCTCGTATATGTAGCGTGCATAACGTGTTGTGCAATAAGTTTTATCAGTTACAGTACACGCGTTTCACGATTATAGGTCGGCGGGTGTTTCAAAGCGTCCTGAAAATCCGCGGGTGAGATATTCGAGGAGCGAAGAACGCAACGTTCCGGAAAGAACGAACGAAAACGAAAAAGAAAAACAAGTGAGAATCAGGAGCGTCGGAAAAAGTGAACAAGATGAACGACGAGAGAAAAGAAAAAAAAGTCAGCGCAACACGCCGCGAAGATGCATTAAATGGTCCAGAGAATTTCGCTATTCGAATAACACGCCAAGCTCTTCGTTCACCGGCTTGTCTGCGCCTTTGTCTTCGTTTCGCCTTCCTGGTATAAATCATCTTTCAGCATATCGCAAATCGCGTCTGCACGTCCCTTATGAATAAAATATCCGAGGCGGAGAGCTTGAGGTGCGCAAACATTATTACCAGAATGCCTATTCCCGGCGTTTTTCTATTTTTATACCCTCGCATCGCGCGGTCCTAATTTCAAATTTTTTCATCTTTGAACTGTTTAATTTTCACCCTCTCGTTGATATCCTCTATTATCCTTATTCCTGAGACGATACTTAATCCACTTGATCCCCAATTCGTAGTTTAGGTACTAAAAACACTTCTACCCTTCACCCTCTACCGAGTCTCGGTCTTCGGGGCGCTAAAAAATACATCCTTATTTTCCCCGCGAGACGCTGTCGAGCCTTTAAAAAAAAAGTACAGAGGCTAAGCTGGCGTGCCTCTTAGAGCTCGTCAGCTGGCATGCGGCTGCTGTGAAGTAAGGAGAGAATCATTTACCGAGGGGCGAGGAATGCAGATAGGGCACGAGCTCTGCTTGTGACTTGACTCCGTTCGCGCCTTACGCTGCGGCCGTTTCTACTCGTTTTATTCCTGTTCACTTTTTATCCGCGATTTCGTTTTTTTCTTTCACCCTCTTTTACCACTTCGTCGCTGAGTGGATCGTTCTTTATTATTAACTGCCCACGCAATCTATATTTTTCAGCGGGGGCGAAAATTCGTCGATTTTTACAGCCAGTGAAGGAAGCTGCAGGTGAATTTTCTCCCACGTTCTTCCGTCACACAAACGTCAGAAATCTCAATTTCGAATGGCGGAACTAAAAACTGGAAAAGCACCACAGTAAAATAGAAGAGATATCTTGGAGCGAAAAAACGGTCAAATTCTGATCCAGTCTTTGACTTGTACAAATTTCAGGTTCTTTTTACCATACACGGATCTGCAACCGCGGGATCCGGAATTCCATTCATTTATATTTACAGTTATGTATCGTACAAGTTTATCGCGTATATGAAATAAGGTTGTACCAGATACCGAGTAAAATGGAGGAAAGTGCGTTTTTAAACTGAGTTTATTTCATTTTTACTTTTTCGGTTCACTCATATTTTAAGGTACCTTAAAACAAATTATGTTACTTCCCAGTAGAAATTGTACCTTTTATAACTGGTTTTAAGTACACGGTCGTATTTTCTCCGTTTTTATTATCCCACGATACCTGCAGCAAGACCAGAGGACCCAGAAACGACATAACGATTCCTATCGATCGGCAAGTTCCTTTCCCTTTTCAATATCATACGTACGTTCTTTCTTTATTCAATCGGCGGTCAACGGCCGTTACAAATTTGTAAGTATCAAAATTAACTCGGTTAAAAATTTCAACGAAGACGAAATATGAAGCCGATATTACGTATCTCGCTGCATCGTCGAGTCGCCTGCAGGTATGGTCTCGACGTAAATGCAACAACTGCGCCAAAGCCAATCTTGATTCCACGAGAGGTAAGCCAAGCTGCGTAATTCGCGAGACGTTTAACGGCAGCTTCGGTTACCTCCTTTCGCTTTATGGCTGCGCGATTCCACAAACGTGTACACAATATGTCTAAGCACTAAACGGGCGAATTTAAATGCTGGCTTAGTTTAACAACGGTTATCAAGCATACGGACGTAGTTTCAACCCCGTGAACCTTGGCAGGTGGCTCCTGCATTTATGAACACCGGTTGCTGTAAAACGACCGGAATCTAACGCGGGATAAACCTTCCGTCAAACAGGTATCGCATGCCGCATCAAAATCGCGGCGCAATTTAGAGAAATAATGCAAAGAACTTCCATCGAACTGATTTTCATCAGCCATTTGAACGTACAACTCTTACGAACCTCGACTCGTGGAAGAACGAAAAGTATTTTTATGGTGACCGCGCGAGGAAATGAGAAGGGTAGAAATTTTCGGGGGAAAGCGGGGAAAGCGAGCATGAAACGGGTCAGTCGAATGCTGTACAAACGGATTGGAGGGAGTGTAAACCGCGGTAGGTATAAACAATTAGAGAGCCAAACACACGTGAGACAAAAATAACAATTGCCGGACCAGTTGGTGCCGGTCCTGAGGGTAAAATTCATGTACAAATAATTGCACAATGCCCAGTGCTAACATGACCCCTGAGAGTTGGCAGACTCGACAAAATGAACCAGTTTCCTCCTCCCTTGCTCCGCTCTCACTAGCCACCAACAAATTTTCTTTGTCTGTTGTACTCGCGCCTGTAGCACTGTTATTCTGTATTGTCGCCTGTTATAACGATTCTAAATTTACTCCTAATGATATGTTGGAAAGTAAGGTCAACTTCAATATTTTGAGAAACTATAAATATAGAGTATTTTATGAAATTTTTTATCCAAAATTATTCACAGTTGTCAATATTCCCCGTACTAATGAAAGATGATCTCGTTTTCTGTCAACACACTTGCGAAATTATTGTGAAAGAATCTGTTATTATAATTATTTCATCTTGATGATTTTTTTTCATGCAACGTCCTGCCCTCGATGAGCAGATTAAAATTAGATCCAAAATAATCTTCGTATACTCAGCTATGTAGCATTAGTGGTAAATGACGACATGAAAAGTACAGAGCAGAAAAAACCGGAAGAAAAAAAGTGTTACGAAAAAGTGAAGAGAAATTAAAAAAGAAAGAAATGTTGAACCCTTTTTTTTTTGGTTATAGAAATTTTAAGTTCCGTAAAGAGCCGGGCTATTCAAGACGGGACTTTTTATCGGTCTCTTCGACGTCGACGTCGTCGAGTGATCCATCACCGCGTTACAAGGCCGTCAAGGGACGCGACGTCTGGAAACAAAATGGCGGCTTCCGGAAATACCGCAAAAGTAATCGAGCGTTAGTGCTGCAACTCGGAGTACTTTTCCCGAGGTAAAGATGTCAATAATTTCACTTGGATACAGGTACAATGTTACATGTGCAACGAAACGTAGAAGAAAGTGCAGCGAAAGTTTTGCGTCGATATCTATTTTTCGACAAAACTTACGCAGGGTGCGGAAAATAGTCGAGCGCTATCATCGACACAATAGCAACGCCGGTTTTATGCGATTCAAAGGAAATTTAAACTTCCACCTTTTTCTATTTCACCGCGCTGCGAACGCCGAGTTGGCATTGAGACTGGATCCTTCTAATAGAGACAAATACTCGCCTTGGTTGCCGGCTGAGCCGCGAGGGCGTAAGAAAAACTCCGCTTTGTATTCTAAACGCCCTTTATACTCGAATGGGCTCACTGAGTTTTGTCGGGAGCTTTATTACTCAGGCCGAGCTAATATTCTTCGTTTTCAAGTAACGCTGCGGAGTCTGGCGAAGGGTATTTTTCGTTTCCGAATAACTTGCAGCGTTCTCGTTTTCCGGCCAACAGCCGAACCGGATCCAAGAATGCACTTTATGCGTGTACACGTGCGGAAATGCACCGTGATGCAGTAAATCGAGCCGAGCGATCGAAATGCAGTTTTCCAATAACCGCGTGCAGCGTGGTCTATATTTCCAGTAATGCGACTCTAACGGAGTGGGTTTCGTTTCGCGGTATGTATCAGCGATATCCTAATGCTTCAAAATTGAAATCCCCAAAGTTGCCACATATGCTGGTTTCGTACGTGCCCGCGATGCCTGGAGGAGATTCTTATTATTGAATACAACGGCAGTTAGGATCGTGTCGGTGTGTGCGCACAGCTTTCGTGTGTGCGTGCACGTCGTTGGTTTCAGCGTCATTCTTTCTTGGGTGTACCGGATATTTTATCACGGTAATAAAATTTCATTATTGATTCACGAACGACTGTTTCTACGTTCTGTGAATATTATAATGGCACGGTGATAAAAAATTTCAACAGTTTCGCCGTAGGTACGCGATACGAAAAAACAAACAACTTTTAGCCAAAGAGCATCGGAAGCGAATAAAGTACTTTATTCTATCGGTGGACCACGAAAAGAATAACGTACAACTGTTATTATCTTCCATGTGTCGGTTACCGATGTCGGTGACCGATTTCTGAAAATATTGCGTAAGCTAGTTGGGTCGAAGAAAACTAGATTGCTTACCTAAAAATTGATCGAGTCTTCGAGTGTTGCAATATTTTTTACGGCGTATGGATCAGAACTGTAGCAACCGACAGTTCGATGCCAGGGACTGGTACTTAACAATTTTTTTACGTGCGTTTAGTCGTGTCAGAACAAAAAAAGTAAAAAAAAAAAAAAACAAATTAAAGGATCCTCGGTTTGGTTGAAAATATTGCGGAGATAATATTTCGAACGTAATTTTGTTCTGATTTCCGGTGCTTCAAGAATATGACGGAAAAAATATGCGGAAGGCAAAGAAATTCAAGTTTCCGAGACATTTAACCGAGGGTTTTCATTTGTCGACTTTTTTGTCGACAAATGTCGAGGGCTTTCATTTGGCTCGCTGCAGTTTTCGTTGGGTAAATTCTTTATCAGACGGCGATAGTCGAAATACAATTTTTCGAAGTTAAATTAATTATTTTTGATGGCATCGCATCAATCGGACAATTACGCATGTTGGAATATCCAAATAATTCTTTCAGCTAAAAATTTCGAAAATTAATTCAACTATCGGAAAAAGAAGCTTGAATTGTTTGGCAACAAGGTGTTTTGGCTGTTTCGAATACATATTCTAAATGTTAAATCCCTAAACTGAAAATCCGGATTTACAAGTTACATATATGTCACATAATTCCAATGCCAAATTCCAGATAAGCTTTTTGCGATTAGTGCAGGGTGACCAAACTCCCTTTGAAAATTACAGCATTGCAACATTATAGCGACAAATTGGCGGAGGATATAATTCCTGTATACAGCTCTCGAATAAATTGGCCTCGATACACAATCGGACGTACAAATGAAGGCATACACAAACATTCGCCAGCGTACTAATCAATGTATATCGCTGAATCGTCCAATGATTGAACGAGTACCAGAGTAAAGTTACAAAGCACAACACCGGTGGGGGTGAGCAAAAATCTGTCATCGCGTCGGCGCCCGCAGTGCAATTTCAAAATTGGTCCTCCTCGCGTTTGCAGATTAATCTCCGCGCGGTAGTGCGAAAACCGAATCGACCGTTTCCTAATGCCCGCTCGGTGCAAATAATAGGCGCGAAAGCTGCACAATCTGAGTCTGAAAATATGATCGTCCCAACTTGAAGTTCGAGCTCTCGTTTGTCGAGTCAGCGCACCCGTCGAGAGCACTTGACTGCTGCACCAAAGCTGCACCGCCGCACTGCGCGGCACGATAACAGGGGGATGTGGGTATAGCTACCCTTAGCGTTCAAGAAATCCTCGCAGACAAAGGTGAGGAATTAATTCAGCCACTGCGTTTCTCTCGGCGAGGAAGGCAGTCGAGATGTCGGAACGATCCGACTCACAAGGGATGTTTAAGCATGAAGGAACAAGGATACGCGTCCTGATATGTGCAGAAAGATAGGAGGACGTGTCACGCGGTACGGTTCATCTGCTGAAAAATTATCTTGAATTGTATTTGACCTTGAATAATTGGACGGCGTTCGATGATGCGGTGAAAAATTTAAGATCATATTTTCTTTTTTATATTTATTACAAGTCGCATAGTCAAGTTTACAAGATGATGAAGATGAGCTCAGGGAAACGCCCAGAAACAAACACCGGTAGCGCTTATCGTTGTAAGAAGATTGCGTGTCTTTCTCGTTGGTGATCCTCCTGATAAATCAAGGGTGCAAGACTTCTTGCGAGAAGTTCTTGTTTCCTTATATCGCAAGAGTTGCGAAGAATTGGTCGAGTGGAGGGATCCCGGGAGTGTGGGGTGAATGAAAAATCCATCTGCAGTTAGAGGGGAAAAAGTTTGGTAAGAAATTTGATAAACTGACGGTCAGATGATGTAAGATATAGTCGGAAGGGCTCGAAGTGCGGTCGTGAATTTAATGCAGCCGGCTGTGAGGTACGAGGGACTTATATCAGCA
Organism: Neodiprion pinetum; assembly: GCF_021155775.2. Taxonomy (NCBI): domain Eukaryota; kingdom Metazoa; phylum Arthropoda; class Insecta; order Hymenoptera; family Diprionidae; genus Neodiprion; species Neodiprion pinetum. The sequence continues at coordinate 35,314,893 of NC_060234.1, forward strand.
GGGAGGGAACCAAGGAGCTCGGAGTTAAGTTAGGGTGGAGACGAGCGAATGGGAAAGAGTTATGTTGCCAGGGTCGAGCCGAATCCGGGCGGATGAAAGCTAATTGCTAGAAACCGAAGACCGTGGTGAACCGGGAGAGGGATAACACGGGAAGAAGAGAAAATATGGTTGCCTCTTTGCCGAAACTTTCATCCCCCCTCGCCGCCGTTGACTCGTGTTCTCCAAACTTTGGTTGTTCATTTACGCATACCTATAACACCCTTCCTGCGTGTTACAACGTCGCTCCGTCTCAGATTCATGGCTTTCATTGATTCGGTTGCTACATCCACCGTTTTTTGTGAAGCATTAATGCTACGTTTTAAAACCCTCGCCACTGACTGCAAGCGGTGTAGATCGGTAAGTTTGACACCCAATGCCCAGCGATAATGACGAATGTACGTACATCGAACCGCACCACTTTTAAAATAGCATTAATCACTCCGCAATTCTATGTGAAATCCGCCATGTGTATTATAATGTCGAAATAATTTATGTGCATGATTAACGCGCACGGCTCTTTGGATGTTGGCGAGCTTTTGAGGCAGGTACACCGTGCCAAGAATAAATTGAGATATCTATTTGCAAGTTCCTACGCATCTTCGCCCTTCGCTTGTACTCCGCGAACACGAGGAGACCATTTATCTTACTCAGTGTCTAGCTAGTGTCATAGCTTGTTTCGAGCCGCTCCTCGACTCCGCCGAATACTCACACTAATTCGGAGAAGGGGACAAGTAATCTCGAGATTTCGTTTTGAAGTGCAGCCAGCAACCGCCAGTCCCGAATTTGTACCTAAACGAACCGTCGTGAGTTTGCATTTTCCGTATCTTCAGCTTTTTCCACAACGTTCTCAATAAGTATGCGGAAAAAAGCTGCCCGCTCCTCGTGAGGCCGATATAACGCGAGGCTCGAGTGCAAACCTGATACCCAAACTCTGATAAAGGTCGACCCTTCGATAGCGGACGAGTTATAAAGAACAGGAACTTCCTCCCGCGGAATCGCGAGGGTCGTGACCGTTTCCATGCCTCCCATGAGATCGAGGTCTGGGTCCGTAGTAACCGGAAAACAGCTTCGAATCCCGTGCCGCGGAGGCGAGAAGACCAGAGTGGAAGGGGGGAGAAAATTTTTCTTCATTACACAGGCCATTTTGTTTCAGCATCGTATGTAAGAAAGTTTCTTTAGAGTTACCTCAAACACGTCACCAATCTTATCTTGCCCGCCGTCCATGGCTTCCGGCCATCCGGCGAGCTCCACCCCTCTAAAGCTATCATAAAAAACGTGGCTAGATCCACTTTATCTGTTACCCACCTTTCAGTTTGACCTCCTCGGACCAAGACTAACGATCTTACGACACCGGGCGAGCCTTCTTTCTAAGAGATTCCTAATGGAGACGAGACGAAAAAACTCATGACATTTCTCGACCTCAACTTCTTTCTCTAATGCATGTTTGATCCGAAACGCTACCGTTCCAACGACAACGTCTAGTCACGTTTTCGATTGCAATGGGATCCAAACTTTTTTCTTCCCGTTACAGGGAAGTTTATTACTGGTTAAACGTGAAAATTCTTTCCCCCTGTAACGTTTCCACTGTGACTCGTGGATTCATTTACATACTCTGATGAAATACTTGCTTCACTCCGCAAATCGGGGACGTTAAAATTTAAAAAACGTGAGCTCCACCCCAAACTCAAACCCCAATCACCCATAACTCGGCAAGTACAACGCTTGGAAAAACACCACCACCGACTAAAGCGATGGATTTCCCGACGTCATTTGGCAGCCGCCGTCCCCTTAAGGTCAAAATTTCGTCACCTTTTGACGCCCGAGGGTGACGGGATGGACATCGAACAATCGACGCTAAGAACTTCTACCCGCAGCAGCAGCTCGGTCGTCAAAAGTTGCCTTCGACGTTAGTCTCCCTGCATGGCTTATTGTAACGGCGACGACATCCGGTATTACATTATACGCTCATGGACAAGTTCACCGTCCGGTTTTAACTGCATTACCAACCGGTGATTCTGCATTCTTGCAGCATGCCCGCGAGGCTTTGCTACACCAAACCGTAGGTACGCTGCACCCCTGCACCACGACTAACAAAATATTGATCTCTACCTGCGGCAACGTTCGCGCTTTCCAACCCCTACGCGTACACCACGTATCAAAGTTCCGGACTGCGGAGCTTTGCGAATTAAAACAGCTCAGCCTATCCCGTCCCTGATTTCTGATGCAACGATTCCCGTCACCATAGAGGTATGAAGAGTATTACCGCAACGTTGAATATCCAATCTCACGAATATTCCCGCTGATAATATTCCGAAGCAGCGCATTATCAACCCAAAAAATAGAGCCATTTTTGACGACTTGCTGAGCCAGGTGAGCCGAGCTTGTCAAAGTTTTAATTCAGTTGGTGCTTGGCGTACGTGACTCAATCATGATTATGTTTTGTGATTTTGGGATAAAACGATTTCGGAACTTGTCATCTTATATCCTGATTTAGTTATTCGTCAGCAAACAAGGCGAGAATATCATTAATACCTACCGTGGTTTGAACTACTAGAAATATTATATAAGGTTCGTGTAACAAGGAACATCACTTTGGTGTCCAACTCTGTTTTCGTTGCAACTCATGCATGTTGTAGAACATTGAAAAGGAAAAGGCACGTATTTTTTTATCGGTGGAAAACGGTTTAATGGGGTGAAAACGACCTCCAAATATGGGCACTCAATGAGGTGATTTCTCAGTTTCGGATAAAAGCGCTTGATGTATTCGAACGAAACTTAGGCTAAAATTGTCCAATGATCGATGGAAACATTACTACGTTGGTTTCATTCGAATACATCAAGCGCATCAAGAAATCACCCCGTTGGGTGCCCATCCTTAGAGATCGTCTTCACCCCTTTAAACTTTTCTATGACGTGCGTGAGTTGCAACGAACTCGAAGGAGGACACCTAACTGGCAATCCTTGTAAGATAGGTACGTGTACAAATCGACGTGCTTACCAAATAACTCACTTTCCAACTCCAAAGATTAACTGAGGAAAATTGCAAGTGCATTTGATGCACACCCGTGCATACTTATTGAGGACTTTCAATAAGTTCTTGACTGTAGAAGTAGGTGTAATTACATTGTACCCGTAATTGTACGCGATACGCATAGCAGTGGTAAAGTTTCTTATCCCACATTGTTCAGTACGAGGTACAACAATAGAGGCAAAAATAGTAATGATAGTTTTATACGTGTACCCCATACATAAGCCATGTTGTCACGGAAGGAGGGTAAAGGATGCAGGGCGAATTCCGTGTTCTGGAAAAACCTTTTCCGGCCTTCACGGTCCCAGGTGAAAATGACGGTAGTATTACGAAGAGAACTGGCGGTGAATTTAGTCGAGTCAATGTTTCGTGTAACGTACGGCAAAACGATTCCGAGAGCCACCAATACAAGTCGAGAATGTTCGAAAATTCATACCGTGGTTTCCTTCGGTATTCCCTTCATGCGCAATCACAATGAACACACTTATTCATCGAGCCACAACCTATCGCTGAACTATATCCACGTGCGGAACAAAACCTTGAGGCCTTGATCACATGCTCCACATGTGACGCATGGTTCCCATATGATCAAAATCAGCCGCAGGTACCGTATGCTTGACTTTATTGATTACTACAAAGTGCTTGACACATTTTCCCGGTTATATGTAAAATGAGCTACGGATCACCTCGAGTAGCTCTTTAAGAACTGCCAGATCAGGCGGAAGACTCTCGATTCCAGATCACTCGATCAATCAATCCTACATTTCCAAAGATCCTGGAATGTTTTAGAGAGTCTAGAAAAAGGTGAGAACCGATCGCTCGAGATAGTGAGACGAATCCTGGTACAAGCAGGGTGAAAACGAGAAAGGAGATCTTGTTTAATAGGCACAGTGCATTATGAACGTCACTATTATCACTGCTGTCGTGTACCTGAGGTCAAAAAATTGTGGACCTTAGATCTAGTGTGCCTGAGGGAGATGCTCGCAGAGGCACGCGTCGCTCCGGGATGCGTCCCGTGGGTTTGCGGTGTCTCGCCTCACGACAGAAGACATATTAGGTTCTTAAGCGGAGTCCACGGTTCGTGCATTCGTCGCAGCCAACCACGAGAGGTCATCAGGTCTCTGGACAGGTACTCCAAAGGCCTGTTTCTTCCGTCGCGAAAATTCGAGGAACTCAGGAACACATCAAATGTGAATATCCGCGATCAGTAAGACACATCCTTATTCTCAGGATCACTTTTCAAATAGCTTTTTCATCCGTATTTTAATAATCGTTAAACACGCACGTGAACAATTTAGTGTGAAGAGTTAGAAACACTTACAATTGGTATACTATATGAAATTCTGACCGAACCAAGCACTGATGTGAGCGAGGATGTTTATCGTGGTCTGCTGGCTCTGGGTACCTTGTATACGTACTCGACGTAACTTCAAGTGAATCCAAAATGCCCTCCATTAAGACGAACGCTCGACTTTATAATGGATGACCTTCTTAAAACGCCACACTGTTTAGCGCCGAGTATGTGTGACGAGAAAAATCACGGACTATTTTTTGTCGAGCAAGCCTGAAACTTGCGTACTCAGTAGAAGCATAGGTACATATTTTCAGAAGAGAAAAAAAGATAAGATATGAGAATTGTAAGCCAACGGTCTCTTTACAAGTTTCATTCCCGTACTAAACACCCGAGTAATCATCTCTTGTTTAATTCACTTTTAAATGAGACGGGTAACGTTCTAATGTAAGGTATAAGTTTATACCGCCATACTTACTGCCCTACCGCCATGCGTTATGAATACGAAAAATTAAATTCATCCTCATTTCCATAATTTTCAACATACGATTAATGTTCAACATAAGCCACCTCCCCGCTCTAATTTATAAACTCTCACGTCCCGATTTACGTGATATACATGCATTACTTGGTTTTGCTGTACACTGGATAATTGTGTTCTACAAAATTCAAATTCTTCCTATGTTTCAAACGACTTAGACGAACAATCCACAATTTGAATAAGAAAAACAAAAAAAAAAGAAACAGAACAACGGGAACATCACAATAGATTTGCGTAATGACGATAGAAGATTTAACAACCACACGAACATGATTCCATGACGAGATAATTAGTCGACAGAGTCACGTTGTCCCCTTTACTACATCCGGGAGAACCCCCGTCATAGACTCCCGGGGCTCTGCCACCTTTATCTTGATCTCATTCTCATCTTCCTCGACGTCGGCCTCCACGGCTGTGTCGCTCACGTAGACGGCGAGTTATGTCGAATAGCTAGAGTGGCCTCCGGCAATCGATACCCTCTCCTCTCCTCTCCTCTCCTCGTCTCTCCTCGTCTCTATCCGCCTTTCCGGACCTCTCTCGCTCTCGCGCTCACTCGACGTAACTCTCACCGTTGGCTGGATAACCCCAGCTGAATTTCCCACACCGTGGCTTGCAAAGGGCCGTGCGCGTCAAATCCTGGCCATCTCTGTGATCTTTTGATGCCCCCGGACCGACAAGCACCGCGCATCGGACGCCGGACTAAAACATTACGGTTCTCCGATGGCTGCATCGGTGCTGAACAAAACCCGGATCCCAGGAGCTGTGCAGGTATTTCTGATCATTTTCATTAGCTGGAAGGTTTGGTTCACCCGACGGTGAACTCCAGCGACTGCGTTGCGGTGCCAACGAAGGAGCGAACTATAAACTGATTCAGGAATTTGGTAGTTGCCGGTATGCTTGTATTGTCGGGGTTATAGGGCAAAGGTCGTAATATTATCCAAGCAGCTTTTAATTCCGTCGTTTTTATGGCGCCCGATTAAGCCATACAATCTCCGCGAAGCGAACACGTGAGATTAATCGAGCGCACTACGCATACGTATATATTTGACGTCTTGATAACACAGTATTAAGCACTCATAGTTTAACGACGGTTATTAAACGCAGAAACATCTTGATCTCGTGAATTTCACTGCTCCGCAAATACTTTTTGCGATAATTGGATTATCCAATTTGTGAAATCGAGTCGTCACTTCTGCAAGACTTTTAGCACCGATCTGATCTTGAACAAGAAAACATCGCCTAGCTTGCAGTTTATTTCTACAGGGACAAAAAAAAATTTTAATTCAACATCGCTCAAGCTTCTGCAGCTCTATTTTGCTCGCCTGGTTCGCGCGGAGTGTTTCCTTACATCATCCTCCTGGTTTCGGATTTCTGTTCAATAATTTAATGGACGTTTCCCTTGGGTGTCGAGCGTGAATTGCACCGCCACGTCTATCGAGGTATACGTATTATAGGTATATACCCGTCGATCGTTCGCACTCGACAAGCATTTTGAATTTCCGTAGGAAACGCGACTGCTTTCGGAAAACGGACTTCCGGCAGGAAGGGTCTGAAGCATACGCCCCATAAAATATCTTATAAATATCTTAAGCACCTTGACAAAGAGGTATACGTAGATATACGTATACATATATATTTTGAAATGTTCTTGAGCGGTAATATTTCTTTGTTGAAAAGGCGTTAAAGCCGATATACATTGCCTATCAAGGACTACCTAGGAAAGTATACATATACGTATATTATACAGAAAGGTATAGCCAAGAGGCGTAACGGCCGATCTTGTCGAATACATGGATGATCCCCATTTTTTTATTTTGTAGAATTATGGTCATCCGAGCATCGATAAGATACTTTATATGGGTAGTTTATATTTTACGCACAATGTCATTTCAAGATATCGGTAGAATACAAATAAGAAATTCTCTTTTTTGTCTCGTTATTTATAGCTGATGTTTTATATCGGGGACGAGGTGAGGATATCGAGATAATATATGTAAAAAGTTTGGCGAAAAGGTCGGAGTGACTATCACGAGGGATTTTTTCAATCCGTTGGTATTTGAATAATATAGATACGAAAAAAATTAAATAAAATATAAAATTCGATTACCAACCACTTCCAATATTCCAATAATAGCTCATGTTTCGCCGACTAATACTTCCCGACAATTCCACGCACGAACCACATGCCTCCGTGTTCCATTTGCCGATTAAAACCATAAAATACATCCGGAATAAAATATCATCGCGTATAGATGGAGGTAATTCAGTGCAGGAGAGTTAAAAAAAATAAATAAATAAAAGGTAAAGCGAGAAGAAAATAAAAAATTTTGGACCGAGCGATTCGTTCAGCGCGTCGATATGCGAAAAGTATCCCAGGCACCAGCATATCCAAACTCACGACACGCCTGCGTGCGATAATCTTGCTGACTCGCGATCCGGCGTTGCGTCACTCGAACCTACAAAAGGGATGCGAAAAAGGGTAAGGGTGAAGCTGCAGGGCCTAAAACCCGAGAGGGCGAGGTGAGAGTGTTTCAGTAACATTATTTTAAAAGCGTTCCTAATGAAATTTCATATCCCTCCGCACCTTCCTCGGCAGAACAATGACATCCGCGACTTTCAAAGCTCGTCGGTATTGCTGAGGTGATGAAGAAAAAAATTAAAAACACAAATACAAAAAAACAAAGCCGCCCTTCAGCTGCGTGCACTTAAAAATATCACCTTTAATAACGGTATACTTTAAAACGAAGTGCAGTTAACCATCACCGGCGACGCATTCTTCGCGAGATGGAACGAGATGGTTGCAGTGCGATGAAGTGAACTGTACCGATCGAGGGACTCCGTACAGTCAGAATATCGCCGATCACCACGAACTTCATGCATTATGCTCGCCCCAAGCATTATCATAACAGACGAGAGCAAAGCAGAGTGGAATTAGAAGCTCGCGACAGCGGCGAGCATTGGAAATGGAAACAAACCCAGCGTTGCGAGAGAAATTATTCCGAATGGTGAAGTTCGACCCTTCGTGAATCAATGAGGTCGACTAACCTGGATCCACCTATTTGGCCGAATGACGGACCTCTCCCCCTGTTCCGTACACGCGCAGGATCCCGGAACACCCTTGCGATCCAGCACCAAGTACACACGTTGGTGTACGCACGCCCCGTTACGGAGGCGCTTTCGGATGATTAGCCTCATGTAGCAGAATCCGGTTTTCGTGCGGGGCCGGCTGCACGCGTAACGGTAGATATAACGCGAAATTGAAGCCACGGGAGGATCGGAGAGGCGGGCCAAGTGATGCTCCATTTCCGATAACTCCAATTAATTCCTGCAGGCGCTGTAACTAACCGAAGCACCCCGCGGCTGTACGAATCGTACCGGCGCCAGTGAGAGGAATCTTGTTACACCTCGTGATGAATAATTGATGGGTTATTCGGGCAGCAACAGATGATCGACGCGACCGGAGGTACGGACCACGCATCAACCTCGAGCCAGCTCAAGCATTCCTCGGTCGAACATTTCTTCGACGTTTAATCCGGACGCTCGTTCGCCTCCCTAAAAATTCACCGGCACGCGCCCATGTGGCCGAAAATTTTCGCCCGAATTTTACGAGACCCGGATCGCTGCTTTTTCACCATCCTCGTCCCTTCCAGGTTTCGCATATCCCTCGATTTTCCACCCCTGGATATCCGCCGTTCCTTCTCGGTACCGGACAGCTCTGTTTCGCGCCACATAAATTTAGGCCTTTCAATTTTTTCCCCGCCTTGGAGGAGGTTGATATACCGAAAGCGAGAAAAAACGACTCGATGAATCGCTGACTCAAACGAATTCTTTGAAAAGTACCAGATTTCAGACGCATAACGCGTAATTGAATCGATACATGATTTGTTTTTAAGACATTTCGGCACATGATATTTCGCTGAGCAAGTGAGCTGAGACCAAGCGAGACGGTCGGTGCTGGGAAAATTGTTTAAAAAAAATTGGGATTTTTTTTTTAACAATTGAGGGAAAGAAAAAGATTCTGACTGCGTATAATTTGTGCCGTGGAAATGGCCGAATATTGTTGAATGCCGTAAGTCTTTTCTCCGTAGAAAATGAAAAGAAACGGTCCGGATCTCATTACCGTGCCTCAGGTTTGCCGAATTGTTTTGACAATGAGACATCCAGCCTCCGTCGCTTCCCCCGCCTGCCTGATACAATTTTTCCGGGGTTATTTTTCAAGAATTGCCTCGTTCCGAGGAAAATCCACTTTCGGGAAGGCTCGTTTCGTTAGCTCTTACCCACCCATTGTCAGCCAGAATTACGTTCAATGTCAATTTGCGCTCTTTTTCAAATGACGACGGTGCTTGAGTTTCTGGTTGACATTTGTACCAGCTTCTTGACATAATCGCCTGTAAGTACAGCACGAAGAAGTATAACGATCGTGCGATCGCTGTTGTTGTTGTTGTAATCGCCGATTGAAATTTCCCAAATCAATCTTGAATCGAGTTAAATTCTTGCCAAACGAGGGAAGATGTTTCGCAAAAGTTCGTTTCGCTCGATCGACGTATATTCGATGCGAGAGAAGAGATCAACCCTTGGCCTCCTTCCTTATTTGCAAAGTTGGTGGCATTCGTCGATAGTTTCGAATCCAAAAGTGAGAGCAGCCGGGCTTGAAGATATTGCGCGAGGCACGTGGCTTGGGGAAAAGTACTCTTGCAAATTGTCGCGGTTTGCGGCATCCGGGAAAATGAAGAAAAGACCTTCGGGAAAATTCGCTGACGGCGTACGTCAGCGTCAATTACACTTTTCCCGTGTCGCGTCGGTTTTGGGGGCGTATTCAAGTCCCTCCCTGGTTTATACTCACGGAAAAGTTTTAATTCGGAGAAATTCGTTTCTTCAAAGAGGGAAAAGAGAAAGACGACTTTCAGCGTTTTACACGCCTCTTCGTGTGTATCCGCGGATCGATCGACCGCGGAAAAAAAACCACACACACACACACACACACCGGAAAAAAATATCGCCAAATCCTCCCTGCAGTCCCCAAACCCAAAACCCTTGACCCGGTAAGGCTGGGTTTTCTTTGTCCCTACACACTCTCGATCGAGGCTTAGGGTGGGACCAGTTATCGCTGTTGACTCCGACAACATTCCATAATGCAAGCAATACCTCCACCCGCTATTTTTACCTTTATTCTTCTACTTGGCACTCCGCTGCAGGCTTGATCGCTGCTCTACTTCACGCAAGTCTGACTTAATCTCCCGCAAACCTCGTAACAGCTAGGTACCCCCATTTTCCACCCCTCATCCACTTGAGTTTAATCATTTTTATCCGCTGCTTTTTTATCACGAACATTGCGAAGATTCCGGACTAGGGGAATTTTTACTCTCACAATAAGCTGTGAAGAAGCACAGTGACATTTTACATGCTAGTGATTTTATCTTACATTATCTCACGTAGAATAAACTATTTCTGCTGCAGGGGAGACAAGTTTGATGAAAACTTTATCGATAAGAATTAAATCCACAGTCTTTTACCCCGAAAGTTTTACTACTCTTTGAGTAGTCTTGAAAGTTTAGGGCACTATGGAACGGTGTTAATGCCCGAGAATAGTTGAGTGATAAAATGCATTGCTATGTAGAAATTTCACGAGAAGATGAACTCTTCAAACTTCTTTCTCGCGTTATTATATCAGCTACTTCTCGCTTGTCGTGCACTTGTATAATTCTCGGCACGGTGAACCGATCAATGGATGAATAAATCGCTCGTACGAATAACTAAATACATCAAGCTTAGTATCGTTTTATAACCCTGTGCACATCGTGCTACGATTTTTATTGCAAGAGGCTTGAAAATTCTGCGAGAATGATGGTAAAGTGCTTAGCGCGTAGCGCAGACTGCAGAGTGTGAATGAATCTAAGTTTGCGCTAAGAAGGATTAACTCGTAACTTCGCGCGAAAGATTGTAGAAGACACTCGAGAGATCCTAGCCGACGTTATATAAAATTCGATTTAGTTATGCATTCAGCTTTGAACGACCTAATTTGCCGGTGCATGCCGGGTCAGGTGGAAGTTTTACCAGATCGTTAAAAGCGAGCTTCTTTCTCCGGTTAAGCGTGCGTCGAGTCTATCACTGAGAGAAAAATTCATTGAATAAACCAAATGTGTGGTGACCGTCAATCAATTTCAGATCTATTGGTCTAACAAAATTTGGTAGTATTCAACTAAACATTTCTTTTGACGAACAGATCTTGAATCGACACAAATAAATAGTTACTTCGCCATCCGTGACCGCACATTTAGTTGATTCAATGACTATCTTCTTTCAGGTTCAACGCAACGTCTGCGTAATCGTTCGATCCGTGCACGTAGAAGGGCCACGATGGAAAGAGCGCGGAAGACGATTTATTGGCGTACCTGGAAAATCACTCGCGGCTGAGTTTGCGGGGGTAAATAAAGTTCAGGAGGGGTTGAAGATGATGAGGTTTTTTCAAGGTTACGCTGCGGGATGCAGACTCGATGGAAGACCCAAGATCGCCGAAGGCACGAACCTGCGATATATCGAGCTTTCCACCCACGGCTCGCACTTCCGTTCGGGACTAGTGGCAATTTTTCAACTCCTCACGCAACATTGCCCCCGGCATTGTGATAGCCGACGCATCTCCGCCACAATCGCCCCGCGGCCTATCTTCCGGACCTGAAAATGTACATCGCGCTTTCTTCCTGCCCTGATTTGTGACCCGGAACCGATGTTGGCTGAAAAAATATCTACGCCGCAATCACCTACCGAGTCAAACCTGCACGCTTATTCCGATATTCATCCATCGGCGCTGCCTTTCAGACTTCGATATACGATCACTGACGAATCACTGACAATGAGAGGAATTTCACTTCGTTCCAGCTGCTCATCACAGTATAATGTCCAGAGAATTACAAGTGAATGTCGCGCAGATAATTATTCAAAGCGATTCGCGTAGTCTGATGAATGGTAAATTTTGTGGCAACCGTGCAGAACTAATCTGCAATGAATTCTCGTGTTTACAATGTTTTTTTACTCGAGTGAGCTATTGACCCAGATTTAACTGAAAAAAATTGCTTCTGCAACAACGTTTTGATAATTTACAATCATTGCAAATTTTGCGTTTCTCGTCTTTTATATTAGCTTCCTATTATTTCGATTGAAACTTGGTTTCCATATCATCTTCACACAAATCATCATAGGATACGGATATCCTGCACGTTGCCAATTCTTGTGTATTTTTCCAAGATATGGGAGGAATTTGATCGTTCCCAATTTTTCGTTCCCCCCTCCCTTTCCTTTTCAATATCCTTATACTTCCGCTCCTCCTCTATCGCGGTTTCGTTTCCCTCCAGAGGATATCGAGCGAGTCGTGACATTACACAAGAATATGGTAACGAAGCTGAGATTTTATAGTAAAAGTTCATTGATCCGGTTCCATCGCCGCATCTGCATGCGGCCTTACTCCGACTGAATCTCGTACGAATTGTCAAGGCGTGGGTGATTCGAGTTCGTTGTGTTTTTAAAGGAGCCGGGAATCGATCCCAGTTCCGCAAACATCTTCAATCCTACATCTCCGAGCTTTTCTGCTGCAGATATCCGTGCAAGGTCTCAAATATTCGATGCCGAATCTTTCCCCTTCGAGATGGCAATAATAAATTCGCAAAAGCGAAACGAAAGAGGAACGAGTTAGAGGATGAAAACGGGAAGGCAGGGATAACTGGAAATAACAACGATACCTTACGCGGCAAACAGCCTGCCGGCAAATTCCCTTCGAATAATTTTTCCCTTCGTTTCTCCCTTCAACCCTCCACCCTCCGTCCCTCTTTCTCTCACTTTATGCCTCCGTAGATCGCAACGGATGGCCGAGTACGAGCATCGATTTGAACTCGACATCAAGAGCGCCGGAATTAGCTGGTCGAAACGAACGGCAATGCTCGTCTGCACTTATATCTAGACGTCAACGTATCCCGGTCACAAGTTACAACCCTGTGCATATAACGCCGAGCCGGTTCGTACACACAATGAAAGGGAGCATCGGGAAGCATTCCCAACCACGCCGCTTCGCTACCTGACGCTCACTGTGCAGTCGTACTGAATATAACGACCTATATTCCGGCGCATTTAATTTCATACCTTATCTCGGACCGAGGCTGCACAATGCTGCACCAACTGGGCCAACCGTCGGCTCTATACAAATCTGAATCTACTTTCCCACCCCGCCACTTCTCCTCTACCAATTTTATCAACTTGAATCAAACGGGGATGAAGGGTAAGTAATCGGGAACAGGAACCACGCCACGCGAAACTCGCTAAATTGCCAATCGTAACGACTTTTATACTTCCGGTATGGATCCTACGCTCTCTCTCTCTCACGGCACGGTGATCAGTCAACCGCTCCCAAATCTTGTTATACCAGATGAGAGAACTCTAAAACTGATCAGTCTTCATCCTCTCAGCTCCTAGTGAATAGAAAATACGGCCTGACAATGAGCAATATGGCGCCGGGATGAGCGATCAGCTGATCGCTTTAGTCCGGTTTCACGAACGACAAGGTACCGAAAACTTTGCTCTGATAATCGAGCCTTTGTTTTGTCACATGATTTGGTTACCGGAGACTGAAGTGTGTGGCGGCAGGTTATAAATTTCATGGTTAGGTATGAATTTCGGGTTCTGAAACGTTGGGAATTATAAGGAATCACGTTTGATATTCGAGTGCTAGCATTTCTCTCGTGGTTTATGCCGCCTCGCTCCGGTGGACAAAAGAAATCCACGGGACTGACGATCATTGTGTTTGTTATACGCGGATGGGTTTGAAATGACAATTCCTCGGTGTGTACGCGTACACGTGCATTACGATAAGGTTACCCGCATACCCGCGTCTCGAAGAATGGGCTTTAAAATATTCGCTGAACGGATGTATTCGGGCTTATGATACCCACATTACTCGATCACTCGGGTTCTGATCCGAACCGTGGGCTTCGGACAGTGAAAATTGATCATGCTTTAACACCGGCAAATTTCATGCAAACATTAGATGCGCTGAAGTGAAAAAGTCTCCTTCGATTGTAGGAGAATAGACGATTGTAACTGTGATTGGCGGTAGTTTGTGTTCGAAACTTGAGTGCGCGTACGAGATTAATAAAGCTTATTAAAGTCGAGCTCTGAGCTTTTTTTGCTTCTTTATTTCTATTACACACGATTCCCGGGGATTATTGTGGAAATTTCTACGCTTGGGTAGAAAAATTGCTTTCATGCATACCTCCCAGTTGGAATTCAATAATTTTAAACTGTGTTTGTTATACGTACGCGAGCGCTGAATGCTCAAACGAATTTTTAATTCCTAGTAGAAAACCAGCGCAGCAGCGCTTCACATCGGCTACCGATCGGGTAAAAAACGAGATTCATATTCCAGATTTACTTTGTTTTTGTGTTTCATTTTACAGCATTGTTCCATCGCGTTTCATTCGCGTTCGTATATTTTTCACGACTCTTTTTACACGTATAACTTTACACGTTTGACGAGACAACGTTTCCTACGCCATGCTGTTGTCAATATTTTATACCTGACGGATAACTTTCGTTCAGGAAATACGAAACGGTTATAATCGTACCTAGTGATACTTCATTCCTCGAATAATAGGAGATTTTCATGTCAGCGCGTTACAGATGCTGATCCTAGGAATTTACCAGAAATGGTATAAATTTCAAGTGCTTTATAATGCTTTTATTACCATAAGAGTGAGGACTGATGAACAACGTCGCGTCATCCTGTCAACGAGTAGCACGCGACGAGAGTGTACTATTATTGTATATTGTTGAGCCGCGCTAAAAGCTCTTGCAGTCATTGATCAGGGCGCTCGGTGTTTCCATAAAATAAATGAAAACGGTTCAAGTGTTTGCACGAACAAACACGCAACGCTCTTCAGCGGCATAAGCTGTTGTTATATTATATAAAAATATTTTCACGGTGCAGCTTGATCCCGGATCTAGGAAGGATTACAAATTGTAAAAATGAACATCCTCAAGCCGAGAGACGTGGGGCGTATCTGCCTGGAGAGCGTGAAGAGCTTGAAAAAAATTCTCTACTTTTCATGATAATGAAAACAAATATCACTAAGCTGTAGCTTCATTAGCCCAGACTGATATTCATTCCGACGATTTCCGTCTCCGTTTGTGGGAGGTAACTGAAAAACTTATCTCCCGGTGCCTCTTTAGTTTAAACCAGAATTATCAAAGAATTTTCAAACTCACCGAGAACCGAGCAGCTGAGTGTTTCGGATTATTAAAACATTGTCATGTAGCTTCTGCACACAGTCTCATGTGAAAATATTCAACGAAACACATTGTTAGTTAAGTTTATAATTGACAAAGGTTTAATACGTTGTTGAAATATTATTCGCTCATCTATAATACGTTGACGAATAACAAAGCGATTAGAAATTTTGTGCGTCAAAAATTTCTCAAATTTGATTTATCTCAGAGAGGGAAACCAAAACATTCGTCTGTCCAAGTCAGAGGTTTGGGGAAATACATCTTGTCCTGCTTTCGTTGCCGCAAATATCCCACGGGAATCGAGCGTTGAAGTAATTATTTTACCAAAATTAGTACGAATTCAGTAGAATTCAAATTTTTACTGACAGACATGAAATTTCGGGCGTCTGTTTTTTTCCTCGTTATTATTCACCCAAGAATTATTGTTCGCCAAAAAATTAATCGGCAAACTTTCATCCCCAATGCCGTGAGGGTTGCGGATTTGATATGAGTTGAACTTCGCTCATTCATCGATCCTATTTCAAGAGACTCGCTTTTCAGTTCACGCGTATATTTTCAGGGCGATACTCGAACCGCCATACATCCGTCCCTGAAGTGCTACGCCATTCGTTTGAAAGATGTTAATGGGATTCGGGTCGTATATTTATCGCGCAACAGCAAAAAATTTTATCGTATAAACTACTGCAAGTGGTACGATTTTCATCGGCGATCACGGCTGAATTCAACATCGGTACAACAACTGCACGTCAAACTTGTCCGATCTGTTGTGTTTTATAGTGCTGACTCGAAACTAGTTTCTCGGCTCCCGCATCGCAGTGGTAGCTTCATAGGGACGGTTTAATTAAATCGTATTAGTTCGTTCGATACTGCGAACCGAAGGGCTTGAAATTGCATCTGAAGCATGCGAATAATTTATTTTTATTTCCTTTTTTATTTTCTTCCATTTTGTTTCGACATTTCAATGTAGTTAATCGGGCGAAATCGGGTATGAACTTTTACGAAATCCTCTTTCCTCTATTGCGTACATTGAGTCACAATCAGAAATGGAAGAAATAATTTCCCTCGCCCATGGGAATACAAATGTATAAAGAAAATGAAAATCGTTGATCATTCGGTGAATTATCGTACTAGGAAATTCAAAGTCAAGGTTCTATTTGAAGGAGACGAGGGTTCGCCACTGGTCCAAACGGCTTGGAATGCCTGAAATTTATTCGCGTTCTGACCCTGCTGGGGATGAAACACAACGCACGTGCTTAAACTCGCTTGAACACAACTGTGAACGCGGAAATACCCGGCAATGCTGAACTTCTCGGCGCTTGATGCGTAACGGAATTCTGGAACAATCTGCTCGGTGAATTTTCCAACAATCAATTGTTTTGTCTCCTAATTAAACACGCCTCCGAGTAATAGATTTGAAGAAAACTTGACGGTGCGAAATTCCTTCAAAATCCTCACGTGCAAAATCTGGAATGACAATTATAATTCCCGCGACTCCAATTTGGAACCCTTGTTATCTCACCACTAACACCGTTAATTATACTACAAGTCAAGAGTAAATTACGGACGATTTAAGCAGGGTGGTCGCAGCGCCAAAAAACCTGGAAATTATGGCGGAGTCGAAGAACAAAAAATTTGCCAGGGAAAAACATAATTAGAATATCAATGATTCTGGACAAAAGTTGGAACAATTTGTTTACTTGGATGTGAAATAATTAAGAATATTATGACAATAAACCGCAGAATTTTCATTCTAACAAGCTATGGAATATTATTCAAGATTGCGGTACAGTCCTTGACGTTTTAGATTTTTTACCATAACCGAAAAATTTAGTTTTGGGTTAAAAATGAAACCGAATTTTGTAAGTGCGACCAGAAAATCTAGTATGCATTGCTATACTTTTTGAGTATGGTAAGGTATTACACTTTCTCGTAACTGTTAAGATGGATAATTTAATGTTGGTAAAACAACAAATCGATATCAAAGCCTTAATTAACTTTTAACTGGCACCTTGGGGTCGTTCGTGACGTAAGGGTTTTCAATCAAGATTTTCATAACTTGAAAGTTTGAAAATGCGACTTAATTTTTTACTTCATTAAAATTAATGACCTTTTTTATCTTATAAAAGACACTTAGGTTAATATCAAAAAAAAAACATCGAAATATTAAATAGCTTCGTTACTGCAAGCAATTTTCAGTCGGGGTCTTCAACGATCCCAAGGTGCCAGCAATGTTATATCAGATAAAGTTACCAGCTAAAGGTTAACCGAAGGAATATAGTGATTAGAAAAACCAGATTCAACGTTGCGACAATGAGAAAATATTACGGTACTGAGGTCCATATATTGTACATATAATCACGTCCTAATTAGCAGCTTGTATCACATTTCCTTTCAATTCCAACAATGTTTCGACTAGTGCTGTGCGATTAATTGGCTGCTTCGATGAATCGTTTCTCCGATTAAGCGATTAATCAAAGCTACCTCGTAATAATTCTGCCGGTCAATCGGTATATGAATCGAAACCGTCGATTGACCAATTAATTGGGAAAACGATTGATCGATCAGTCGTACAGCACTAGTTTAAACCGTCATCATAGCTACGTGGCCGACTTTCCTACGATGTTTCAGCGACTTTGTTAAAAAAAAAATGAAAATAATGTAAATCTCGTGACTTTTCAGAGCTTCCCGTAGTCTTGGAGGGCGACGTCGCGGTCGTCGCGTCGTTCATCAGCCGGGACCACCGCCCTCCGCCACTGACCACCCTCAAAGGAGACCCAGGCTCCCGCGATGCATGCCGGGGATCACAGCGGCGGTCGTAACGGCAGCGGCGGATATTATCACAAGACATGCTGCACGGGTCGATCGACGGACGAGGGACACGGCGCCGCGGAGCTTTTGTGCTGCTGCTGCACATGCACGGCGTCGGCGTCTCCGAGTCTGCTGACCAGCCTTGGCGTATGCATTTTCGTTCTGGCCTACACCCTCGTAGGGGCGTTCACATTCATGGCCGTCGAAGGCGGCCTGCAGTCGGTGAGACTTACAGCTTTTCAATGTTCAAGGGTGTCGTCTTTTGCGGCCGAAGAGCTTTTTCCCCGAGCCTTGAAAACCGCGAGACGAAAATTGTTTGCTCAAAGCAGCTTTGAACGTAACAGCTAAACTCGAATGCAAAATCGTTGTTTTGGCATGTTTTTGGGGGCTTTTTTTTCTAACTTAATATTCTCGGCTCTTGCGGGAATACCGATGTTTGCCAACTTTTTGATCGGTCAATTATGAAGTTGAAGGAATTTCTACAATTTTTACTTGTCGAACTTTCGAACTTTAGCATTCTTGAAATTTCCAACTTCCGCATCACGACGTTCAGCCGCCGAAAGCTTTAACTTTTATCCTGCACTGGTTGATGCAATTTTACCTACCATGTGGCGAGAAAAATATTATCGTGTCAAATACTACAGGATCAAAATATCGTAATCTGTTGTTGTTTTAAAATTAATAATGCGTCGAGGAATGTCGCTGACGCTTATTACAAAATTTTTAACTTTGAATTTGGCATAGACCCATACTCCCGTTTTCCTTCTCAAAAATACTTATTTCATCGCGAGTACAATATCGGATAAGAACGTTGCACGGATCAGCTCAAGCATCCGCAGACAAGTCTCATGAAATGACATTCTCATAAAACACAAGGAGCGGATTAAATTATATTGGATCATATCGGTGTTCTCATATTGTTCCAAGAACAGTGGAAGAGATCCACTCCAATGAAGAAAGGTAATTTCCATCAATTTTATCCTCGCAGAGGATTGAAATTAGGTTGAAACTATATGAGGTGGTCTTTTTATTTTGAACAACCCGTCTGACAGTACAAAAGGAAAATGGCCAGGGAGTAATTTTTCTTTTCGCCACGTCCCGTCATGAATATTTTTCTATTAGTGAGTGACAAATCCTTGAGGGATTTGACTCAGCCGATCCTTCTCCGGATGAGAAAAGAGGTGAATACGTCCTCTGAGGCGTCGACGCGATATTCTATGTATATACCGTGAGGAAAAATCAGACACTAGAAGCACCTTTCCTACTTATTTTCCTTTTCTTATCTTTACCTGCCCTAAGGAACACGCTCGGTATTCTTTCCACCTAAGAAATACAAGTAGAAGCTATACCTGTAGCTCACAGTCTGTGCGTAGGACTCGTCGGCCGTAATATCCTCGAAGTCTGGACCGGAAGAAGCGGCTGTTCTGGGCGCGGAGATCCGTTCACTCACGGTGGAAAAGCTGTGGAGCATCACCGAGGACCTTAATATACTCTACAAGGACAACTGGACCCGTTTGGCTGCTCAGGAAATCCTCGATTTCCAAAATACCCTCGTTCACACTCTCAGGAAACAGCTTTACCAGGCACTTCCTGCTACCACCGGGCAGCATCCGACCCGCCATCATCGGTGGACCTTCAGCAGCAGCCTTCTCTACTCCTTGACGCTCATCACGACCACCGGTGAGTAACGAAAAAAAAAAAAAAAAAAAAAACTAGTCATGCGTATTACATATCCTAACCAACCGACGCATGGTGAGTGATATTTATTCCTTGACCACGAATTTACATTCGAAGCAACATTCGGGGGGTGGAACGAAACTCAGAGACTATTGCAGAAATAGAACAGAATACTGTTTATCACCATGCCCGTGGGACGGTGTCCCCTGGGTGACGCCACATAAGTACATAATTCACGAAATTCACGAGTTGACCAGATAAATATACGGAAAAATTTAACATAAATGAGAAAATTCTAAATATTATTAGTACAAATAATTTATCAGTATGGTATAACCGTATTCGGAAATAATACGTCGATTCTCTCCGGAACAGTCACGAGAGTGATTCAATTCAGGAGTTTGAATAAGAGAAACGATATGTCTACACTGCCAGGTGCATATATTTCGTGCACTTGGATCTCAGGGAGGATTCCTATCGCAACATCGTTCGAGAGCGAAATGCAACGCGGTTCGCTCCACAAGGCTTGGCCGGGGGAAGTTGGGATGTGGCAAAGTCCTTTGGCTGCGTTTCAGGCGGACGTTTTCCCTGCGGATCGAAATGCTCGCGCCGCTCGCTGGATTCCCGGGCATGGATATCGAGCCCCTCGCTTCTCCCGAGAAGCTGGTACTTTTGGAAGCCGAGTTTCGGGCTTGTAATCAGCGAACCCCGTATCCGAGCCAAGGTCGAATTCATCTCTACTAAGACACGTTTCAAGTGTCAAACTTTCCACGGACATCACTGCCTGATTCAAACTTACCGAGTGCGTCGAATTGCTCCCGCTCGCTCCAACCATCAACCCTCGTCCCTCCACTGCTCAACTCACCGACCGAAACTCGCTTTCTCCTTCTCCTTTCAAGCCAACTCGAGACCTTCACCCTGTCGTCTTCTGCTTCTCCAATTTTGCTTATACAAGGTTTTCACGTTTTCACGTCTCTGTTGCGATTATTCAGTCCGATTGGATGAAATTTTAGTGACCCTTGATCGAATGTTACGGTTGAAAAATTCTTCGGTAGAGATTCGTATGTTCGAAATAAAAGGACTTTGTTTGCAATCGACTTGCCGTTTGATCAAAATTCATTTTCATACAATTTGTGGTCATTTTTGGACGTTTTAAGTGCATGGGGAAGCAAATGAGAAGCAATATCATTTGCCCCGTTAGTACTACAGAAGAATTTTTTCTGGCATTTCATGTCGAATCGCACGAGTCGGGAAGCATCTTTTTTTAGGATCCCTCGTAAAAAAGTATGATATTGCTCATAACCTTCCGAAGGCAAAAACACAAAAATTCCAACACAACCGGGAGAAGGGTGGACCGTTACGTCGATATTTTTCGTGCTTGGGGATGTCGTTGCATATTAATTAACTAGCCCTGCCGTTTAAATTTTAATTCCCGTAGTTTCCGATTCTCTGATTCTTTGAATTACGGACCCCTGAAGATAACCCGAAGCACAATCACGTGCCGCGAGTAACAATTAATGCATGAATTGAACCGTCGAGTAATTCTTCGTCCTGTTTCATCTGGAAGATTCCCTCGTCCTTTGGCCATGAACGAATTCCTGCATCACGAGAGCTATTGCGAATTTCGAACTCATCGAGTTCATCTCACTCGAAAATTGTAACCTCCCGACAATCGCGGAAAATGCGAGCCGTGAATTTTGATGGGAACGGGTGTCGCTAACTCCGCGCTGTCAGTGCCACCATATTGAATAGTTATTCCAGGCTCCTGGCGCATCGGCTTTGACGCGTCTACGCCAAGCTTGCGGGAACTTTTGCGCGCTACGTGTTGCGTGTGACGTGGAGATGACGCCATCAACTATTTACCGCCAATGGCGAAACGCCGCTTTGGCCAACCCGGCTTGTACCAACGTAACCAGCTAACGTAATCTGAGTTGATCCGAGCCAGTCACTTGACGCAATCCAATGAAACCTCATCCTAACAGCTAACGCGATTGATTTGATACAAAATGTACCAATGGCAGACGCCAAGCTCGCTACGAAATCCGGAATAGCTTAATATTGCCGTTGTTTGATTAGCACTGGTATAATTGAAACGAATCTGTATTTGAATAGCCGGCATTTTTTCGACCAGAATATGTCGATATATCTATATGGACACGATGTCCAATAGTACGAAGAGAAATGATTCAGTTTAAATGTTTGTTTATTCATGAAATATGGTAATCGATTAAAACAGTTTGGGAACGTATTTTGATGGATGATTTTGAAGTAAATGTAGGTATTCACATCGTATCGTAATGCGAACCCCTCACTCCAGCATTAACCCCCTGGTGGTAACGTGGTAACATGTATATAAGCAGATATTTCGGCAAGAACAATCTAGAAATTCCGTCTTCTCAAATGGCTGACTCGACAAACATCTCGGGATACTGACATCGATCACGTTTCGCTGCCGCGAGATCGTTCGACTTTTCGAGCGAGATGAAATCGCGAGTTTCTTTTGACCCGAGATGCGATCGAAGGTCTAGGCGTGTGATCAAAGTGAAGTCGGGGCGTATTACCCTCCGCTACGTTAACATTTTCATTTAAAGATGTCTGATGTATCGCCGAAGAAGGTCTCCATTTCCTCCGTAGGTATCAGTCGGAGCTATTCGTGCCTCGCCGTTCGATTGGGTCTTACCTCAAGCCGTGGGTATCAAGTATGTGTAAGCGGGATAAAGGAACAACTACAGACTACGGAATTGCGGGAAATAATGAAGCCGCTCTGCTGCAGTGAAAGCGATGAGTTTTCGCTAGCGTGGAATTTGAAGAGAAAATAATACGACGAGCTGCAGAGAAGCGGCTCCGCAGCACGTCTAGCAAACAGCAAGCCAGGTACCACAATATGCTGAAAAATTGAAAAGCTTTTAGGTTATTGCCATGTTTTTAATTTCCCGGCACATTGTCAATCTTAAGCTTGCTGCACCTGTTATCGCGGATAGACTGCGGGATAATCAAGGAAGAAAACGGTTGACGAAGGAGCTTTAAAGGGACGAGAGATAAACAAGCGTACCAATTTTATTTGCTTTCATTTCTTTTGTCTTTAATTTCATATTCAACAAGGCGGCGAACCGCCTCAAAGCCAATCCGGTTACGAATCTAATGGGCGTCAAATTGCTCTTCACCGCAGTGCCAGGGACACCTTGGTTGCGGCTTTATGGCGATGGGCCAACCGACTGCAGGACCCCAAGACCCCGCAGCTTGCACCCCCCTTCAAAATAATAGTCAATAATGAATACACACGGAAGACTACATCAGGGAGCAACCTGGTTCGTACCGTGCTCCTCCAAAGCTCTGCGCATCCTTGGCGACAACCCCGATATAATCCCCAGTGGCGCGACGGTAAAGGAGCACACACACACACACGTACACACGTGTCCTTGCAGAGTAAGCTAGTGTAACGGGCAGCATTGTCACTGGTAATATCATGACTGAGTTAGGTACCTACGTGAACAGCAGTGGAAACAAGCATCCGAGCTATCGGCAGAGCGGGATTCCCGATGCTTCTTCTCCAATTTTCCTCTCTTCTGTAACCTAGTTCGATTCTCGCTCCTCTGCTATTCACCAGCTTCACCGCCTCTCAATTACTGCAGAAAGAGCTCACAAAGCCACTCGACTTTACACTCCCGGTTGCAGGGTATTAACGAAGCTTCTCTCTTGTGATCTTCGAGACTTTCTTAGACCCTTGTTCACCGCCGGGTATAAATATTCAGTTATCGAATAATCGAACGTCGTTTGTGACCATTAAAATGGCGGCTATGAAAACATGAAGTTTCTTAGAAACTCGTACATGTATATTGAAAATTTATGTGAACTAGGAACCGTCTGACTCAAATCCACGTTTAATAGTGTGAAGGAATTGAATAACTTTTGCCGCGTTCTTCTATAAGCTCAATTAGTTAATAGATGCGTGAAACATGCTCTTTTTCTTATCAAGAATTATCGTATACTGTTTTTGAGGGAGGTAACATTCCCACAACCGTCGTTGTGACATCCTGATGAAAATACCAAATCACGGTGTTCTAGAGAACTGTCAATTCCAGAGAAGAAATGCTGGCTCTTTAATCATTCTTCATCATTCCAATCGAGCAAAATTGATTATTAATAACGCGTTGTGTCATACGCGTGTATCCTTCGAAATACCTGCGGGTGAAATTGTTATTTTCTTCTTTCACCGCGAATGCTGGGTAAATAGCTGTCGGGAAAAAACAATTTTCTGCCTTCTGTATATATGTATATATATACATACATGTACGTGTGTGTACATATAGATGATGTGTGCATAGGTATAGAGGAACACAGCCACCATCTACACATCTGAAACCTCCAAGCGTCGATATTTTTTTCACGTAACCATAGAAAGAAAGAAAAAAAATAATAGAAAAACAACGGAAAAAAAACAGACTCAGAGTGAGGGAAGAGAGGAAAAAAAGGACCAACGTTCTTGTCAGCCGACGCCTCGGGCTCGACCAGTTGGGGTTGTTTCCGAGTGGCTGCCGAGAGCTTGGTGGCATAGTTCCAGCGCTCATTGGCGCCCATCGAAGCCCTGCGAACGGGCATCAAAAGTGGTCATTGGTATGCGGACAGCAAGCGGCTGTATATGGTGCGTGGGTTCTGCGTATGCGAAAACACGCGTCAACCATTTTCGTCGGCAGACGTTTCCGTGCTTTCGGCACCGCTTTTTCCTACGTAACAAGCTCGGTTTCGATTTGATGAAAGTAGGACGAAGTGGCGTAAATAAACAAACAACCGAAAGCAAAATGAAACCGGCGGAAATTGGATTTCGGCAAATGGCAACAATTTTTTAACATTTTGCCGCACCGCGATTTGAGAGGAAAGTCACGTGATACGGTAAAGGTTCCGTACATTTGACAAAGTGCAACGTCTGACGGTTGCCATAAATACGCAAATTGGCGATCACTTGTTGTCAGTGATTATTGTACGAGACTTACGGCAAAAGCAATCGTGAAGAATGTCACGGTCGATTAGATTATACCGAAGTGCTCCGACAGAAATGATAAATAATTTTGCGAGTGGCCTTTGATGAAAAGCTCGAGATTTTCCTTAGCTACTTTTAAAGACTCTTCTTTCCCAACCCTAAAATAAAATTCATCCACGAAAATACCATCGGACTCTTCTTTGTAGTTACAGCTCGGGCGAATCTCTCTTCTAATTAACTCTCGTTTCACTCGAGCGCTTTTCCGTCCGTGTATCATACTTTTTTTTCTTCCCACCATCGGAGCCTCGACCACGTCGGACTTAATTGCCACCGTTCAAGCTTCAAAGAACAACCGTAAAGCCTAAACTTCCGCGGCACAGCTCTTTCGTACGTGGCGATTTTTTGCTCCCTCCGCTTTCATTCTTTTCTTCCTTTTCTCATCCCCTCACCAGTTGCGACTGAATCAGTTTGAATGACGCCTACCGGCGCTATCGCCCCTTCCCATCGACCGATTCCTACCGCCGACTAACTTTTTCGGGAAATGGAAAGATCACTCCAATCCACGCCTTGGCCATCAATTCACCCGATTAACCCCCAATTAATACTTGACCTCGGCAGAAATACACGTTCAGCTTCCTGATCTCAATTTGCTATCATCATTTTCGGCGTTATTCAAGCGTCCATTAGTCCCTAATCATTTCGATATACATATATGTATTTCAATTCTATTGTTACTCTCATAAAACAATTCGTATCTGTAATACACTTATGTTTTATCGGCCGTAACGACGTGTGTCATTTTCTGTTCCGATAAAGTATCCTAAATACCCGCATATATTCAAGTGTGTCGCACAGAAAGCTAAATCGTAATCGCATAAGAGGTTTCGACTTTGACCGTGAAAAATGTTTAAAGCGATTTTCGTTGCTTTGAGCTCGCAGAAAATACGTGAGTACTCTTATCGGAAGCTCTGCGGTATAACAATAAACGTATGTCCATTCATCTTTTCACGTGTAGTAGAGGAGACGAAAATGTGAGTGCCTTACAAGTGGACAAACCCTTGAAGTTTCTATCCGGTCCCTTTTTTCTTTTTCATACAAACCAGACAGACAGACGCCCACGTGATTTCCGGTTATGTGATTCGGACAAACATGTCTCGTTTCAAACAAGCGAGTTCAAAACTGTGCGGAAAATTTCATTCGTCACAATTACCAGTGTAGTTGAGGAATGATTCCGAGTTGTTTGTATCAACCGCACTTTCGCAACCCATCGGGGGGATTAGAATTAATCATTCGGGTCCGAATAACAAAGTATAAAATATTGCATCTCCCCCCGGCTGTCGACTCCTCTTTCCCTCTCTCCGATTATCCCTATCTCGTTTTCCCACCTCAAACCATCAAACCTGCACCGTCGCCGCCGGACGATACGGGAGGGAGAAGGGAGGGTCTGTTTGGACAGGAAGTGACGTCATATTTCCCACGTATTAATCATCATCAACGCCAAATTGCTCGCAACCCCCTCTCCCGCCCCCTTCCACCCCTTCGCCGCCCTTTTACCGCCATCATTCACCCATCTCCTCATCATCCCTCAATTGCCGAGATATTAATACCCGTGTATACGTATCCTCACTTCTCTTCTTGGTTAGATCCGTTAACTTGCCTCGTTAAAATACCGTAGCGACTGACCCCTGATTATTTCTCAGTACTCGCACGAACTTGAAGATAAATGGACTCTACTGTCCCTATCAACAGCTGGAAAGAGAGAAAAGACGGTTCAAAATATATCGAGCAACGTTTTTCGCGACAAGGATAGTGAATGTAAATGAAGCAACATCCCATGCCGTGTAATATAAATGAATCTGGACAAATTTGAATAACACGAGCTAAGGTGTCAATATTTTGAGAAAAGGGTCTGTGATTGGACCGTTTCAAATGATTAAACTGTGGTATTCTTGATCCGATTTTAATATTCTTGGACTTTTTTTGTGCACCGTGAAAATCTCCAAAGAGACGTTCGTCAGCAATTACATTTGCGCGTTATTAGTAAATTCTAACGTTAGATTCGTTGCTGGAGATATTTCGAACGTATTTTTCTCTGCTTCTTACTTTTAACTAAGACTGTCTGAGCAATTATTCCTCAACATATCGACCAAATTGTAACGTTGTAAAGAAAGTGTGTGTTATCTGAAAATGAACGTTATTCTATTTTTCAAGATGGACGAAAAATGCTAAGTTTTACGAAGACAATTTCCATTTTACCGCAAATGCAATCCATGAATATTTTCTTCGGGAGCAAAAATATGTAAAATTTGTCTGAACCAACTTTTGGTAGTATACCTTCGAATTGCGTTCATTGTCATCTCTGCAGCAGAAACAATCGCGGCGAGACTTTTCCCCGTCTCTTTCAGAGGTGAAACGCCGGCGAATCCACGCCTGGTGCTTGAAGCTACGGAAATAAGCATGATAAATGCTATGCTTTGTCTATTTTCCATAGAACAATGGGCAGGTGATAAAGACAATGTATTTTAACTCAGAGACTCAGACGCCAGGAGTTACCGCGCCACTTTAACAACAACAAGAGCCACTCCGCTGATTCTAGTCGTAAAACTACAAGAGGATGCAGTTTATATGTATACACACCTATACGTGTCGCTGCAGAAACTGAAATAATGGGACTTGTTCATCGCTGGATTACCCCGCGGGCACGAAATCAAGACTTTACAGAATTGGCGCGTTACTCGGAGTACAGCCTGAACGTTGATTAAATTATCAAGGTGCCGGAGTAACGAAGCATTGTACTTCCGAATTAGCCGGTGCTTAACGAAACATCCTATCGCTCGGAGATGTGCCGCGTATCGGAAGAGGCAAGGATTCAGCTCTTCGTTTCGTTACGCGGACGAATTTTCCGCACGCGTGATGACGGGCCAAATTTCTCGCTCGCGTATCACGTTCCGCGTGTGTGCGAACACGGCGTGACTCGAATCGCTTTGGCTGCGCTAATTAATCCCGATACGAGATGGTAATTGTGAAGCGGAGTGTAGGTACGCCGAGTGAAGCATCTGCCCGTGCGGAAACTGTATCGCCGGATAACAATATGTTACATAATACCCCCCCAGCTATTATTCATCGAAGGTGAATCCTAAGCCGTTGTGGTAACAAGAGGCCCGTGCAGGTTCACGGTGTCGAAGAGCGCCTGATGAGGGGTCACAACGCCGAAAGTCCCTCAGACGTGGAAATCAATATTGCAGAACAAGAGGGGACCCGCCGGAGCGCCTACCGGAACCCACCTAAACAACCGACAATTACGAAGATCCATTCGCGACTATCGCGTGTCGTTGCTGCAAGGGACCCTGCAACAGGCGGACGATCGGAAGAGAGAACCGCTCCTCGTTCCCCCCCAAAGTCTGAGGAGTGGAATAGAAAAAATAATCGAACGATGTCAAGGCTCGCTGGACCGTAACTAAAAACCAACATCGTCGTTTCCTGGGTTCGTAAAAGTTGGTCGGTTTTCTGACGATCGTTCTACGCCCCCATCAAAGGTTCGTACAAGGCTCTTATGCTCGATGTCGGGAGAGGACCAACGTTTGATAGAGTCGATTTTATCTCCTGACATTAAACGCCGACAATGCATTGTTGTCGCTCAGAGAGACGGAGATTATGTTATAAGAGCAAGTCGCGTTTAGGATCAATTGCAAAGCACCGATAAATACACTCCGAACGTCGGTCGAATTCCGTTCGCACGGTACGTTGGAATTGAAAATCGACAAGTACGTGGTCCGAAGTCGAAAAGCCGAGTGCAGATGAATCGCGATGCGGGGCGTTTTTATCGCCGCAGGCTTAGCTGTTGCGCTTCTCTTCGACGTCGAAACCGGCATCAGCGGCCCCTCGCAGATCTTTGTAAAGTTTTGAAATTCCTCGTCGTCGTCTTTTTGCGAACCCCATGCTCTGGGAAGTTTGCTTTTGATTACAGAGGGAAAAGTTTCAAGTATTCTATTTGCTTAGGAATCTTGAACAGTTAAAGGAGTTAGAGGTGGGGGACGGGTACTCGGCCGCACACAAACACACCCCTTTATTAAGAAGGCAATAATGAGCTTTTATTAGACGAAGGAACAACTTGGGTTTGTAAGATTCTTATTCCACCATGATAACTGCTTGAGAGTCCGAGCGTGGTCGCCAGAGCTGTTGTGTCTCTTCTTCATGCCCGCTCACCGTCCATGGCCGCGCTCACTCGAACATGGCAGCGCTCACTCGAGCAGGGCCGCGCTCACTCGTCCGAGCGCGGCATCAGGCACTGCTTCCTCGGTCTCCGTCGGGAAGTACTCGGGAAGACTGAGGCCGGGGGCGTGTTGCTTGGCGGGACCGACTGGGGCGCCACAGGTACTCCCCTCCCAGTCGTTGACCCAAAGGGCGACGACGAAGAAGGTGTGTCAGCAGGCGTGTGCTGGAATCTCACGGTGCGCTTCGGCGGCTGCTCAGAGGCGCCTGCATCGTCAGCAGGTAGATGGGCTGGCTTGAGCAGCGCGATGCTCACCGTCTTTTGCTCGCCGTTAACCTCTATCATGTAGCGGCGGTCGTCAAGGCGTTGCAGGACCCTGTGTGGGCCCGTGTACGGTTGGGTGAGCGGTGGCTTGATCGTTTCAACCTTTTTGAAGACGTGCGAGCATTCTTGAAGGTCCCTGTGGGCAAAAAACTTTGGCTTCGCGTGATGGGAAGTCGGGATGGGCTTTAGTGTGCGGAAATGGTTACGGAGCTGGTCGACGAAGGTTGCTGAGTCGGCTTGCAGGTCGTCAGTGGTGAAAAAATCGCCTGGGATGCGCAGCGACGTCCCGAAGAGCAGCTCTGCGGGGGATGCTTTCAGGTCCTCTTTGTACGTGGTCCTCAGTCCAAGCAGGACGGAGGGCAGCAGCTGCAACCAAGTCGGATGCGAGGCTCCAAGTTTACACATCAAGGCGGCCTTGAGCGTGCGGTGCATCCGCTCAACAAGGCCGTTAGACTGTGGGTGGTAAGGCGTCGTCCTGATCTTCTCGGCTCCGACGGCTCTTGCGAGGGAGGCGAACAGCGACGACTCAAATTGCGCGCCCTGATCAGTGGTTATGGTGAGTGGAGTTCCGAAGAGGCTTATCCACCCGTTGTACAGGGCCGCTGCTACCGTCTCGGCGGTCATGTCCTTCAGCGGGATCGCTTGTGGCCACCGAGAGAATCGGTCAATGATTGTTAGGCAGTAGCGATGTCCATCGGCAAGGGGCAGGATGATGAGGTCCATGTGTATGTGGTTGAATCGTTGGTCCGGGACGTCGATGCTGGCTGGCGCAACGCGCGTGTGTCGATGTATCTTCGAGCGCTGGCACGCGATGCATTCGCGTGACCACTTGATCGCGTCCTTGCGTATCCCGGGCCAGACGAACTTCTCCTTCATCAGCTTGGAGGTTACTCTGCCGCTCGGATGTGCTAAGCCGTGTACCACGTCGAATGCTTTCCGGCGAAGGCCCTTAGGGATGTACGGGCGTACGCGTTCTGTAGAGATCTCGCACAAAATGCGATGACCGTCGACGACGAGTGGCTGCAGTATTAGAGACGAGGCGTTGAGCTCGTGGTCTTCGTAAATGTCCTCTTGTTGCTGTGCTGCTGCGATGGTTTGCGAGGTGAGGATGGTCGGCATGTCGACGGCTTCGATCCGCGACAGTGCGTCAGCCACTACGTTGTCCTCACCAGTAATGTGCGTGAATTTGCAGCAGAACTGGCTGATGTATGCGAGTTGATTAAGCTGTCTAGGCGAGGCCTTTTCTGGGCGCTGTGCGAATGCTGATACCAGCGGCTTGTGGTCAGTGCGGATAACAAACTCGCGTCCTTCGAGGATATGCTCGAAATGCTTGATTCCGGCGAAAACTGCGAGCAACTCTCTGTCGTATGGGCTGTAGCGGGTCTCAGCGTCGGAGAGTTTCCGCGAGAAGAATCCAACTGGTCGCCAAAGTTCGTTGACGTGCTGTTCAATCGTGGCACCGAGCGCAGTGGAGGAGGCATCGGTGGTCAACATCAGCGGTGCGTGCGGTGATAGGAAGCTGTTTCGCGTGATATTCACGAGGCTCGCTTTGGTTGCGTTGAAGGCTTCTCTTGCTGCGTCGGTCCAGGGGATCTTGCTGTTGTCCTTCTTCTTGGCGCTCTTGAGGAAATTTGTGAGCGGGACTTGGAGCTGCGCGGCGTGCGGCATGCACGCGCGGTAATAATTGATCGCTCCAATGAAGCGGCGGAGGTCCTGGACGGTCTCTGGGAGCGGCCAGTCAGCTATCGCCTGTATGCGGGCTGCTGGTGGGCAGAAGCCATCTGGGGACACGTCGAACCCGAGGAATTTGACGTTCGCTCGGGCAAATTGGCATTTGTGCCAGTTGATTATATGTTTGCTCTCCGTGAGCAGGTTCAGTATGGTACGCAGGTGCTCGAGGTGTTCTTCCCGGCTGCTAGAGGCGATTACGATGTCGTCTAAGTACGCTCTGGCGAAGGGGAACGGTCGCAGGAGGTTATCCATGTACCTCTGGAACGTCTGCGAGGCGTTGCGTAATCCTGGTGGCATCCCGACGAACTCAAAGAGCCCGAACGGGGTAGTGACCGCGGTCTTGTGCACGTCTTCTGGTGCGACCGGAATTTGGTGGTAGGCCCTTTCGAGGTCAATGACCGTGAAGATCTTGGCGCCAAAAAGCTCGTGGAGTATGTCCTCGACACGAGGCATGGGGTACCTGTCCGGTACGGTCATCGCGTTGACGTCGCGATAGTCGCCTGTGCCCCGCCATGTGCCGTTCGGTTTCAGGACCATTTGTAGGTTGCTGGCCCAGTGGCTGCTTGAGGGGCGAGCGAAGCCCAGGAACAGCTGGAGGTCCATGAATTCCTTTGCGCCCTGGAGCTTCTCCCCGACCATCCGGCGAGTGCGCTGGTGGACTGCTGGGCCGGTGGTGAGGATGTGGTGCTGCACAGGGGCGACAGGTCCGGTCCCTGGGGGCGTTGAAGTCTCGGCAAGCTTCTGAAAAATTTTGATTAGAGCCTCTACTTCGGCGTCGTCTGTTGTGCAGTGCACGCGCTTCGCGGAAGCTATACTCGGAACCGAGGATTGGAGTAGTATACCATCCGACCTCATCCTGGTCGTTGGGTCGTATAGGCGTCCATGCTTCAGGTCTATCAGCAGGCCGTAGTGGGCCAGGAGGTCAGCTCCTATGATCGGCTGCTTCACGTCGGCGATGATGAACGGCCATGCGTAGTCACGGCGCATGGCGAAGTTGAGTGTGGTTACCCGCTTGCCGTATGTCCGGATACCAGTGCCGTTGGCAGCGATCAGCTGGAAGTCGTCGTCGGGCTGCAGCTTCTTCTTCGTCATCGACAGTGGCAGCAGTGAGACAACGGACCCTGAGTCGACCAGGTACTTGGTCCCGGTTGAGCGGTCGTACATGTGCAGGCGCCTTTCTCTCGGCAGGCGTGGATGTTGGGCGCTGCCACCAGCCTCGGATACTGATGGCAGCCCAGTTAGTTTCCCTGGTCCGCGTTGGGGGCTGGTTTGTACGTGCATGGTTGTAGGCAGCGGTTTGCTGCAGCTCCCCAGCGGAAGTGGTATCGACAAAGCCCGTTGTTGCCATTGGGGGTCCGTGAACGGCTCCTGCCGCCTCTGGGCTGACTGCCGTTGTTGTTGGCGGACAGCTTGTTCAGGATCTCCCTCGAAATACTGATGAGCTGAGCCAGTAGTGCCTTCACCTGGTTGTTGTCTGCCTGGGTGGCAGCGACGCTTGCTTCTAACAGTGGTAATCGCTCTAAAAACGCGGGACGGTTCGCGCCAGAAAATGGCGGAACGCCTTGATCTGCGTTTGGTAACCGCTTACCTCGTCCGCGTGCGAGCGAGGGTAATGATGATACTGGCGTCGATGTCTGCGGGGCTCCTCCAAGAGCTGCGAATGGTGCTGAACGGAGTCTGGAGTCGTCTCTTGCAGCGTGCTGCTCGTGCATGCCCTCTTAGTTCCAGAAATCGCGCACACGTACTTGAGTCGTAGAGTTGGGTTTTTTCGTTGAATGTTCGTTGCTCGGTCCTTCCCGAGCTATGCGGGGTCACCACTAAAGGAGTTAGAGGTGGGGGACGGGTACTCGGCCGCACACAAACACACCCCTTTATTAAGAAGGCAATAATGAGCTTTTATTAGACGAAGGAACAACTTGGGTTTGTAAGATTCTTATTCCACCATGATAACTGCTTGAGAGTCCGAGCGTGGTCGCCAGAGCTGTTGTGTCTCTTCTTCATGCCCGCTCACCGTCCATGGCCGCGCTCACTCGAACATGGCAGCGCTCACTCGAGCAGGGCCGCGCTCACTCGTCCGAGCGCGGCATCAGGCACTGCTTCCTCGGTCTCCGTCGGGAAGTACTCGGGAAGACTGAGGCCGGGGGCGTGTTGCTTGGCGGGACCGACTGGGGCGCCACACAGTCAAACGAAATATGACTACCGACAGTGCTTCGCCTTGCGCGGTTATAGATGCGGGTGAATATCTGAGCAGGAGCATAAGTACGAACGTTACTTTATTCTGAAATGTCTTTATTTTCTTATTCTTCCTTTTTTTTTTTGTTTTTTTTTGTTTTTTTTTTCTCGATCTGATAATAATATTTTCAAACATTATGCAAACAGCCGGCAACCGACTCGAAAATACTTTTTCAACGATTTTCCTAGAGTCGCGTTCCGCGCTTTCGTTCCATTTCCGGTGCTTGAAAAAAAGGAAAAATTTCTGAATCACCTTCGTCGACGGTAAACGTGATAAAATCCCCGCGTCTCCCACTGCGTATCGTACTTATATACGTACTGCGAAGTTGAATGGATTCAATGGGTAAAATAGTGGCTCATCCCGCGCCTGCAGCTGCGGGTCGTGATCCGCATCCGGAAGCCAAAATCGTCACAGGTACGCACATTTCGGCGAAATATTTAGCGCGCGAGTTCCATAAGCCGGGCTTGCCTCGTGCAAATTTAAAGTAATAGAGCAATTAATCCTCCGCTAGTACGTATATCTGGTACGTCGCTAGGCCGTATATACATAAATAAGCAAAGTGAGTGAATTATGAGGAAATGCGGGGGCGGCGGCCAGCATTTATTACCAGTTCCCATGTCACGCCTCGGCCTCGATGCGTTGCATTGCGTTGCATCTACGTAGATGTACGCGGACAAACGGTGGATCAATGAACGTCTAGGCAACGGCAAAACAAATAGGCATTGTGTCTGGGAATGGCGGAGGTATTCAACCTGATCCGCCAACGCAGAAAGGCCATGCAAATTCCGTCGTCTAGTCTCGTATCGTTTCATTACACTCTCCAGTTACAACGCGGCGTAATATACGTACAAGTTTTTCCATTTTGCGCAAGCAATTCAGTCGCCTTTTTTGGACCAGGAATTATGCAGAACGTGTTCTCTGAGTGAAATCGTTAATAAAAAGGCACGAGACGGTCCCGTCATTTTTTCATTCGACTGCTTTTCGGAATCGAATGTGGGGATTTTTTCGTCAAAGGTGTTTGCTTGAATATAGAATCGACGATCTTAAAAATGAATTGCGATTGATCGGAGTACCGCGGTCGATAGTCGAACCTGCCTATACCTATCATCCTCGAGCATTATTATTATATTCCCTGTCATCACGGACGGAACCCGGATACTTGGAATGGGAAAAGTTTTTGATTAAAACTTTCAGACTACTAGGCAAACGGCAGGACGAAAAAAAAGTCTAATAATGAAAAAAAAAATATATCTACCATTGAAAATCGTCTTTCCCGACACCTGGGTGAAGCTTCGTACACCTCGGACTGCGGTTCGTTGTGATAAAATGGTATAAAAAAAGAACTTCTGACAAATTGCACCACCTGAATAATTTGTATAATCGTAGAAATGGTGAAGGTGTAAAAATAAAAGAAGTATTTTCCAAAATTTTGCGTTTCGTGATTCGGCTTATATTTCGTTACAATAAATTCCGGTCGTTTCATTGTCCTTGTGATGAATATCGTTTCGTGATTGCAACGCATAAATAACAAGGCAACTCGAAATTCCCAAGGGGCCGCGAAGACTCGTTAGTCACGAACATTTTTACTTTCTTTACTCGAGTTATCTACTGTATTTATGAGTACGCGAAAATTCCAAAACGTCTTCATTAATCTGAGAATATAACCAGACATACTCAGACTTGGAAAACAAGTTTTTCGTTTTTTTTCCACACCTTTTTCTCTCTTCGTTCTTTATAATTTGCCGTGAAAACGCGCCGACCGTTGGATCTCGCAGGTAAATAATCGAGAAGCAAAATTCTTATCAACTCAATTTCTACTTCCTCCTCATCGTTTCCCTCGTTGACATTCGCCAAATTACAAGAATCTACCAGCCGTACGCGGCCGATCGAATCGAAAGTATTATACCTGCGTACTCGTATATATCCTCGAGGTAGTAGGTAGGTTAGGTAAGTCCTGGCGAGAAGTTTCCGCCGGAAAAGTAAACCCGGTGCACAAATCTCTAGAAAAGCCGAGTGTAATCCGATTTTATGGTGATGGAGGTGCGATATACCGACCCTGAGTACCGCTGCTTAAGTGCGCGGCCACGGTCCCATTTTCCGTTCGTTTCGTCCTCGATAGTATACCTGACCTTATAGACGAGGCTCGCGATAACGCTAATCCGTTGAAAGTCAGCGAGTCGGCAAAAATTGCGTAAATTCATTTCTCGTCGAATTTAAAGAAAACACACCGTGTACCAACCAGAGATTGGAAAACCTGTTCAATGAATATTTCACGGGACGTTGGTGAAAATCGGATGCGAATTCGAATGTAAGATTATTAAAGCACCGAAGTAAGCGCGAGATAACGCGCCGGGTTATTGTTAACCCGCTTTATTAATAGCCTCGACGAAATCCTGCGGGGGAGGAGTCGAGTTTATAGTTTCAATTCGCGGCCGAAACTATATTCAGAATTCGGATAACTCAGAACACCGCGGGTTCATTACCAACGCGAGTCATTGAGCATACTCACTGGCTGTGTGTCGAATTATTCGAATAACGCGGCAGCCTTCGGCACGGACTACGATCGTTTTCGTTTCATGGTCGATTTTCCGCCCTTTGGTTATTTCCCATAATTAATGTGTCGGGTCTATGTGTATCCGCCCCCGGCCGGAATTCGAATGGCGCATTGAATCAATTTCGGTGATTATAGTTATGCGATGCGGTATAATACGCGCATCGGTTCGCTAGCCGAAAGAGGGTGGAGTATTTCACCAATTGGCTGATGGAGTGAGACGTGATTTCCATGTGCTTGGAGGCCAGCGATGCATCTGCGCGAGCGATGAGTTGACGAATCGAAACGAACCTAAACAGTCGAAAGGCTTGCCGTGATTCAACTGATTTACGTCAAAAGCCGGCTTCGGAATCCGCTTAGTCCTTCGACCATGATTTTTACCCACCCCGTTGGCGTTCGTCCAACCCTCTGAAAGTATCTGCAACTCAGGAATTTTCCCTCACGGATAATCGAGAGGTCCAAGACTTTATCTCGCCGTTTAGGTATCTACGCCTAACGCATATTATTACTACTTTTCGATTTAACTCGACTTGTTTTGTCAGATGTTTGCTACCTGGATTGCCACTCAAGTTTCTTACACTAATTAGCCAAAAAAGTTTCAATCGAAACGAAGTAATCAGCGCTAATGTCACGGAATAATGAATTGTGTGCGAAACGTCGTTTCAAAGAATCGTCTATCGGTGAAGAAATCGCCAGCTCGGAACTCTGACGTCCGTGTTGACACTGACTTTTTGCAAAATTCTTGACAATTGATGTTGAACCACAACCGCGGTTACACAGCGAAAGAAAAACTAATGGCCAAAAATAAATTTTCACTCGAAAATTAACTTTCCGTTTAATCAACAGAGACTGTCGAGCGAAACGAGTTGTTGGCGTTATTATAATAATATAACCAGCGAAAACAATCATCGTGAAAATATTATGAGAGTACCTACTGAACCGCCGCGCCGCGACGACGAATTCCTTCGAATATTTTCACGAGAGAGTAAACGTTTATTCAAACCAGAAGTAAGTGTTGAATGTGATTGTTTGACAAACCGATGGCTGTGAAATTGAATTGCTCTGCGGTATCCGGAGGTTAAATTACGCTTTAACGAGATGAATCAGACGCTCAATATTTCAAACGGGCCTCGCGGATAGCGTTAAGTCGATGGTCAACTTCGTTTTCTTTATATTTTCCTACCCCGATGACGTCATGCTGCAAATAAATACTCCATTCCGGTCGAAGAGTAAGGTAGTAAAATATTTCGTAAAAATTTTCACAACCCATGGCGTGTCGCGTTTCAATTCTACGGGATTCTTGAGTTCCTGGAGGAAATTTTCATCGTTGGTCAAATTTCCCGATTACGGTTACAACCGGTTGTTTATCTTAGCCCTAAATTGAGATAGCTTCAAGTTTGAAGCCGCTGTTCTACCCAATTAACTACATCCTCCCTACGCCTAATTCCAGTGCAAAGTTTCCACCCTGATAATTCTGTCCGCGTTTGTGTTATATTCAAACGGTTTATACCCGATTCGTTACGACATGTTTAACGTGCGTTGTGAGTTGTGAGTTGTGAGTTCGATCAGCCCGCGCGATTCTTTGAAATCGCGGTATAATTAGACGGATACAAAGGAATGATTCTGCTTACGACGCGGGGCGCATTATTTGCATGCATATAATTACAACCAAGAGCTTTTGATGCCGCACTCTCTTCCACTGTAAGAAAGTTTAATTATTTTTCATTCAAAGAAACCTCTGCGTCGGTTTTTCAGACTCGACGAACCGTCTCGAGATTCTTTCATTGTGATCAACCTGTGTCTAGCAAAATAATATCAGTCCGTATTTGTATACTCTCGACTTGGATTGTTGCCACCTTATCGATATTTCGTGCAAGACCGATTTTCGTGTAACACAAAGCTATTGGGATCGAGGAGATTGTTCCGGGGAAAAGCTTACACTATTCGCGACAAAATTGATCGCGAATCGACCGAAGGGATGGTCTTTAAACAGCCCCCGAGTGAATCAAGCAATCGGCTGAGTTTAATAATGATCAACAATGCAGGCATTGAACAGCGACGAAAGCTGAGACAATGAGGCTCCCCAAGATTAAGGTATAGGTACTCGTTTCCCCGCCGCACACACAATAGGCTAGAATTTTATGACAGTTACGTAATGATAATAATATTTCCAGACGACGTTGGCGGTGTGGAGGTCGCAATATAATGAGGAACGGATATAACGAGCCCATCGCAGCTTGCGTCGATGTTATAGTCTGTGATGCTTCGCCGCGACGCTATTGTCCTATATAAATTCAATTAACGATCTCTCAAAGGTTCATTTATTTGGTAACGATAAAATTTAGGGCGACTTATCGCGTGGAGGTAATCGAAAAATATTCTCCGATTGATTTACGCTTTTCATGATCCCGAGTCGAAATTCAGACTCGTGTGCGCTTGCAAGTCCTACGTTTGGTAGGACGAAGTAAAACTTCCGGAGGACTAACTTGGGGTTGCAAAGAGAACCTTTAGGTTCAAACTAGGGCATTTTTAAAAACCCTACAGGTCCTTTACCATAGAATGTACAATTTCAGTAATTGAATATTAAGATCAATGCTTCGGAAAATTTTATGAAAAAAATACTCATTAGTTTGGTAATAATTAATGCAATTCAAAATCGTTTTTAATAATCTGACAATTATTAATTTTGTTATTTCATTTTTCGGTTGATTGAAAATCCTAGGTTTGGGGCATTATTTGTTATTTTGGTATTTTGGTATTTGGTATAATAGGACGTTAACCTCCACAAGGGATTCAACTACGAACAATATAGTTCTCTGGAAGGTTCTGAATATGGCGCGAGTACCAAAAAGTACTAAATAAGGCTCCGCTTAGTATCTGCAGGCTTAATTTCGACTCGAGGTCTGTCTTACCGGAAAAGAGAGAATATATTTAATTCCTGCAGGTGGATTGACCGGGACACGTCAAAGCGAGGAGTCCTCAATCCACAGCAGCGTAAACTTGCAAGATGTTCTTACAATTATAATAGTAACAAGCATACCAGAAGTCTCTGCGTCAGCGGTGTCCTGCAATCTGACCCACGTCTCCCTAAAACTTTGCAGAACAACCCTTCTGGTAAACACGGGGGGAAATCTGACCCGTTGCCATTATACTTAGTTCCGAGCGATTTCGGACCGTTGACCGTGTACAGAGAGCAGAGGTGAAGGTCGAATTCGGAATTGAAAAGGACGAATTGTAGGAGATTCACGGAGTTTAACATCATCTTTACCATTTCAACAATAGGTGGAGTGGTCAAGTCGAGAGCGGATCGCTCGAAACCACCTGAAGAAGAAGAAGCAGAAGAAGAAGGATGTGAATGGAGAAGGGAAGATTGGAATCGAAGATACGCAGAGAAGCACACCGTGAAAATGAAAAGCATAGGGGAACTTGGAGAAAAGTATACGTGTATATACGGTGCTGGAAACAACGAGACAAAGTGTGCCGACCATAACCATGAATCCTCGGGGGTTGAAACAACCCCGCTTGTGTCTCGCTGCATATTATCTGTCTCTCTCTGCAGGCTGCACACGCGGCCCCGAAGAATTTACTCCCAGTTCGCAATGAAATGAACGGTTGTAACGTGCATACGACGCATTTCACCTTGCGTTACACACGCTCATAATCGCGCGTTTGCAGTGGACGTGTTTCTGCCAATTCGCGTTTCTGCTGATTCGCCCGTCCAGCCTAGATTGGTTCGACGAAATACGCTCCTCTGGACTTTCTATCAATTTGTCAAGGCTCCTGATCCCGCATCCTCCCGTGATTGCTGCAGGATCCCGCTGCGCTGGACAGCCGGACGTCCGGTGACATCTTGCCAGGATTAACGTTTAAATACGTAGTCGCGTCACGTGTGGTGGAGACGGAGGCAAGGGCGGTTGTAACTATCGGGCAATCGAATTGTACTTTCGACTTGCAAGTCGTGCAAGCTGATTGTTAAGCGACTCTTCGGTCTCCGCGCGCAATGATTTATTGCTGCACGAGGATAAAATGGTTTTTAGATTATCCTAAGTTTCGTGATAATATCTTTACACAAGACTCGACCGAATGAATTACTGCTGAAATTTTCAAAAGTATTATCTGCCAAACTACTTGAGAATTTGAGGTCATGGTATAATTTTAATCATCGTTAAATTTAATGATTGTACATGGCATTCGGAGTTTTCTACGTGGTAGGGCAACTGTCCTGGAGTAATGCAGTTTTTCACGTCCGTCTCTTGATCCCGATCGTGATTGGCTCTACTGGTAGCAATACAACTTCGAATTTTATTCGGATATCTTTTATCTGTACGATTTTATCGTGGGTCAAAACATATCTTCGGAGAAGCGTTGCTACGAGTGTTTTCGCTAGCAGCATGGCATATTTCTGGGCTGAAAATTGAATGAATCGATAAATTCTTCTCACCCTTGTTCAGAGCCTGCAATTCGAACAAGCTGAAAAATTCTTTCCGAATGATCAATATAACATTTTGCATGCCTGATAGCATTGCTAATTAAATCAGCAGACTTTACGACGATACTTTAGAATTTTGCCTTTGTGCGAGCTGCATCACCGTTAATTTCGAAGCATCGTGGCTTGGGATTGTAGCCAACATTACTGTTTGTCTTACCTATACAATTCCTTGGACCACCACCGAACGGTATGTACGAGCATTGCGGTTGCTTCGCAAAATTTTCAGGCAAGAATCTATCCGGATCAAACTTGAGTGGGTCGAGCCAGTATTTCTCGCTTCTCTGCACTCCCAGGATGTTGAGTACCATTGTACTTCCCTTAGGCAAACTGCGTCCACCTGCAACATCATTAATTGTCACACGAGTAAGCCGAGCTTCGTGTACATTGGACTGTGCAAATAAAGAAGCGGGAACTTGAATGAGAATACGAAACGAAGATTCGCAAACCTATGTCCAAGTCCTCAGATACCTCCCGAACAATAAGAGGCACGGCTGGAAACAGGCGCAGAGTTTCTTTAATCACTCGTTCCAGGTAAGTCATGCGTGCTATCGCTTCTTGAGTGACGTTCAATTGTGCATCGCCATTACCGTCTCCGTATATTTCACAAAGCTCCTCGTAAACTTTTTCCTGATGTAATGTCAGAAACCAGTGATTTAACAGTGACTCGGAAGAATTCGTATGTCAATGGTCAGAAATCGTCGAGAAAAAGTAAAAGTTCGCGTACGCCAAGTCTAGTGTGAATATATATATATACCTGTACACATGGGTGGGATGCCAACATTAACATGACAAAGCCAATTGTATCGGACGTTGAAAGACTTCCCTGAAATGAAAATAAAAAAGTAATGAACGGCACCAATGATGTATTAATTATGATTTGGGTGTCGATTCTACTTTTGATATAATGTAGATTCATGGGGAAAACGAGAAAAGTGTCAATTGAGCTTGCGAATCTTGAAAAAAAATTACGTTTTGAGCTGGAACAGTCTTTGTAAGACAAACTACTATAGCCCGACTAAGAAATGAATACTCCATAAAGACTCATGCGGAAGTATGCAATAATGTGACGCTTACGGTAGCCATGAATGTATGGACCTGGTCACGAATCTCTTCATCGGTCAGTATTTTTGTGTGCTCTGATAATTTGATTATGTGGTCCAGGAATGCTTCGCGTCGTGTCGCCGTATTATCTGTGCGAAAATAAATCGATTACTTCACAACTGAATGGATATATGAACTTGATCACGATATTGGTCGTGCTACAATCCAAATAATTCCAATCCTAAACATGAATTGGTCGGTGCTTACTTACATCGATCGTCTTCGGCATCTTCGTTGCTTTCCCGATTACCACGCTCGAGTAGCTGTTTCTTTTTCGTCGAGATTAACTGTGGCGAGAAAGTGGATGTCAATAATTTTTATTCAAACTACTTGTTCTGCGTTGAGGATAACCGTTCGTGTATTTGCCTGGGTGGCGTAAAGACTCTACATTCTACCATTAAGAATTTCTTCACCAAATTGCATTTCATAGAAAAAGTACATGCAGTGATAATACTATAAATAATCGAAAACTTAATATTCACCTTTTCGGTGAAGTCATGCATGAACTTTATGTATTTCTGCTGGTCTTTGCCAAGTTTCGTACGGTAAAAAATAAAGTCCGGGTGTATCCACGGACTGAATCCTCTTCGGACTATACCAGCCGTTACTCTGCGAATGTGAATTGTGCTAATCCGTAACTGCGGTAGATTACTCGAACAAAGTAATAGGAAGAATGTAGACTGGCCCCATTGGACCGAAGATTCGATCAACTTACTTGCGGAATGCCTTGACATAGGGATTATTCTCTCCCGCATATGCATCCAATTTCACACCCATTACAGTCTCTGCGACAGGAAATTGACATTAAACAGAAATGCAAGTCGATTAATTATTAGGGAATAGTGCACGTCACCCAAAGTCGACTTACTGCAGAGACTGCCCATCGTGCACCGCGAAAAGTAATTGGATACTTCAAATTCTGGTCCATTCAATTCACACTCCATTTGGTCCGCCACCATCACCGATTCGGCGACAAATATTTCGAGAAAGGACTTCAGAATTGTTGGACCAAAGGTTGGCTGGATGAGCTTCCGGTGCACCTGCCATGTCGAGTCTGAAATAGAGGTTACCTTCGCATATGCAATTGTCGATGAATGATTTCTTAAATCCAAACAACAATTCAAGTACACATAACAGACGACGTCGAGTCACTGTACGTTACAGTACAACTTACAGGGAGCGGTCACTAATCCTGAACCGATCCAGGGTCGAGCGAAGTCGAACAAACTGCCTTTTTCAACAGTCTTCGAGCCGAAAAGTGCCAACTGAAACGACACGTCGACATATATCGCGATTCCTCCTCCTTTTGAATTATAACATTAAACTTTGTCACCTTCAATTGTTCAGGATCGGTTGTTACGAAAAATAACAAGTTGCCTATTGACACCCGAAAAGGTGACGAATAAATTTTGTCGGCTTCCAGAACTTTGTTCATGATGTCTGTAACAACACAGGAGACGGAGCATCTTATTTACACGTGATAATTTTGCGGGTAAAATGAAATCCCAACACTCACGTTCACTGTCTCCAATGAAAATATGGGCGTTGCCTATGATTGGCAAGCATGGCGGTCCCTCAAATTCGGAAGTACGATCAAGGGATGCTCTTATTTTTCCCAGCCTCCCTACGATTTTCATTATCGCGTACAATGCGACACACGCGACAAAACAAAGGGTCAGTGCAAAACGATCCATTTTGCAATTCACGAGCTACTATAAAAAAGTTGAAAAGCTGATGCGTATTATTATTATTGTTATTGTTGTTGTTGTTGTTGTTGTTGTTGTTGTTGTTGTTGTTGTTGTTGTTGTTGTTGTTGTTGTTGTTGTTGTTGTTGTTGTTGTTGTTGTTATTACTTCAGGAAGCCTTACCTCCGCCAAGATAAAGATGATGTCAAAATTCCCAGAGACTCCGTGGACCAATTTTCACCGTGAGAAGAAGCCACTATCAAGATCTTAAACTTTCAAAATATTGCTCTGAAAGAAAACCCAAATCAATCTTCGTTATACCGCATCGTGTGAACCTCGTTTCTAAAAAAAATTCATGCGATATTTTGCATAAATTCGTCAATTCGAAAAAGCTCCGTCAATATCTTGAGATCATGACAATTACTTGAAAACACTTCTTTCGTCCAGCTTAATTTTTTACGGGGAATTTGCGTGTGAAAATATACAAGGAAGCAATATATTACTTACCATCAGGACAGTTTCAATGGATTATCTTCACTTGAAAATGTTCACTGTTTTGTCGGAAAAGACTTTGTCGGTTGAAATAGATTGAAGTTTTTTTTCTTCTATCGGC
Organism: Neodiprion pinetum; assembly: GCF_021155775.2. NCBI lineage: Eukaryota > Metazoa > Arthropoda > Insecta > Hymenoptera > Diprionidae > Neodiprion > Neodiprion pinetum. Next base: position 35,358,464 of record NC_060234.1, read on the forward strand.
TAAACAACGCGAGTAAACTCATTTCTGGAAGCTAAATACCTCTTGCATCGACCAAGTAACGCGATGTGAGATTCGACTCTTATAACGAGCCTGACCAGTTTCAATCGAGGTGATGGAGTTGAACCGTTAGATTCAGGCACTCCTTCCATACGGAACGGCGCGAAAGGCTATGCTGTCGTAAAGGCGTACCTTGGCCTCTGTGACGTAGATCCCACGTGATGATTTTCATGATAATTATAAAGAATGCACCGCGTATTCCCTACCTAAAGAATGCACAGAATATGTCCACCGCTGTGCAAACGAGATAGAGCATGCCTATCGCTGTCTCTTTATAAGACCGCTTTGACTGAATATCTCATCGACATAGCTCAAACAAGACACGTCCACGTCTCTATATCGATGGTGAGTCTTGAGCCAGAATAGCGTACGCCGTGATTGATTCAGCCTTGCTACTGCCAGACGGGTGCTTCTCGCTTTTCTTGCTTTAACTTGGTCAAGATCGGCGGGCGCCGACCACGCCAGGTTCGTTAAAAAGACTGAAAATATTATCACAATTTGTACCCTCTCACGATGAAGTTCGATATTTGACAAATTTTGTACGTTTCCAGATTTTGAGATCTTACATTTGAGCCCTCTATCAATGCGATCGATACACGAAGAGCCGAAATATACCAATCGTAAGATTTCCAATATCGTCGAAACCGTCAATTCGATGAAGAATTTTCGTTCTTATTCAGACGGCAAGACTAGATATATGACGTACGATTGAACTGTGTGAAGGAAAATCTTGACCACAATAATCTAAACGTTCGGAGAAATTCTTGGATACGTAGGTCAGGGAACGTCGAAAAACAGACACCAGTTTTTTTTTATCCAACGTTTCGGCCCGTTCTATGGACCCTCCTCAGGGAAACAATTTCATTCTATGCAGACAGTAAAAAAACAAACAAAAACCAAAGTATAATTGCTTTGTTAACAATTTGCGCAATCGTATAGAACTTAAAAAAGATAAATAACAGTCCAACTTATTATATACTAACCAATAAGAGTTGGGGGCAGACGTATATTATGCTATTACTGTGGAGGTCGTCTTCGAACGGTTTTAATTTATTTATAAATATTGTAAACATGGTTAACGTCCTTCGTGTCCGTACTACTATTGAACAAAAATGTGCCACAAGTTTATAATCCTGTTCTTTGAGGAATCAACAATAAGAGATTTACTTAACTGACCTTAGTTTGTAACTGACGTAGACCTTTTTTTTTTTTTTTATTTTATTTATATAAATTTTAGATGACATCTGTATATACAAATCGTCTTACTTTGCGACCAGCCACCATTGAACTTAAAATAAAAAACCAAAACATGTAATTTATTCGTACTCCGGAACTATAACCGCAACTTTTAACGTTGAACTTATGTGTAAAAAAAATCTGTAGAAAAAGAACAAGATCAGTCATAGGAGAACTGATAAAATTTGATTCTGAAAGAATAAGGTATAAGATAGAACACTGATTTGCCAGTTTAATTCCTCTTAGAACTGGTATATTTCGGCTCTCCACGCATCGAACGTATTGATATAGGGCTTAAAGCTTTAAAAATCTACAATCGCATAAAACGTTCCGAATGTCCAAAGTCAATTAAGTGAGTCAAAAAGAATTAAGTGGTCGTCCTGAAAATTTGTTCCGCAAATTTGTTGTAATTGGTATTTTTGTTTTATTGACATCTGACCCCAGAAACAAATAAGTGTGAACCTGCACCAAAAATTCCTGTGGAAATAATGAAAGTTGTTAAATTTTACGAATACTTGCTTGTACCGTCACTCCGATCGCTTGGCAGAAGTTAGTAAAATCGTTGATGCCTGGAATGTTTTGAAAATTCAGATCCTGCACGCTTCGGTGAAATTTGTATGACATGAGAAAATAATTGATGAGATGAGGCGGAAGTTTGTACAGCGTGTATAGAATCTCCAGAAGGGATCAGGGTGTATCTATTGTATACCAAAATAATGCAAAATTGGTCGAATGCTGAGGCGCTGAGACGATTATTCGCGTATAACTTTAGCTTCGAAACTCATTCGCGTCTCGTTTGAAATTGCGCAAATCGACTTCAATTTCTGCATCCAACTTCACGTGAAGAATGAGCACGATGGCTTGATTAAATTTAAACAAAAACAAGAGACACTCGTCATTTTCGCACAATTTTATCATGTTCAATTCACTCTGATTTTTCATTTTCGAGACTTATTAGTGATAACAACATGAACTACATGGTTATTCCTGGGAAATCGAATTCTGATAATTAGGACGCATTCGTAATCAATGACAATTCATCGATGAAAAGTGGTAAGCTTGTAGAAGGCTGACTGGGCGAAATCTATTTCAATTGGTTTCTACTTCAGTCTGCAGTTAACTGCAAACTTGAACAGCGTAGTTCCTTTATAACCCATTTCCTCCATGCAGCGCGGCAATGAATACAGATAGAATGGACACAGTGCAGGTAATGAGACTGAATGGCACGACGCCGCGGAGTAATTTTTACCAATTTCCTACAAACGTATCAATTAGAATGTTGATAATTGCGACCTCATAGCTGAAGTAACATCGTCGACGCAAAGTTTCGAGCCGTTGCTGTCGGACGCCTTAATATTCTCCGAATCATCGTTCTCGCGAATTCCGTAAAAAAAATTTTCAAACGTAGTGCTTCAAGGTAACAAAAAAACAAAAAACCACGGAAGAATAAATTTTCAACGCTGTTATTTCCCGTGTAAGCCGATGAATTTGTGCTCCGGAGTGGTTAATAAAAAAAACATAATATCGTCGTGGATTAAAAAGCAGATGGGACAAAGCCCATGTATAAGAATAAAGCCTGCACCCTTCTGGTTCTTTGCCCTCGTTATGTAAATTTTGTAATTTCATTATGCCGAGCCCGTCGTAGGAGGTACAGAGTGCACGGGATGAATTTTCCCCGGAAATACGCACGTCCAATAACACCTGAACTGCAAACGATACGAGCCGGAAATTTGTGACGGAAACTTTGAAAGTTCGTACATACAACGAGTTTTCATTCGGCGCAGAATGAAAGAAAAAAAAAAAAACGAGTGTTCGGAGAAATTGAAAAATTCGCATCTACAGTATGGAAAAGAGTGAAGGAAATTTGGAGAATGTTTTACATCGTCGTCCGTCGGAGTTCCACGGAAGTAATTCGATCGTCATGAATGGAAATGGTCCGTCGGGAATGCCGAGAAGCCATCTCAGCCATTTTCCAATCTGCGTAGAGCTTCCGTCCGCAATTCGAGTCCCTCGTCGTTTGATCGGAGTCAAGACGCGTTCGAACTTCTAAAACAAGTATGTAGAAATTAGCCGCGTTTCGTCGTACGCACGAGAACAAATCGCAATGGTCTGTATAGATATCCGTGAAATTTGAAGTCCTCGACGTGTTTCCAGCCGCGATTGAATCCCTTGCAGTTTCGTTCGTACACACAGCGTTGGTACCTAAATCGTAGATGTCGGGAAATGAGTCTGCGGGTGGCAGAGCGCGGAATGACTTCGCGTTCATTAAACTCCACCAACATAAGAGAAATACAACGCGAGTCTCGCGTATTTCAGCGTCACTCGTTCCTGTCAGAGATATTCTCCTCTCCTTGGCTCTCTCCCTTTCCCTTTCATCTCTAGCTTTAATTCATGTGCGACATACATATAATGTATTAATGCAACAGACAAGTCTCGCACCTCGGAGGGGATCGAGATTACATGAGATTTCTTTGAGTCGTTATAGGGCAGAGTATATTAGACACAGGGAAATTAATTAAGTCAATGGCACTCTAAGGCCTGCCCTTAACGCTGAGAACCGCCTGAAGAGTCTCTGACTTTGCGCATGTTTCACGATATTCGGACAATCCGTTTCGAACCTTGACTCGAAAGAACCTTCAAATTTTGGATTTATAGCATTTATTTGGCCACCGGTTTGTTATCCGCAATTTAACCTCCCACAGCGCTGCAGCTTTTTTTGCACTATCGCTAATAATTTCACGAATGTTGCAGCACAGGCGCAATAACGATGAAAATGATATCAAACACCATTCCGGGAGGAAAGTTGTTGCAGTAAAAAAGTCTGAACTACCAGCAATTTTGTCTTATGAAAAATAGCGACTACAGGACCAATTTGTTTTCCAACCTAATAAAAATGTCGACTTATACGACATAACTGCCAGCCCGTATAATATTCGGGGAGCTGAAGTGTATTAACCCGTCGTTTCCACAAGATGGAAAATGTCAGTGCAGTATTTTACCCATCAACGCGCAGCTTGCTTCGCACCCGTCCAGCCGAGCTGTGCGCCTACATCGCGTCGCCCCATTAACGCGAATTAAAACTGGAACGGTCAACTTTAGGTCATCGTTTATCACGTGTAGATACGTATAAACCCGAGGACGCTTTTACGTCCTCGTACACGTTCGGTTCGAATTCGTCCCCGGGGTTGAGTCTGCAGTTCGCGTACCCGTAACAACGAAGCTCCGTAATCAGCACGGATATCCGATCTTCGGTTCATTAACGTTCCTCCAAAAGCCACAGCTCGTAATTATAGATACCAATTAGGACGCCGATGCAGTTGGCGTCCCGATTTCGGAATACCTTATGCATCGTGCTGTATTGAGACAAATCTGTAATTTTTCTTCGGTATATGGTGCAACTTCCATAACGGATCGTTTGATTCCGTGAACCTCGTTATTTCGGGATCATCCATCATCTCGTATCGGTGCCTCGCACCTTGGGTCCCGCAGCTATAAGGCGGGTTTACGGGTGAAAGGAGACTGGATGCAACTCCGACAGCTGTCGTTAGTGATAATTTAAAGACGGTTCGATGATTGCCTGTCAATGCTAATGGCTTAATGGCTTATCGCCACTTCCAGGTCGTCCTCTTATTAAGACCCACCCGGAGAGATGACCGGAAATGGTCTACAGATATACCGGCTAAGCAAACGCCGCCTTTCGCGCACGGCAACGCAGCGTGTTGGCATGTGTCCTCACATTACCATATACACGAGACATTAGCCCGCGGAACCCCTTCTGTGGCTGTTGGTTGGAGCCGACGTCCTGATCACCGTCAGCGATCAGGGCCCGCGAAACGAACCGAAATCCGAAGTACCATTTCGGCCCAGGAGTTATACGGCCAAGAAATGGCTACTCGGGTTTGCGAACCGGTGCTGAATTCGAATATGAAAGCAGGAGAAATTTGCATAGTTGTGGAATTTGTAAATATCAATCTTACAGTCCGTAAGTAAAATCGGCAAATGTAGTTCGTCTGGATACAAAATGAATGTAAGTTTTTTTGTAGCAACGAGAAAATCTGGCATGTGTTAATATGTATTAACTGTTTTTCTGTATAATATTTTCCTGTAACTATTGTATGATGATTTCGTGCTGGTACGCCAACAAATTGATGTAAACACCTTATTTAACTTGCACAATATAGCAAGCTAAATAAATAAGCATGTTCATTGTTAGAACGACCAAAAATTTATTATTAACAACTATAATCGCACTAAATAATCACTCGTATGTGCCACATTTTCTGGTAATTAAACTAATATTCAATACGCGAAAATGCTACGAAATCCATTATAGGAAAATTTTCTGCGAGTGACTATATAGCAAATGAATTTTTTCTCTCTGTCCAATCTTGATGACCGGCCAATTTTTCTCTTCCTTTTCTTTTATAAAATACGCTGTGTAGGATAAAGTTCGTTAGTTTCTACCGAGTCGCTCTTGCAGTCTGCTAATTAGAATGCAAATTGTAGTTAGATGAAATTTGCCTGTTAGTCTCTTGCCGCTATCGCTTCTACGAGTTTTCTCTACTCGCGAATCGTTACCTCGACAAATCCGCCGCTTATACCTTATCAATCGCGGCTGAATGATGCGTTACACCGTCATCTGAATTATTCTTACAAGCAATCGATCTTGATCGACCCAACGTTTTCTTATGCCATAGATTTACGAAATAACAATAAAATTTTATAGTAGGGCTGGTCGTCGGTTACTTTTCTCCCTATCAGTCACTTTTTGTCACTTTTTTCCAAGGAATCGTCACGTTTTCTGTCGCAAATAAGTTTCGTGCAGAAAAATTCTGTTACACAATTTTTTTCCAACGCGACATCCGCTAAACAAGATTTTGTTTGTCAAGTATCGTAGTATTTTTTATGAAAAAATCAGCAACAGGTTGCTTACAGCGACATAATGAAAAGTAAGACTGCTTATGATGAGATCAACAACACGGTGGTAGCATTTTTCGTTGAATTATTGTGCAATAATTAATTCTGATCAGTCACTTCTGAGTCACGTTTTTGATCTGAAAGTCGCTTTTCTCAATTTTTTTTTTTGTTAGATCAATTTACCGCTACCAGCCCTGCTGTAGTGATCTGTATTCTTCCAGAAAAATTTCTTACCGAGAGATGGTATTACTTTACATAGTCCTTCGAACATGAATATCAAGGGAACGTTAAACCAAGGTTCGCATTAAAAAATTATGAAACAACGTAAGACATTATTATAATCAAAGTTTAATGATTAAGGAAAACTTTTGCCCGATGGTGAGATAAGAATGGAAAATATGCGGACTTTGTAACGAAAAAACGAAAGTATAATACTTGTGTATGATAAACGACTAATTTAGCAATCTGAACGTTGAAAATTTCCGACGCGGTGGTCGTAGCTATTATTATTATTATCTAAAAATATACTCCGCACGTTCTGTTTGCAGCTATTACGGCCATTAGCTTGCTAAATCTTGGCAGTTGAAAATTCCTGATCCAACCGTGAAGATTTCTTGCCCCCAATTTCTACCTTATACTTGTTTCATTAACGGGAGGAAATTGGGTTAATCGGACCTGAACACCCCTCGGAAGATTTGAACGAAGCCGTTGAATAATTTGCATAATCGAGCTGACTCTTTTTCTTGGTACCAGCCAGTTTTTACAATTGAGTATCCCCAGCCAGAATTTCATTTCGAAATTACATCGCGAGAAATCATAATCGGGATTGGTTGGTTAGCTAAATTGAAAAAATTCGCGAGCAATATATAATATTGTAAGAAGCCGCGTGCGACTCCAATTCAGCATTTTTATATAAACTAGCGACAAGAGAGCGAAAGAGCGAGAAAAATAGGAGGAAAATATTCTTTCTTCCCGCTCGCGGAGCGCGACGGGAAAAAATAAAGGAAAACCGGGACAACCGGGTTGTGGAAACGGAGATAGTTTATCGTGACGGAAGTCGCCATCTTGGCCAGACAGACAAGAGGTCGAGGAAAAGGTGGCTGCAGGGAGGGAAGGTGGAAATTACTCCGGATGTAATGTAATTGCAAACGCGACCATTAGGGCCTCATATCCGGTTCGCCCTCTCGCCGCACTCTCCGTATATATAACCTCTACAATACGCCCTGGCAGTCTGTTATTTGGGAAACTTCAGAGGAGGAGGCCGCGTAATTTTCATTAGCGGATTCTTTCTTTCCGCGTGCGTAGCTGCTTATTAATAACCACGTACAAGAAGTCGAGCGGCGTCTGCTTTGTTCTACTGAAATCAACTGATATTTCACAGATTTCGACAACGACTCGCGATATCGACAATATCGACAATCTGCAGGCTCTTACACGACTTCTGACACTTCGCCGTGGCGTCGATTTCACTTAGCTTTTATATGGCGCTTCGCTACCCGGACGCCATTTCATCTCTCTCTCTCTTCCTCTTCCTCTCCCTCTTTATCCGCACTCCCGAATTGGCTCCATCTCACTTCGGCTTATCCCCCGCCATTGGCAGCTCACCTCGATGGCATTTTCACTTTTTTGAGACTTGAAAAAGTCTAGATGAATTCCCTTTTTCGAGATATTTGCATGCAGTGTGTGTGTATGTGTGTGTGTGTGTACGTTAGTGGACGCGAACATGTCCTCCAACTATAAATTCCTTGCATGGATGTAAAAAATCCGGGCTGGGACTGCGTATACAAAATTCGTTGGATGCATTTGACGGAAGGGAGGAAGAAAAGATGATCCAGCAGCCACCCTCTGTTTTATGAAATCTGTTTATCAACTGCAAATTATTCAAGCAGTAGGACGTGACTCCTTAGTTTCCGCAAGTTCTAAATTGTCGAAATTCCAGCTGTCGAAAGAAAGGCTCTCTCTCTCTCCCCCCCCCCCCCCCCCCCTCTTTCTCCATTACGTATTCCACCGCGCAGGTGTGGGAATAGAACCTTAAATATACTTTCGGTGTGTCAATATTCTTTTACGAAGACCATCAATCTGCGTTCCGATCTAAACTTCGTCCCGAGGAAACAGTATTCTACGGAAAACTTTTCGATTCCATTATTCTTCGCAGTTTATTTACCATACCATACTCGTTGTCTCGACTCCTTACAACCCCTGCAACTTCGAGTGTAACGCCGACTTATGTCATAACGCAATTCTGCCGAGTGTTTCGAACGCACTACTCTGCGCTCGCGTATCGCGAACCGCAATGCTCGTTACGTGCGTTAAGAGATGCAGGTTCGAGTCACGGAAGGGAGAGATTCGTCAATGGACGGATATAAGATGGAACCGAATCCGAATTATTCCACTCCGCCGTTCGAGGCATGAGATTGGAAATGAAACCACATCCAGGTATCGAGGATATCGTACCGGTCCGAAGGTACACTCGAACAAGCCGGAAGCCGCTTACTGCATCATAAAAGAAGATTTTGAGCTAAGATCCTTTGTTCGAGTAGACTCGGGCCTCGGAAATCAAGCGCTAAGGCGATTAAACCAGAACCATAACAACCCTCCTGGGGGGTGAGACCAGCCTACAGCCACTGAAGCTGAGTTCGAGTGCAGGGTAAGAGGCCTGCAATACAGAGTAACGTCCGGTCTCATCGCCCATGATTTTGGTATTCCGCATCCCGTCAAGGGGTGCATCGCTCGTTACGTTGATCAAAATCATCAGGGACTTAGTCGCGGAGTATCACGACGGCTTAGCGATCAGAGTAGGCTGTGCGGAAGAGGGTTCGAGGAGCTCGTAGGACAGGTAGGTATATCACGTGGAGGTGCATATAAAAGGGATTCGGGACGTTGGCACGCGTGCCGTTCACCCTGCGGGGTGATAATCCTGAGCTAGTGGACGATCGTTACTAACCCAAGTGTCGGGGATCTCGTTAATTGCCCGAACGGTTCTCGTTAATTGCCCCGTCGTTTGAACGGCTCCATCCTCTCCAGCCACTCCGAATTTTACCAAACTCCGTAACGTGTCCCCTCTCTAGTGTATCCGCGGGAATTCCAGTTGCACTCCGGATATCACAAATCACTCGCTAATTCCCAGGCCAAGGTCGATCAATCGGATTGTCAACGGGGAACAATCCGATTTGGCACGTCAACGCGCGTTCGACGTTCGACCCTAAGGAGTGACATAATTCGCTCCGAGACGAAGGTTTACGTGCAGAGCCAAACCGGCCGTTGACCTTAGGGGATGAATAACCTCGAAGAAGCGATTTTCCTAGCCGTCCGATCGTTTGGCATCCCGCTGCTTTCGCCCGGAAGAAGTGAGAAGGATCCGTCAAATCTTCGGCTAGTTTTCTCGTCGACGATTATTGAATAGCTGGTTATAAGTAGGACCGACCACGATATAATTTTTCAAGTTCACGCTCGTAAGCAGAAGCGGATACTTTCGACGAAACGAAGGAATCTTAAGGGTTTCTCTGTGCAAACGCACGGTCATAACAGTTGTGGCAGCTATACAATTCGAGATGCTGACCAGATCGACAGCTCAGCAGGGCAACCAGTTATAACCGGGAGGCTGCGTTTGACGGGATCTCATGATTCAACGGTATGTCTGGGGTGCCGTGAACCACCGTCAGCAGCTGACGTCGGGTGCATCTTCGCCAAACCAACGCTACCGTAGAGGAGCAAACGTCAACTCCGACGTGACTGACAATCGCACGTCAGAATTGGTGTGAAAATTCCACATTCGCAAATCGTTTGAATCATCGTTGCGACCAGATTTTAAGGTGCTTTGAATTGATTCACTAGATTTTGGTTACATTTTTGAAAGGAATGGTGATTTGTGTACTTAGATTCTTTATTTACCATTATTTTCACGTCCTTAATCCCCGCGCTCTTTTCATCCCTGTAAAATATGCTTTTTTCCAAAAATACGTTCGGTCAATATACTCGTAAACACGGAGTGAATAAGAGAGTATATTTTACTCAAAGTCGCAGGAAAATAGCGACGCATCAAGATTTGTGGTAAAAAATACTCATGTCAACTGTATTTTTTACCATGAATTTAGCAGATTTTAGTCCGTACATTTTAGGCTGTTTTCACTGTTTTTAGAGTAAACTCTGCATTTTACGAAGTATATTTCACCGCAAAACCTGACGTGTACCTCTTTTCCTGCAGTTTTGAGTAGAATCTGTTCTTTTATTTTCTTTGTGAACAATTCTTGGAAAAAGTTTAAATACTGTGCATTCGCCCGAAAACTTCAGACTCCTAGGACTTATCGCTCTTCAGGTATATTATACCTATCATACAAATCGAACAGTCCGAACGTTGTCTTTATACGGATAGTTCGCCTTCAATAAGCTCATCCGAATAGAGAGAAAAAACATTGAATTTTTTTTTACACGGAGACTAAAAAATTTGAATAAATGACGAGATTTTTATTGAAGAGCTCTGTTTGGAAAACTCTTTTTTGAAGGCCCGAAGACATATTTGAATAAATTTGAATACGGTTTGTTCGTACCATTCTTCGAGTCGCGTGCGGAAATTTGATTTTTATGGTTATTCGCGGTTATGCGAAGTCCACACATCGTAAAGATATTTGCGTATTCGTGAATTCGGGTTAAGCACGGGTCATTGCTACAGGAAATTCAATTCTCGCTTCCCGTAGAAGTTCACCCAAAATGAGCGTAAGAGTTCACGTCATTAATCTCAATTATTCTGAAATTTCGATCGAGACGAAAAGCTTCAGCGGCTTGTTATCTTTGCCCAACAAAGAATGATCACTGATCCTATTTTCCGTATGGCGAGATCCGTTGCTGATTTACGATTCCGAAATCAAACAGTTTACCGAAGTAATAATTTTTTGTTTGACGAACAGCGCTGTGATCCTGAAAGGTATATACGTATAACGTACGTCGTAAAGGTATACGTACAATGTACATAACTTATGTACACACACGGGAATGCAAGTACGCCTGTGTGAGATGTTTCCGAAAGTGAAAAAGTATCGAGCCAGGATGCCGAGAGTCGTGAGTCGAGACGGCGCGGCGTATAAGGTATATGATTGCCAAAGCGCCTGAGGATTGCAGCTTCCTGCAAGAAAAATAAAAGAATCCGCTCCTCTCGCTAAAGTCTATTATTTACTCGACAGTTGATTTCATCCACTTTGAAACGGTTCGTGCCGGTGGAAGTAAATGGGCTGTCGCTGAACTGCACCGGGAGCTGTTTCGAATCGCGAATTTGCTCGTCAAAGAGCCTTCACAGACACTCCGGGTGTTGGAGTTGGCTTTACCTCGGGAAACTCCGTGCCGTGCGCATGTGGCCTGAAAACTTTGTTACATTCGGCGGATTTTCTAGTTTTGGTTCCTGTGTAGTCCTCGACTATTTTAAATTTTCACCGTAACCGAAGAATACGGTTCCGAGTACAAAATGAGAACGGGTTTTGTAACTGTGACGAGAAAATCTGGGATGTGACTCTGTTATTTTTTTATCACTATCATCGCAGGTACCATACTTTCTTTTAACCATCGCAATGATTTTATGATAATGCGGACAAGTTTTTTTCGCGATGACTATTTTCGCACGGTAAAAGGTGATTCATCGCCCTAGAATTTTTTGTAAATCAGAATCATCACTCTCATGATTCGCGATGCGCCTGTAAGTGAACGACGAGTTCCGGAATGACGACAGACCTGCATTTTTTTATCATCTCCGATCTGGTTGATGGGCGTCATTGAATCCCGTATTCGTTGTTCGCACGGGCGTGGATTATCTCGCAGAGAGGAATGCAGCGGCGTGTAGAGGCTGGTTTATTTCTTTGCGAGCGGCGCAATTCGCTTGAGTAATTTTATTCGTTGCAGGCTACAGGCCGCCGTGGTTTTAATCTCGGCAAATGGATCTGGCCGCGTTCTTTTTAACCGGCGTTAAAAACAGAAAAAAAAATCCACACTCCCTCACCGACTAGACGTCTAGCTAGTCTGCACGATGATCACTGCGACGGAGTAATTGACACTGGGCGTGAATTGAATGCACGTTCAGCTCACTTACACCCGGATGACAGCGACTTCGGTGAATCGATATCTGTCAAACTCGAGCGTAATTGACTATTCGCCAAAATTCGTTTCGGCTATTAAATCAGGCACAGTTGCTCCGGCAAACCCAAAGTATACGTTCTGATCGGTCTTCGGTATTGAAATCTTTCCGCATGGATTACGATACATCTGTCTGAATCAGGTCGGGATAAACGCGACTTTTAACTATTTGACAAAAAGTGAAATCCAAACGCGTTATGAATATGTGGAATAAACATGAAGCTGCCAACGAATTTGAAGAGAGGGTTGAAATCCGTGGAGTGCGAATTAAATCAGAGAGCTGACCAGCCAGTTATACTGCAGAGCTCTGCACATTGTGACGGTAATTGTTACTCGGTGAATCGCTTAACCCTCATAAGCATAATTACTGCACTATAAAAGTACCGGGCTACTCGAATAAAGTGATTTTACACGATAATTTTTATTTGTAAAAAGAATTCAACGCTTTTGTCAAACGAACCGCCGTTATTAGTCGTGCACAGAGTTACCCACACTTTCAGAAAGAACAATAAAAACAACAAAGTTTCACTTCAACCGTATAATAACAAACTCAGTGTACATTCGTACTCTGAAGCCTGCTCCCATCTCAGGGCTGAATTTTTCTCTACCACGACGCAGATTCCCACCCCGAAAGGACCATTGTTCGTCCCTGGAGACGGCGCGAGAGTTGGTACTGTTAATTTCCGGTTCACGTCAATGCCTCTAGATCCCTACCTCCTTTTCTATTGGCCGTAACAGCGGCTCGAAAGAAGTCGGAGTAGTCTCAACTTTCAACGGTATATGTATAACTAAACTACAAACGTGTCTACGAATTCGAAAGACGGAATTCCCCGCAATGATTACGCATTCTTGTTTAAACGATTTCTTCGATGTTACAGACGGTAGGAATAGCCGTTTCCAACCGATGATCATGGACGTAAAAAGTAGCGACTCGCACAATGATCGAAACACCGCGGTTGGAAACTTTCAAGAATTGAACATTCTTTTTCTCCTCCTTTTTTAGCTTCAGCATCCGTGATTGCAAGCGAGACGGGAAAGAACGGTGCACTTTAAAAGCATCCGCATTAATGAAAATGGCATCGCTTTCTATGCCGCAGGAAAATTAACAAATATTCACCGTCCACGGATGGACTGGCGTTCCGTCGTCTTTGTAAAGGGGGATGAAGAATAACTTACGGAAAAGCTCGTATGCCCGAAACACGCCGAGAGTGATTCACTTTATTCTCACAACATTCTTCAAGGGAAGCCAACCGATGATGGATAGAATGTGCTTTTAATTTACTCGCGACGCAGACTTCAACTCCGCCCGGGTCACCCTGGGGAAAAACCTAGTCGATACACTCAATCCTCCTGACAGTCACTCAAAGCTGAGAGAGACGCCGACGTCGGTACACCGATACACGATTGCGTAGTGTGATATGGAGATCAATGCCTCTCCATTTCTTTCTTTCTCCTCGCGGAACGCGAGCCACTTTTCGCGGTTTACATTATGCCCCAATTTGCATCGCAAACTCTATCAGCTGTATAAGCCACGGCTTGAAGAGTCGTGAATTAATGGACCAGCTGCGATGGCGAAGCGTAGGTGAACGAGACTATTGTCGAAACGTTGGTAGAACAAACACAGAAATTTAACAAGATTTGAAATCGCACCGAGTCGGATTCGTGGCTCGATGAATAAACATGTTTGAAAGAAATTTTCGACAACAATCTCACCGTGATTTCATTATACCATCGAGCTTTGCCCTCTACCATTTTTTGGCGTCACTTTTTACCCTCAAATTTTTTCACCCTTCACCACATTCTTCGCTGTACGTTGGCAAAGCTGTTGCGAATAGCAAAAGTACTTTTGCGATTAATTTTTCTCTCTAAAACGAAGAGGGAATAAATCCGCTTGGTTTTCCACGCGCTATAATTCATGCAAAAGATTTTCATACTCTGAATTGGTTATAGGACCCGTTCGAAAATTCTCTGTTATTTTCCTCGACCCCTGGTGTTTTTCCAATATTTAATGCCTCCTTGCAGCCTCGGAAAGTATGTATGTACATTGGCAACGGCCAGTTTTACCACGGTCTTACTTTGAAAGAGGTGTTCAAAGAGAACTCAAAGGATCGGGTGGGCTTAGCGTAGGACGTTACAAAACTTCCACCTTTCTTTTCTCTTGTAACTAGCAGCCTCCAGAGGGTGTATAAACCGACAGCCCGAAGAAGGATGTTTTTAGGGACTCGTGTGGCTGAAAATGGATTTTCTAAGAGTCGACTTTACTTTGAAACAACGATTCTCAGTGTCTTTCAGGGGAAAAAAAATAGATCGAGGTCCAGACTTGTGGAGAAGAGCCCACTTTCTTACTGTAGAAAATTTAGTTATAAAGTCGTCGGGTTAAAAATCTTTCTAAAGTACAGAAAGTGAAGTTGTACGAATTTAACTCGATCTCCGAAAGGGCTTTGCCAGCAATAATCCTTGAGAGCGAATATTGTCCGAGACGTGAGAGAATCCCTGCACTTACTAATCGTGAACTGAATGAAACAGGAACGTTTCAAAATTGAAAAAATCATCGACGCAATGTCCGGATCCTCTGAAATTGAGTATCGATCACAGGCCAATGGAACTTGTAGTTAAATACGTGATCGCACAAAAATACCAACTTGAGACGCTTTGTTATCCGAGTGAAAATGGGACCTCAAATAAAGTGAACAGCTACACCCAAACTCCCGGACCGTGATCCCAGCAACTTCGGGGCAAGTTTCGAGTTCCGATGTGATTGAAAAATATATATATATATATATATATATATCAACACAGCTCAACGAGAAAACTGAAAGAGACACACCGCGTACCGTTGGGACCGTACAGGAGAGGCCGGAGTTGCGCGAATTCCGTAGAATATTGGTGGGAGTTTCTCGAAATGGGTTAAACATCCGCTCGTAACTGTGGTCAGCCTTTCCGCAGGGGACGCGGACGACGCCCTGTCCTCGTGGAACAACGGCGTCGATCTCCGTAGCGACATCAGCTGACCCTCGTCAAGTCGGGCCCACGACCACCTCTGACAGTTAATGGTAAAAACAGTCTCTGGATCTCATTAAATATCAAACCCGCGTCATATCTCACGATTTTGTACGCGTGTCAGGGTGGGCTCGACGTGTTGACCGGATTTCGTCGCGACTTCACATCTCGGCGTCTATCATCTGATTACTACACGAACCCATTCCGTGCAATCGACGTCGAGCAGGGTTGCGCTTTCCGATCGAATCGTCGGTGGAAAAACGACAAAATACGAAAACGAGACAGAACAATCAAGATCGAATTTCCGCCGCGAATCGAGCGAGTGTTAATTCCCGTGCGAAGTGACTTTACCGTGGCTTTGCGGGAGCCAGCAGCGAAAGACACGGCTGATGCTGGCACCTTGTCGGATCGTGCAACCCGGTGCAAAGTAATCAACGGACAGCGTCGACCGATAGCATCACCGCAGGACCCATTCATCTCCCGATTATAGCAATCAACATTGCGCTTTGGATAAGCCGCAGCGGCTGCAGGATCCGTCCGCCGGCTGCCGACTCCAATCTACGATCTATGGTCTACCTACCACCTGCGATCCACCGTTGCAGCTTTAATCGACCGAAATCCACGTGCGGGAGCCTTGATGCAGCACCGTCTGCGTCCCCGGACTCGCGTTACACGTTATCCAACGAGGAAATCGAATCCGAGACAAAACGTGTAGCTTCAGTTACAGCACAGAATTTGAGGATGGTGCGATATTCGTGGCGCTAATTTTCGACCATTGATTCTTGATATTTTCAGCAAAATCATGAGAATTTCGAGTGAAAAAAATTTGCTGTTTCGGCTTCCTTGAGCAAATACAAGCGCTTTTAACGGTAATTGAAAATATGTCAATATTCGACGATTGTTTACTTTTAGCAGAGTTCGGCCTCTGTGAGATAATATTTGTTTAGTAATACATATCTCGTAAAATGATTAAAATATCATGTTTTACCACTATTTAACTTTTCTTTCTTTCGACGCGAAAACCCAAAATTCACCATCAGATATTGGCGCTACGGAAGTTGTACTCTTACCTAGATAATATCCGTCATGCGGAATCCATTGAGAAAAGTACTTACCTCAGAGTTTGCACTCTTGTCATTGTCAGGATTTACCGAAGCGCAATTTTTCCAACACCCTATTGCGAGAGTTCACGTATCGTTGGTAAAACAGGATCACGGTGAACTTTGTTTTTTTTTTTTGTTGTATTAATTTGCATTTCTGTTTCACGTTACGGAATTATCGAATGATCGCGATCAAGCTCCGAAAAGCGTTTCAGCTTATTTTTTTATATTTTTTTTTTTTTTTAAATTCGTATTTCACTTTACCAGGGGATGAAGGGTAACGTGGGGGCGAGAATGCCGCGACGCTAAAGCGAAAAGAGCAACTGAAAAATGAGATTTACTTTTATTGCCGTTGGCAAAGGCACCAGTGCCAACAAACGACGTTTCAGCCGTAATATTGCGTGGGATATTATCACGAATAATCCATTAAAATACGGGAGACCGTGGCGTGCAGATCTGGTGGCAAAGCCAAGGTAGGTACTCAGGCCTGTGTAATTTAAGGCTTGCGAAAAGGTGCAAGAAGAGATTATAATCAGCGCATGGCGGTGATAAATAATGGCGGTCCAAAGCTCAGCACACAGGGGGGTTAATTTCTCGCGTGTGCATTGCAAACTTGTAATTGAAACACACGTTCACACTTGTAATCAACAACAACCATGCACGCTCAGAAAAACTCGGCGCCCACTCGACGACGCGGCGTGCTTATTTACCTCCGTATGTATCGCATTGCCCTATAATCTCGTTACACTCGCAACTTACTCCGGAAACTCTGTAAATTGACAGCGGGTGATAATCGGCTCGCTAGACTTTTCACAAAAACGAAATTCCTCGAGGAGTATCGCGGATAATGAGAGGATTTTCCGTATGATTAATTCCTTAATTTATCGGCCAGAGACCATCTTGGAATTCTCGGTTGAATTGCATTTTGAAATTTCGAGCTTAGTGTCGTTAAATCGTAATTTTCGACTCTCGCGACTTGATGAGTTATTCATGAATTTCCCAGGAACCATTGGCCGTTCTGTGGAAATCAAACCATTTTCGCGTAATTTGGTTAAAGGGACGTATTGGAAAAGTCTTGGGAGGTGCTTAGCGATACAGGAATAAATATATTTGATCGTTAACGGTCGAAAAGAGGGAGGCGGCAAGCTCGTCAGGAGCTTCTCATTCTCACCCCATTTCATTAACGCAGAAGATCTTCACCCCCCACGATATTTATGCGAGCCGATTTTCACCTGCAAAATATTCCGCATCATCCAAAATTTTCCTCTCGGTCAAATCATATTTCTTATTCTGCAGCATAATTATACAATAATAGAGGCTGTGATTTTGCATTTTAAATTCCAGATAACAGGTAAATATTACCACATCTTATCCCCTTTAAATATTGCTGCAAAACTGCGTCGCAGCCCGATAGCGAGTGAAAATGAATGACCGAACAGGCGAAAAATAAGAGGCAAAGAAAAATGCTTTTATTCACAACACGTGTTTCCAGATGGAAGTTAAAAACAAGACTGTTTTTACAATAATTTGAATAGACGCAGCAGCCTTATTCTATTGATAAACATTCGATATAGCTTTCACGTGTATTTTATCTATGACGACTGCTAGATCAAAAAAAAAAGGCACAAGGTGTGATTTCACCCTTTATAACAGTATTGGAAAATGTCCTCATAACGTCACAGCCTGGTTATCGGCGCCATTTTATCACCAAATAACCTGAATTTTTAATTTTAATGGAAGCAAATCGTAAGTCTCGGGGTTTCAAATTAGGCACTCATGTTACATAAACTAATTACACATAATCAATAATATCCCTGTTCTACTAATTTACACGCGAAAAAAGACAGTCAACGGTAAGATGTCAGCTTGGTTACATTAGTTTGATTTTTTTCCAACAAATGATACATTGCAAAGTGACAATCTCAATAACAAATAACCGATTAGTTTCTCCAATTTTCTAAAAGCGTTCTTACATCCGGTCCGTGAACCCAACCGGGAATATCGAACCGGTCGAGACGAAACTCATCTCCAAGTTTGAGAGCTAATTGTCGACCGGTAACTATCAGCTCCTTATTGGCCGAGGCGCGCGACACGTTCGAGGAAAATTCATTGTGGAGCCTCCGTTAAAGGAAAAGCGATGTGAAGCGAATGGGATGATTTCCCACGAGGGGAGTCTGGCACACTCTTCGGCCTCGATCCACTGTCAACTACCCCTCGATGGAACCCTCGAGCCAAGTCGCTGGCGTCCTTCCTACCCCGTTACATCAACTTCGCTATCGCGCCCACTCTTCGCAGAGCTTTCTTCCGACCCGCCATTAAATTGCCTGGCCATAATCCGTTATCGGGGGTTGGAAAGCCACCCCCTTGCCTTCGTCGCTTCTCGACAAAGGGACCCATGCGGGGAACGATCTAAACGTCGCGATGTAGGAATGCGGAGGACGGATCAGTGTCTGACTTTGTTTCGGTTAATGAGAAGATACGCTGCCATTTACGAGCTTTCACGTAATCCGGTATTCTTTCGAAGTCGGTATGACGAACACCGTGAACTAGAGTATCTTTGTGGGATTCTATTCGCTCCGGGGAATCCCTTTGAAAACCCTCAGAGCTCAAGAGCTGCTCTTGAAAAAAGTCGCGACGGTGTTTTATTGCTTGGAGAAAATACTCGCTTTTCCTGGATAATGAGCTGCGTCGAACTTTTCAATGCAATATACGAAAATAATTCAGAGAGCTTTATTCCTGCATTGGAAAAGTTCATCGTTATTGTAGAATTTTGAATTTCCTCGTTTTTTAATTTTTAGCAGATCCATGCCTCTTCGCAAAGAGTTATTATACGAACTGCAACTACTGTACGGATCTCGAATATCTAGGCGGGATAACGGAAACATGAGAGAGTGAATATTCATATTACGTTATTTACATCGCGATACAAAAGCTCGAGGGATGACAGTATCGTATATCCATGGAATTCAGCCACGATATATTCACGTAGCGGAAATAACGAGATAAATCCAAGTGCAAATATCAGAAAAATCAAAATCCTATATATCTGTTTGCTATTCGGATAAAGTTTGCATACCTGTATATACACGTTTATTTGTTTCTGCGACTATTGAGTATTCGCTTTTAGTTTGCGACGTTATCGAGCACACTCGAATAAGGTTTGTATTTCCTGTTTGTCGGCGGGACGTAGTTCGGTTACAGGAACTATTCATCTGGGTAAGGGAGTGAGTTGAATTATCTTCTAAAATCTTTCTGCCGAATGATAATTTTGCCAATTTCTGAAAAATCTCGTACAACACGGATTAAAAATCCTTTCCATGTAATTTGTTCCCCTCTGTCTTACTTCTTTTAGTATCCCAAAGAAGGTTCGCAGAATATTTTATTGCCAGGCGTGAATCCAATTAAAATTGGAGCCAAGTGTAATATTAATATTCTTTTTAATTATAATAGTAAGAATAATATAAAACGTGACCGAAACCTTGGGCCATAAGACGATTAAAATGCGATATCCTCACCGGCAGCACCGAGGCGTAATAAACCTACGATGACTATTGATTGAGCCGAATCAAAGTGGACGGTCAGAATCCCTCGTCGCACCATCTTCTTCTATCCAATCCGGAAATAAATCTCGCCTCCGTCCTCGACACGCTCGGGAAAAAAATTGGGAAAAAAATCTGAAATATTCATCTCACGAAGCGATCAAATTATGCCGTCGATGTCTCGGATCGGATGCTTGCTTTCGTCCCTTGGTTACCTCCTCGTTCCATGTTCCCCCATATGGCGAGGTGCGAGGGACCGTCGCCCCGGTCCTCCAGGGGCATTTACGAGGGGCCGTAAAGCTCGCGTTTCCGTCGATCCGGACGCCCAGGAATACCAAACCGAGACAGGGTGAAACGAGGACGTGGAATAGCCGGGCAGCACTGCTGATTCATACGAATAGTGCGCGAAGAGCGGCGCACGGTGCAACGGAAGAAATTTTTAGCTCTGCGGATCACCGATTTTACGGTGCTTAATATAAAATAAAATGTATCATTCTGAGTAAGAAACGATAATTGATTTAGTCACGATTCTTCTTTATTACGGTCACTGATAGTGCCAGACTTTCTTGTCGCTCAAAACTCTCTAAATCTTATCGAGTGTACTCGTACAAGGTGTCGCTACGTTAGAGTAAAAACCGCGAGCTTTTTTGACGAGGAGTGACGCTTAGCTCCAAAAAAAATCAAAAACAAAGTAAAAGGATAGAATATTTTCTGTAATAAAATTTTACCCCTGTAGGGATATTTATGAAAAATATTCAGAGATTCAGAGAGTTCTTTTTTTAATTTTCTAGACTAAAATCTCACTCTTGTTCGAGCGACTCAGTTTTCATTCCGCAAAATTTAGAGATCGGAATTTTTAATAATTTATTTAAACGGTTTGATAAATTTGTAACTGTGCAAGACAGTTGTATCAGGAGGATGCTATAGTCAGTTTTTATCGACCGAGTAAAATGTCACTTATTTCGACTATTATCAAAGCATACGCGTCACTGATTCACTTGTCAAATGTCGGGTTTCTCGTAAAAAAAACATCGGCGATCGCGAAAATATCACTTCTGTCGAAATTTTCGGGATTCCCCGAAATCCGAGTAAAAATTTTGCAACCATTTAGAATCCTTGAGAGGATCTGAAGCTTCTATTTTTCTAAAATCATCTAATTTACACAGATAACGATAGTAATATCGATACGTCGTTTACGATGATGAAGATGATGTATTTTTTACTGAAAATATTAACGTCATTTAGACCCAATCTTCGCACCGATAATTCCTAGGCTTTGAAAACAACCAAATTAAGCGACATTCAACCCGGTCGATAAGAATACCCGTACAGCACCCTCTCAAAAATTGACCGTCGTGTGATTTCAGGGTACAGCAACGTCGTGCCGAAGACGCTGTGGGGCCGGCTGATCTCGATAATCTACGCACTGACGGGGATCCCGCTGCTGCTGGTGTACCTGAGCACCGTCGGCGACGTCCTGGCGCGGAGCTTCGGTCGGCTCTACGGGCGGCTGTGCCGCCCCCGAAGCTGCACGCGGAAGCCGTCGAAGGCGTACCACAACCACGTGGACTCGAAATCCGGGGGCAATTACTACCCGAGCAAGGACAGCTCCTGCGACGACCTTGGAAGGGCGGGGAGCGTGGTCCTCCTCGACTGCGGCAGCGAGGGGCTGCAGGCGGCCTCGTCGTCGACGGCGCTGGACCCTGGCAGCAAGGGGCACCTCCACCACGGCTTCCACCATCGCCTGCCGTGTCCGAAGGCCGTCAGGATCCCGATAACTCTCTGCCTGCTCATCATAATCGCGTACATTTGCGGCGGCGCTGTCCTCTTCAATCGCCTCGAGGGTTGGTCGCTGCTCGAGAGCAGCTACTTCTGCTTCACGAGCCTCGGCACGATCGGGTTCGGCGACCTGGTCCCCGGTGGTGCGGCAGCGCCCTCGGCGATCCTCGAGGAGCTCTCGCTCTGCGCCACCTCGCTCTACATCCTCCTCGGTATGGGCCTGATCGCGATGTGCTTCAACCTGGTGCAGGAGCAGGTTCTACACGTCGTCCGGGCCGTCGGACGGTTCTGCGGCATGGGGGGCGCCGGTCCGGCCGAGGGGGCCCCCGACTGTCGGGGCCCTGGCGCCCCCGACGACGAGGGCATACCGATGTCCGTCGTCTCCGCGGCCTCCTGACACCCCCGCACCGCGGGGGACGGCAAGCTCGCCCCCGCGCTACCCCACCCCCACAACCACAACACCCTCTCGCACATCTCCCAGAGCAAACGGCCCGCCCCGTCACCCGGGCACCACTCCCTGCCTCGGAAGAAGATCGGCGTCCCGGACTGCCGTGCCAACTCTCACTTCCAGCGGGGCCAGCCGACGCGACGGTCCGGAGGGCCCGGAATCTCCCCCGACGACGGACCCACGCACTTCGAGTACTTCGTCCCACGAAGCGTCAGCGAGTTCAACCTGGCCGCCGCCGTTTCCGACATCGCCGTCCCCCCGCCCCCGGCCTCCGTTCTCAGGCCCGCCTCCGCAACGTCGGCGCTTCGGGCCCCCGGGGGGGGACCGCAGGGTGGTGGACGCATCGCCGACGCCATCAACGCCGCCAAGAGCCGGGAGAAGATGGTGACCTTCGAGGACGAGGGCACATCCGCCGTCGGCTCTACTCCGACGAGGAAAAACCTCACCGCTCTTGGCGACGTGTTCATGTGACGCAGCCCCGGCTGAGGGTGTCGCACCTCATCGCTTACCTCGCTCGATATCCCGCAAAACTCCTCGCCGAACCGCAACTTCGACACCGGCTGCTCGACCTTCGCCGAGGAATCGCAGCTTCATTTTTAAACGCGTCGTATCAAACTCGAAAAGATTGTTGTTCTTTGATCGGTTACGTGTGATGTGAAACAGGTGCGCGGTTGTAATGCGGGAATCAACGCTGAATTACGACTCGAATTACTTAATTGACTTTCGACGATAAAAGATATCAATTATGTTCGCTGAAAACGTGTAATTACTCGGAGCGAAGCGCAGCGGTTTGTGTATCATTGAATTTTAATACGCAACAGCGATGTATCGATACAGTCGCGGAGATAATAATTTACTGGACTTTTGATCATTGCGTGAAACTCGTGGTGAAAATAATAGACAAATAATAATATTAATTGTTGTAATTAAAAATAGTTTTACTATTTTCCTACGCGTGTGCAGTTTTAGGAACGGAGGTTAATTGCAGTGTCGGGCCAAGAGCGAAATGAGAAGAAAACATTTTCAAAATATATACAGTGACGCACAAAGATAGAAATTTAACAACCTGTACGTAGGTATGATTACCGAGAGGAAAGAAAAGACAAGCTAACCCAAATCCAGTGTAAATAGATATCATGAATTCCATTACACTTACCCGATGATCGAGAATCTGCTTATGATCAGTCATATCCCGCTGAAAGACACTATGATAATAACAATGATAAAGTTCATATTAATAATAACGATAATTATAATGATGATAATAATCGTAATAGTAAAAATAATAATCCATCATCTCTGACCGATAATTCAAATTAAATCGCGAGGCGAGTGATTTTGAGTCGGGTGAATTTTTCTTATTTTATGCAAAGTAAGAATAATACAATATATAATATATTATAACGTGTACATATGAAATGCTTCTACAACCTCGAAATGGACACCGTTAAAGGGGGTGAAATCTAATTGCGTAAAGAACCCCACGAATATTATTGTAATCCAATTTATATGAAACGGGGAAAAAAAAAATTTGGACAAACATCGTTTTTCGAGAAAGAAAGAAACACGCGAAAAAAATTCCCAACGCAGTTTGGGGATAGCAAGAAAAAAACATTACATAAAACGGTAACCGCAAGGCTCTGAAATGGTTGTCCACGCGGTGACCACTAAACTTTACTTCTCGTGCAAGCTTCGCTTCGTTAATGGAAGAGAAAAAGTCAAAAGAAGAAACCTGAACACATATATATATATCTTATTTTCATCTCATTTTATCCTACTCCACCAACGCAAACGCAGAACAAGAAATCGCCGTAGGCAACAAAGAACGAAAGTATCGTTACACCGTTAGAAATGACCTTTTTATTTTTATATATATATAAATAATAATAGTAATAGTAATAATATTAATAATAATAATAAGAAGAAGAAGAAGAATAATTCTAATAATAATAATGATAATGATAACACCTACATTCTTTTCGACGGTGCTTGGTGGCGGCTTTCCGCGTTTGTCCGTTCACGGCGATTGTTCTCTGCTCCTTTTACTGTTATTATCATCATTATTGTCGTCATTACGACGATCATTCGCCGCTTTATTTTTTCCTCGAGCATTGAAGAGATTATCGCCGCGTACATTAATTCGTGAAAAGAAGGTATAGTGCATTTAGGTATATCACAATGCGAAAGGACACCGCCGCAAAAGGGTGGATCGCGAGGGAAACCGAAAAAAAAGAAAAGAAACTAATAAGAGAAAAAACTTTTCATTTCGCGGAAGAATCTTTTTTGTACATCTATTTTTTCCGCGTGTTTTTCTCTCCTCAAAGAGACGTCACTTCGCTTATATACGCATGCATTAATTATGAAGCAAGCATGGAAAAAGCAGCCTCGTCTTCCTTTCAGGTCTATGTAAGAGTCTGCAGGACAACGATTAGATTTCATGGAAGTGAGTCTTCTTCTCTGGCCTTTGACCAGCGCCTTGCCGAATCTTAATCCCGACTCTTCCCCCGGCAAACCGGAATCGCTATCCTTGTTAATATCTCCTTCCACCCCCTTAAACTCCCGTCGCTCCTTTGCCCCAAAAATTATCCCGCTTCCCGCCTGCCGTAACGATCTCTTTTAATTCGATATACCTGTGTGTTTGCGCTGCAATAACGAACCTGCAGAGTGTGGATATTCTGGGGGCGATTTGCGTTTTGATTAAACCCTGAATCACTCTCCCGCAGGCAATTCCGGGTATTTTTTATTAGATCAGCGTAATTCGACGCTGCCTTGTACAAAGATCAGGGAAAACCATAACTCACGCGCATGTTGAGATTGACGCGGATTTTTTCTTCCTCTTCTTATTCTTCTTCTTCTTCTTCTTCTTCTTCTGCTTCTTCTTCTTCCCCCCACGATTGATGACACTACGTATACTCGAGTATATCGCGGCAACAAATCAGGTTCCTCCGGTGATTTTCTCCCACATTCCTATAGAACGCCGCGGTTTGTTGAATTTCTCGAAAGAATTACAAACAATTCGCGGGCTTCGCGTCGCGGGTGACACGATTTGGCACTTAGGAGCTTGCGAGCCTTCGCTAAAGGTTTTTCCCTGAATTATCGATCGCCGTTCGGAAGTCTGTAATCTCGCTGCATCCCGGCTGACTTGGCTGTAATGTATTTCCGCCGCATAAGCGATCAGTTTGACGCGACGACGCCAGCAGCGAGTGCAGCCTCAAGAATATCGACGAATTGCGTGCAACGATTAATTCTCCGCTGCCGAAAATCGTTGGAAGGAAAAAAAAATTCGCAGGCTACGTCGCCCCGCGCTCAAAGTATTCGTGCGACGTTATATTTCATCAGGATTTTTATTCGCTCGGTGTTATATGCGGGTATGCAAGCACCGAGGTCGGTTTATTTAGCCGCGATAAATCTTTCCGCGAATAACGCCGCGAGGCCAAATCGTGAAACACGCTGGTCTCCGTTCGTCGGGTTCAATAATCCATTACACTCGTCTTCCTTAACCTGCTTTCACGGGACACGAGGTTTAATTCGCTCAAAATCGCGATTTTCCTGTCAGCGACGCGTCTGATCCTGCGACAGGAGATTCGCCTCGAGTATAAAACGAGCCGACGGATACACGCTGATAACCAATCGTCGGATCGATGATCCAGCCGCGAGATAGATAGCGTGCCAAATTCAATTATTATTGCCTTTTCCAACGCCCCGCGTGGCCCGATTAAATTTTCCGTATCCAAACAACCTTTTTAATTCCCTTTTCCCGGCTCTTTCACTAACGAGAAAAGGGAGGAACGGTGGCTAAAATATAACCGGCCAAAGGATGTTAACCCGCGCAGGAGAAACGTTGAATAGCGATTGATGCGAAATTTCCTACCTGCGGTTTTATTTCAAGTTACGCGCATGAGGGAAATACGGAAAATCATTAGATTAAATGAAAAAATGAGACGGTTAAAAGCTCAAGCGTGTTGGCGGATTCCGTTTGGTAGCGACAACATTTCCAGCCTAGTTTCACCCCCGTTTCTGCACTCAAAATTGCATCCTATATCCGGACAATGAACTGTTTTAAGATTAACAGATCAAGAAAATACCACGGATAAAATCGTGCAAGAAAAGGGCGAGGATCGTCCCATCAAAATTGCATTTTTTGGCCAGAAAATAAAGTACGCAATAGAAAAAGAAAAAAACTTCGAAACATCAGTCAAGTTGAATCCGACAAACGAGAAATACATGACGGTTTTAATTCTGCGATTCTTTCGCAGCTCGGAAAAGAAATCTTCTACACGATATTACGTAACGAGAAAGGAGAATAAAAAAGATTGGCGAATCGTAGAGGGAGAGATGAAATGGGCTGTTACCTGGGGAAAACAGAGGATATCGCTCATAAATACGACCCTCCTTATCTTTGGTGTCATTCTTGAAGCAGTTGGACATTACTCGTGCATAAGTGCGCCGCTCTGATACGCACGGAGAGTTGCAGGCAGCAGCCATAAAACGGGTACCTACCCTTACACTCAAAGTTTCCCGCACCCGCAGAATGGAAATTTCAACTTCTATTTCACGCGTTATGCCCGCTTCCTCTGGGGTGATTAGGCGCCTCGGTCGTTAGCGGCGAGGCTCGGCATACAGAGTTATTATCCACTTTTATACGCGGTCTTCCATCCTTTTATCCGCCCACTAGTTCCACGCCTAACGACGAGCAAACCATCCGATTTTTGTTTTTATTATTTTTACCTTATTCATTTTTTCATCCCTGAATTACTCGAAATTCGGCGACCCTTCGGTGACTTTGTGCAATGTTTCGCGCAGCGATGATTGATTCGACTTTCTTCACCCAGTGAAACAAAAGGCGTCCTTGTAAACTGGCGAATTTAAGTCGCCCTCGCGGTGCTTGCGGCTCCGTTTTGCTAACAGCACTGCTTTAGACTTACCCTCTCCGAAAATTCGCCAACCCGAGACCGCGAACTCTGACCTTTCGCACAGTGTCTAAGTTTACGGGCTCGAGGTGACGAAGTGACGCCGTCGCTCTCAGGTGAAGGAAGGGAACTCGGCTTCCGGACGAGCTTTCCTGTTCCTCGAGTCGTAACCCGTTCAAAATGTCACGACCCAAACTTCTTTTTACGGCCTTCCCTGTCTCGCAGGGATCTTTCGGCAACAACCCGCCGCGGCAAACATTCCGCCATCTCTTATAGAAGCCGCGCGGAAAACCGCGAAGAAGATACGCCGAGAGTTAATATAACTTCCGCAACGCGTAGGGTTGCAGAAATATAATTCATCTCCTCTTTCCCTTCGCTTATTCGGTTCCCCGTCTCCTGTTTCTCTTAAAACCGGAAACCATCTCGTAACAAAGTCTTGATGGGACTCTTTTCTGACCGATACCCTCGTCATCGTCTTGGATTGCTTTTCACCGTTGGTTCGGTAAAGTATTAACTTCGTGCAATATTCAACTCGAGACACCGTATAAGGATCTTTTTCGAGAAAGCTTGACGTAAAAATTCTTCAATTTATCGCGAAACGATGTATTGCCGGAATATATTTCCGCCTGGGTGAGAACGATCTTTGCAGGTATCCTACGTTTGGAACGGCGCAAAGGCAGGAATGCACTTGAGCAAGGTGAAGTTCATAAAAGGGTAACCTGCATAGCCGCATTCCTCGTTTATAACGTCGAAACTTATGAGTACCATCCTCTGACCTCACGCGTCGCTGATTCCATTTACATAAATGCATACATGCCGCCAAGCAAAGAGTCGGCACTTTCCTCGCACGCCAAACTTAATCCAACGTTTCAAAGTGGAGGCCACACTTTTCGCACTTCAACGATTACTGACTTTTATTGGAAAGTACTCGAATGGCACTAGGAATTCGCTTAGCTGAAAGCTCGCTGGCGTCCGCTTCTCTCCAGCTAGACAAACACCCTGAAATTAAACAGATTTCACAATCTTTCAAACTGGGAAACGCTCCGCTCAACGCGAGTTGTTCCGCGAAGAATATCCGAATGGACATGTAAAAACCGTATCTCCTGTACGAGAGAACTTCCGCATTTACGACGCGCGTAGGTTTACGGCGAATTTTTACGAACGAGTCCTGATATCGAGAAACGGGAAAACAGGCAGAGGGATAACAGTCGAGCAGTGGTTGCAAGGATCATCTTTACCCGCCCGCGTACCTCCTGATGGAATCCTTAGGGTCGGAATTAAGTCGGGTCCGCCCCTCGCTATTTCTTCGCTTTTTACCCTCCTCCTGAGCTTCATCGTTTTCTATTAGTACTTGCGGAGGAACTTGAATATACGGTTTCGGTCTCTGCCGCCTATCGACTGCCAGCTTTGATGCTGCAGACATTTCTATTTCCATTTATGCCGCAGTGAAGCCGAATCAACAAATGACTCGATTCGATCGGATAACCCTTTTGGTTTTTCGGTTTTTGAAGATAGAGGGCACGGGAAACTGGTTTTTGTATTTTCCGAACGACAGAGTGTGTCTGAAATGCCTGAAAAAACGTACCTACATTTTTTTGTTATTCAATATTTACGCAACTTGATCATCGATCGTTACACCCTCGGGATATAATTATTATAGGAATGAGGTAAAAAA
This sequence comes from Neodiprion pinetum, assembly GCF_021155775.2. Classification (NCBI taxonomy): domain Eukaryota; kingdom Metazoa; phylum Arthropoda; class Insecta; order Hymenoptera; family Diprionidae; genus Neodiprion; species Neodiprion pinetum. The sequence goes on from NC_060234.1 coordinate 35,387,242, forward strand.
ATTATCACAATTCTCGAAATCCGCACAAAATAGATCGATAATTACTACGGACAAACGTTATTCGTTACACGATACGTAGTGGCAACCATTTCGAGCCTTTGTCGAATTTCCAGAAAAAGAACGTCAAGTGCAGCAATTACACGGGAATTTCTTCTCGCTAAGTGTGATGTCAATCTTTGGCTTTACGTTTCATCACGCGCTCGCTGTCGACAATGAATTTGTGAAATATTAAAACCAAATACCACGTTACCGAATTATCGTTAAACTCTAACAAAAAGAAAGCGTAAAGTGAAAGAATTAAGTGACGCGTGTTTTCCTCGCTGATTCGGCCAAGGGAATACAATATTAACCACATTTTGAAAATAGAGAGTGATTCGAATAAAGTAAAAAAGAGTTGAAACAGAAACGATGTTAATGAAACTGTGTAGCTAGGCGTGAGAGGTATAGTGAATATAATATATTATGTATAAATTAATGAACAAGTTTCCTAATGCAAAACAGTGAACGATCGCAATTGCAAAGCGTCTAAAATTAGTGTGTACAACGTAATATATTCGTAAAGAGGACTGTGTTGCCAAATATGTTTCAATATATATTATATACATAAGTTATACATGAATTATTAAGAAGGCCGTTACTATATTTAAGATGTAATTATATTATTATACTACCTATTAACTCGAGGGTATAGGGTGCAATATTTTACTTCGTAATCAAAAGGGATAAAACAAATAAATAAATGAATAATTGATCAAATCACACGGCGTATAGGCGCCGCCGCCAATTTTCTTATTATACATTGCACATTTCGATATTTTCAAATTCTTCTTCAAACATTCCGCGGCGGCTCCTAATCGCCGTCTTATCAACTCAAATCAATGTTATAGCTCGTAAAGAATAATGTTAAAGTATTTAAAAATTGGTCCGATTTTTAAATATTAATGTTAAGAGAATTTGTAACTGAATATACATAATTTAAATGTCGGACATCAAATGAAGATCTTAACCTGTACCTACGAAGGGAAGAAAAAAAAAAGAAAAATAATTTAAAAACAAGTTGGAAAAATTTGACGTGTAACATGAAAAGTCAGAAAAAAAAAAATATCTGAAGATTATATTAAGAAAAATAAATTGAGAAATTGTTAATTAATTGTTATACGAATTCCAATAATTTTACTATTCATTGGATTCATCGTTTATATCACACAATTTTATCATCGCTACGGCCATTATCATCGTTTATTATTATCATTGCTATTATCATCATTACTGTCATCATCATTATTATCATATTATAGTTAATATTGTTGGAGAATGTAAGAAACAAAATACACGTTTCCCTATTAAAGTTTCTCGCCGTGTCCGTCGATTAATCTTAAGTGATCAATAATTTAATACAGAGATAATGAGGTAAAATCTACGGTACGAATTAAAATTTTGGATCGTACAAATGACTGCCTATAATGGTAAGCATTCATTGAAGCAAAAAGCGTCGAGTAACCAAGGAAAATCGGTATTTATAAATTTAACCCGATATTTGCTGCGAAACGCGATAATTTAATCGTTTGAAGTTCGTCGCGAAGTCCAAAAAATCCGACTCCTTGTGAGCTGCTAGTCGCGGAGATGCTGCAATGAAATTGAGAAGGAAGGCAGTCGCCCTTTTTACGTCCCTTCGGCATAATCGACGACGACGAAAGTCGCCGGCTCTGCCGCAGCTGCGAAGGATAGCGCGGGATTTTTATAGACTGTTTTATACTTAATAAGCCCTTATCCCCTGGCTTCCAGGACGAGACCATCGCCTCGCCAAATTAGCTCCGCGATACGGTTTCACCTTTTACCTCGTACCGAGAATAACGAAAGGACGATTCCTGCAGGCACGCCAAAGCCGGGACGCGACTATCGGCGCTCTTCGAACGAATCGATATCCACGACAGCATTGAAACACCAGATATCCTACACCGATGGAATTGTCGCCTCTCAGCAGCGACTACACGTCCAGAAAAGATGCAAAAAAAGCTGCAAAGCTCGTGACGCGCTTGCGTTTCACGATTATCGGTATACGGTATTTTACGTTAGGGTTATCACAGCAGAGCTACCTTCGATTTTACCTTCAGCTGCTGAGGGTACGGTCCCGAGGAAAGAGAGTTAGGAGGTACCGTTAGATCCTCGATGTTATTGAGCTTTCAGTCAACACAATACAGGGCATCGAATGGCCATCAAACCTCAACGAGTTCGGTTTAACCGACCTCACCTACTTGCGAAATGAAGTGGAATTACCGGCAGCGAATGTCGGCTGCAGTAGGCAATTCAAGAGCGATTGTTCGCCACGGTTATGACAGAGTTATAGTCGTATAGATATGTATACTCCCCGATCGAGCCGTCATCTTTATTGAATTGCGGCATCAAACCACACCGTAAAAGATATTTTTAACGCGGGTGATAAAGAGCACGCCAAACTCCGAATCTCACATCCGGTTAAACGGCCGCGTCTCTCCGCTGCAGCTGGCTGCGAAACATCTTGAGCGTGTGTTTATTGCCGGTTTAAAAAAATTCACGGAAACAATCGCACGCAGCTTTAATGCGGACTGTGAAAGTCAGCTCCCCTTCGAATCGTTGCCCGGAGACTTGAGGTAAGCGGTAGATTTCATACTTTTTTGGACAATGTTATAATCAGACGCGTACCTATAATCATGATTGAAAATAGATTCAAGATTTCGACCAGATGATCGGATATAAGCACCTTATCTGGATTCTGAACCATCTTTAATCACACTTGCAAAATCTTTCCCAATGCTATAAATTTATTCAAGTATTCTTCGATTTCCAAACAAATTTCCCGACGTTTCAAAGCAGTCGAAACTGTTTTTTACCACATGTGACCACGCCCAAACGTACACGTAATTAATATGTCCGCAACCGAATCAATATAGATGGTCAGATATACGGCGGTCATCCATCTTAGGCGGCTTACATCTCCTCTCGTACGCGCGGATCGCCACTTAATTATGTTTTTTTTTTCTTCTTTTTCTTTTTACTTCCTTTTTCAATCCTCGCAAAGAACCCTTCGGGCGAGTCCTTCGGTCCTTGCTCCTTGTCGTTAAGCCGGAGTTCGCGAGAGTGGCGGAGAAAACAAGGGTTGAACAAGAGGAGTCCGCGTTCCTTTAGCTCGATGAAAGTCCTTCGCCGTCGTTACTCGTTCCTTAACGCTTAGATCTCTGATAACCGAGAAACTACATGCGGTATGCTTCAGTTGTTACACCGGTGTTCTTCCTCGTCAAAGTTTTCTCCCAGCCGTCTCGGTCTAACGTCGTTGGTTTCACGAACAGACTTAGCTGGTCCTTGGAGAAGGAACGGGATCGCCTCGGCCAAGTTCTTGATGAGAGCCGCGTTGCCCTCTTTAGGCCCTTTTCTCCGCCATCCTGGAAGGAGAAGACCCGTGTTCGGTGGTGGTGGTGGTGGGCCAATTGCCTACATCGCCGCGGCACATCCGGTGCGTCAGCTTGCTCCCTGCTTTAATTTACCCGACACGGATGCTCCTTGTATAATGTCAAGTGAGCAGCATGCCAATCGGGCCGCTGCTATATGGACAAGCTTGTCTCTGTATACGTAGGAATGTACGCCGGACGGCCAGGACACGGGCTAATCGAGGTGCACCTATGCAGATTCGCGTGCTTCACATTGCACGCGTTAATTATCCCTGCCAAAGTCTTAACGCACTGCCCTCCGCGTCCTTGATTTATGCGCTCTTAATTGCTGCGGACGAGAAGACCGATTTCCACTTTTCGTCAAATTTGGTATTCTCGTGTTGAATGCTGAGAAAAATTTTCATTCGTTTCTATTTGTTTTATTCCATGAAATGTTTTGTTGCAAACACGAAGTAACGAACTGCACAGTCAAATTGAGAAAATTTAAGCGTCAGTGTAATATCGGGTGAGTTTAACGTGTACTTAATAAGCAGGTAAGATTTGTTGAATTTTTCCCTCAATCAAACTAAACACCTTTTCATTTCACAGAAATGTAAGAGAAAAAAAAACAACACTGAGTGAAAAATAGCTTCGTTCAAAGTATACCATTTTAATAAATTGAACGAGTCTTATTTTTCTTTTTCTCATTCATCGTACGATGCTAGAGTTACACGTTTTTTATACTCGAGGTTTTAATAAGATTGAATTAACGCAACTCTGATGAAAACGGGCGTTTTGATAGTCGGGAATTACGAAAATTTTCCCACTAAGCTCTCCTATTATTGCACTTGGCTAATGCAACAACCTGCAGCTATCATAATTTACAATTAAGAGGGGAAAACTTCGTTTTGTAAAGCACAGGTGGTATCACACCCTGCAACAGCAGCTCGTTTTCGCCGTCTGCTAAGTGCATTTCGCTGTACTCGGGCTTCATTATCATACCACTGATGACGTTCGGTGTGTCAAGCACTGTAGCGAGGGTGACTCCGTCGTAATTTGTGGCCAACTTCCCTCGGCTTTCGCCCTCCAACCACGGTATTAAAACTATCTATCAGTGTGTCGTGACGAGAATCCGTCTTAGGAATGATGGACAAAAGATTTCTTTCCCTTTCGTCACAAAAATATCGAAAACATCGGCAAGGAGAAAATGATTTCTCGTTAATACCCGTTCGAACAACGCTCGCGGATCGAATCCCCGTTTTCAAACACGAAGAACGATTCGGGCAGGGAAATGTGAAAAAAAAAGGAGGAAGCACTAACGGATAGTGGCATTAGTTCGGGCCGTTTCCCGGAGGCGAAACCGCCTCTTTCACATGACGTATTTTTCAATTTTAAATCTGGATTCCAGACTGGCCGGCGGTCGAACTGCTATTCATATGCAGACGTAAAGACTCCGATATTTTACTGGCTACACGTCGGACTTGTGGAAACTCTTGCAGCCCGCTTAACTATTGGCGATATGTCACGGGAAAACTACTTTGCTATCCATTCCGGGAACTTTTATCCGTATATTTTCAACCTGTTCCTAAAAATCACACACCGAGCGACATTCCTCTTTCCCGACTTTTGTTCAGGTTCTTCCTCCGCGAAGTGACGAAGTGCTGCGGGAATTTTGCCAGGCTGTCATTCGCCGTACCTACAAGAATTTTCCCATTTCCCACAGTTTGCAGCTTCGCGCTCTCTATGGAATCCACATTCGTCATTCCACGTCACGTTCCGAAAAATCAACGACAAAAGTGAATTTCCTGATTCCTGAAATATTTCAATCATCAACAAGTATATTACGACAAGTATATCGACCAGTTGATAATTTGCATCAAGTTTTCCGTTTGCACGGATTTTCAGGAGAAGATAAAAATTCTCCCTATCGTTTTATTGCGTCTCTCTGTTGACGTCTCGGTTTAAAGAAGCGTTATTCCCACACCTGTTTGAACATATTTCACTCCCGCATTCACGGAATTCCGATTCTGAATTAAATATTCGCGGTGTGTCAACGTGGAAAATAAACATTCTGGACAGCGGTAAATTTCTCCCTACCCATTAATTTCCCTTTTCTCGCCTTTGGTACGAAATCGCATCCTAAAATGTACGGGACTCGGATTACCTTCCGTGCAGTTTCGGACCTCAAAATAGCGCCTTTGCCAGCGGAAGAACAAAGCGCTCGCGTATCGCACTCTTCGTTACGCTTTCTCTGATAACGCTTTGAGTTTTACGTGCAAAATTTCGACACCTCGGCCCGGGTCGTTCTCAAACGGCTCTCTGCGCAGCCGCATATTTATCGGAGAATTTTGCTTGTGTCCCAAACCCACCGCCAAGTATCATCCCAGTCCTGCACGCCCTCGGATCAGACGATTGTTTCCACTTAACCGGAAAGCGGGACAGTTTTGCCATCCAAATCGGGAAAAGGCCTGTCGACTCGGTATCGAAATAAAATAACCAAGCTTTTAGGCAGCGAAGATATCAAGAGATAAAATTTTAAACGTTCCCCCGTGGAACTTGAGACACAAATGCTCACGAGTCTTTTCGGCTCTTTTTTCCCCCGCTCTTTGGCCTGGTTCCGCTTTTTCAATGTCGGAATTTTTCCGACGGTATCGATCCCCTCTTCCATCCCGTTCAAACACCTCGTAATTTAAAATAATCCGGTTCACTGATCTGCGAGTTTATACCAGCGGCTTTTGTCCTTATGTTTCGTTTTTTCCCCCTTGTAACGTTTACCAAAGTATAAAATAGAAAATAAAGCGAATATGTGAGAGTCGGTTTCAGCTTCGTTAACTCTTCTGCGGCGAACTAATTTTCTTTCTCAATTGTCTCCGAAAGTAAAAACGTATACATTCAGACAAATTATTATTCTCTTCCCCGGTCTTCCTGACAATTCTTCCACTTCGGATAGCACGCGAAGAAAAAAATATCTCGGTGCCCTGATTCAATTTTTTTCCATCATCCGGTAGCACCCAATGATACAGAATAAATGCGGTAGAAACAACTCGCCGGGTTCTCCTTGAACCTGCAGCTTGCAGATTGATCGAGAGGCTCTCGAGAAGAAGAATTGATATACAAATATATGTATATATATATGTATGTACGAAAAGTGGAATAGGTCGGCACGATTCTTCCGCTATCCGCAGTTTTTCCTTCGTAACTCTGAAACAACAGCTGTCACAGATTGCGTGATGCGTTAAAGCGTTTGCTTAGCGAAACGACCGGCAGGAAAAATGAAAATTAAAATATTACAGGCACAAAGATCTTGAAAGACGTGAGACTTTTGGAAAAAGTGATAAGAAGTTGTGATAATAATGATGATGATTGAATTTTACGAAGATTAAAATGAGAGTGAAAAATTATAATTTAGTCGCACTTTGAAAAAGACTGTGAAAGTATTCTGGAAAATTAACAATTATCAAGACGAAGCTGATTAACTCTCAGGCCAAGCCTGAGAGCTTAATTTGCGGGGAATTGCTTCGAGATAATTGAGTGCCTCGATGGAGGAAGCGACGCGGAACAACTTCCGCCACTTTTGACTTCCCCACGAATCGGCGCTGCGCAAAATTGCGCTATTTTAACGTTTGTTCAACGCGTTGCGCGATCGTGCCAGTTTTGGGAAAATAGCGATGCTGGAATTGCAAAATTGGCCAACTCATAGCCCGCAATGACTCCCCTCGTTTATCTGCAGTTACACTTTGAACGAAGCAAATAATCGCAAATGCCGCCGCAGTTTGTGAACACTGAAGTTAAACAGATTCGAGTGATTTTTTTCTCCAATTACCGGCTAAATAATTATTTCCCGGAGTAATCCTTCCATTTGAGCAAATTTCCGGCGAACGAGATACATGTAATTGATTCCTGCACTGTTTTAAATTAGGGCAAAGCTTTTTTTGGTGGAAGAATGTCTAAACATTAGTTGTTTCTGGATGAAAATTCCTCCCGAAAGGAGAAAACGAAAAAAAAATATGTCGTTGTTCATATCAGCCAATCAAACTGTCAAACCTTACGATACGATTATTTTGAAAAATTCAGCGAAGGAACTGGAACGATAATATTTTTTCACACTTGTATTTAGGTTTGGATTTGCGGGAAATATGAGATTAGAGGGAATAATACGCTACTTTCGTCCCGCTATTCAGTTCAACAAAGTTAACATTATGATTGAGTCGGGAATAAAACTATAAGCCTTGGAAAAAAAAAGGTTTCTCGTAATCTAAAACACATAATCCGATCAGTATGCGATGGATATCCTAAGGATGCACGTTTTCCCCTGAAGAACACTGGCAGAGAAAAAGTAAATGAAAATACCGTAACAACAGGTAATGTTCGAAGAGATAGTTGCGTATGGAATGAAACCGATGACCTTCTTTCTCAAAAAATGAACCTACTGGAACGTGAAACGCGACTGCAGGTACGTTATGAGCTAAAATGAAGCAAGCCCGCGTCGATATCAAAAAAGGAATAAACGCGCTTGAGGCAATAATCAGACAGTCAATTTTGACGCAACGCCAATACCGCACAGCGACAGTTTGCTCGTCGCGATAACGTTCCCGTCGTTCAGTGTAACATGGAAATTTATATCGACGCAGTAACTTTCCTCGGGATCTTATTTATCAATCAAGCTTGGAGGTTGCACGCGGCAGCCGCGTGCAAACTCCGCGGACAAAGTCCTGCCCCAATGTCGTTAAACACTCGTAAATATCCGAGTCTTTTCCACAGGAAACTACCACTATCTTTCTCGTTGTTTTGCGTAGGTAACTGCTTGGCGTAGCTAGGAACCACACTTACGCACGCATGCCTGCTGGGTGCATTATACAGATGTGGCACAAAGTGTCCGCGGAATAATGAATGATCCGCGTGTATCGCGCTCCGACTGACGTTTCGCTTGATCATTTATAATTTCGAATGTAGTCGGGGATTGGAATTATTCGTGTGAAAAAAGTCCTTGCATTCATCCGTGGAGATTCTGTAATGTACGATTCAAATAATGAGCCGTTGATTTTGATTTGTTCGGTTTTTATTGCTCTTCTCGTTACGTAGCTGCTGAGAAGAAGAATGAGGAAAAAACTAGAAAGATAAAAAAACACACCTAATCTATCCTCTGGTACAAGACTTTCGCTCGCTATAACTCATCGCTTACTCCAGAATTTTCCATCCAGCTTGCGTTACAGCCAAGCTCGAATAACATGCTAGAAATGAAAGATTGGGCGAGACGTCACTGACGTTCAGAGGTCGGATTCAGAGCGTTGGGAGAGTGTTTTAAATTACACTTCTGGTCGAGTGTTCGCTCCCCTGATTTGGAAGAATTAATTCTTGTCTCCGCTAAGCGGAGCGTAACGCTGGTAGTGGAAGGAAAAAATAAGGGCTGAAATAAAATTGCTTTTTGCTTTTTTTCCGCCGATGCAGTTTCGTCGCTCAGGTCATCGATCGAAAAGAGTGATTACCACCTTGTCTCAACAATTGTCTTGACTCGCGACGAGCGATGGAAAGGAGAGAAATAGCGGTTTCAGGTCAACGAGGTAACGAGCAATTCATTGCATAAATAATTACAGGTTGAAGAATAAGCGGCGGAATTGCGCAGTTTCTGCAGAACTGCAGGACAAGAGAGTGCTAATTATCAAGCGTGTAATTCAGGCGTCAGGAAGTGAGAGGGACTAATTGTTAAGAGGCGAGCGGACCGCAAACGGCATCGAGACTCGGTTTTCAGAGAAAACACAAGGTGAAGGTGTTAAATGTTGAACCACGTTAACGAGGTTAAGACCAACCACTTGGCCAATCTGACAGCCGAGGGAAAATGGAGAGGCGCGGAAGCAACTGTCGGGTTACACTTAACGGCCTGAAACCTTTGCAATGAGGAACTCTACTCGAATTGCATACTTTTCTTGACAAATTCACCCACTCAAGACGCTACTCTCTTGGATCTCCTGGTTTTATCACCACGGCTATAACGGAAGAACCGCCACTTTAGATGCCGCACCTGAGTGTCTCGAAAGAGTTAAGAGAATTTCGCGGTATTATTACAGTCGCCAGTTTTGAAGAGGTAATATTTTAAGACCTGCGTATTTATGCCACTCGTGTAAGCCGAATAAATTAATAGCCGTTGAATGTGCGCGGGATTTCATTCCGTGTGAGAACTGTTTGCTCTTCAATAAAAGGTTCTTATTCATCTCCGATCTTTTTCAACTTAGTAGGCACAAGTACACCTTATTCGCAAACTTCCCTAGCACTCCAAGACAAACGACGGAATAAAATTATTACGACAGGTGGCAAATAAAAGTGACTTTTCTCTTTAATACTTTTCATCTAACAGGATCTCACAAAGCTCCACCAAGTTTATACGTATGAATGACTAAGGTATCTGCTCTTCTTCCGTGCCCATTTCTTCTTATGTACCGAGTTTTAAATTCTGAAAGGGTTCCGTCCGCGTAAAGTACTTCCACTCGTTAGCAAGCGTGGAAGGAGGTCAACTTCTTGATTATGTGGAAGGTGAAAATTCATATTATTAGCTTAGATGTGGCAAGTAACGCGAAATAATTGTGGCTCTGGAATTAGTGTTTATTGTAATTAAATGGGCATTAGGTAAACGTTGATCTCACCAAGGTCACGACGCCCCTTCTTTATCCCACATTTGCAGACAGACTCGAAACTCTAGGAGACAAAGGTTGTTAACAATATCGTTCGGCTTAACTCCTATAGCGCCGGGCTAAATTATCATTTGCATTTACATTATTCCGTCCCATTGTACCCGACCGACGAACCGCACGTGTATTAATCTGTGTGGAATTAAGACATTTCTCAAATTGTGTAAGATTTAACTCGGTACAGTCAAAAGCGGTGAGTCTTTTTTTTTTATGACACCGCTGATGTTTGTTGGAACTCTCGTAGAACAATAAGACAATTAAACAAGAACGCGCGAAAACTGATCAACATATTTAAACGCGAACGCAGCCCTAAGATTACGCGAGATTAAAAATCCCAAAATAAAGATGTCGGGAGCTGAAATATTAATCAATTTTCTACTCTAAAGATCGAGCGGTGACTGCAAAGCTCCAGAGATTCTACACTCGGCAAGCTTTCGAACAATTCCCAGCATGTACGCTCAACAAAAGACAAATATTGTACATCGACGGATGAATATTCCGAAGCGAAATCGCGGATGCCGGAAATTTGCAGATCAGTCCACTCCGTCTTCGAAATACATACCCGGCTTAGCTACGAGTTGCGATCGGGGATCTTAATATTTCCACAGGACAAAGAGAGACCACGCCGGTCTTCTTTCAGCCCGAGCCTTGTGCCGTGGAGAGAAGGAGATCGACGCAGGGTCGAGAATAGTACCGAGCAAAACAGCCCCGGTCGGTGGCCGGGTCGAGCGACGGGCTTGTTTTGTCACTCAAGTCCTGGAGGAGATTATACGGGATTACCGAGATTTCCCTATCCCGGCATGTACCTCGTAATCTAAAGCCACGTCGCACTCGAACACACCGGAGGTGGTACCAGGGAGGCAGGGCACACACAGCGAAGAGGCGACACGCACCACCCCCGGCAACACAACCGCATTCGCTAACCGCAAGTCGCGACGCTGTGCAATTCACCCTGGGAAAGGCAAGAAGCAGGAATCCTCCACTTGCGGTCGTAATCAGGTCCTGGAGGATGGCGGGTCGCTCACTGCCTATGGATCGACGGAAAGACGAGCGGATGTTTCGGTAATTTCTAAATACGGAGTCTCGCTGCTCGACGATTCGCCGCTCGGTAACATCCTGATTTAGCAGAGCGCAGGTTCATCGCGAAAACGTGCAATCGAGCAGCGAATCGATGCTCGGTTTCGACCGTCGTGAACCGAAGCCTCGTCGCGTCGTGACGTTTCGAGAGGATCCGGCCGTCTAGCGAGGCCGTAACTTATCCGGGACAGGTGCAGAAGCTTGAGTACCTCGGTTCGCCGTGCAAACTGCAGACGGGAATTGCATTTAGAATTTATCTCTTGCGGATGTCGGCTTCTCCGACAGTCAGTAATTCCTCAAATTTCCGCCCGACAACGGCTTCTTCGGGCAAACCGGGGCTGCACGGTTCGGGCAACAAGTTGGTATAACCAAATGTCGGATGTCTCTGCAGTCCTGATCTCGTTGTCGCTTGTACACGATCAAACTGAGCTTGCAGAGCCAGAATATCGGTCCATTCCACCGTTGAACTCCCAAAGACCGTCAAAAAATTACCGAGCGTTTTGTCGAAGACTGCACCAACGGATAACCGAGTGACATACCATGGGTTCGTGTTACGAAGTGTTCCTGAAACCAACGCGGAACATTGATCCGGCAGAAGATGTTCCGGATAATAAGTCTTCCTAACGGCCCGAGAAGAACGGAGTCCATATTTACATGGGGCCAGTTGAGACCGCGAAACTAGACAGCCGACAGTGTGAGATCATGGATCAGATTAGTCAAAGGTGATCTAGCGCGGATCTGAGGGCCGGGGATTCGGAATAAGGTAGACGACAGTTCGAAGGCTTTGGTTGAACTGACAATGAACCAGGACGACGGGAGGCGGTGTTCTATAGCCCTGCAGTCACTCACTTGTTGAAATCTTATCTGCGATCGTTGCCACCGCTGGAGAGAAACTTATACTATCCACCTGACAAAGACAGGTTGAGTACGAGACGGAAGAACGTCGCTTAACTTGCGGCGACGTTTGCGGTAATTCGGTGCTAACTATTCTCACGATTACCGCAACTTCTCGTTTACGGTTCAGTTTAGATCAAACTAATTGTCATTCGGAGTCTCAGGGCGAGGCTAGGCAAGGCTCTTCGCGTTTAACTTGAGATGAGGATCTCGGTCGTATGAGAAAATCAAATTTAAACATCGATCGAGGAAGAAATCTCCTTCAAGAAACGAAATAATTCGCGTACGGTGAATCTATCCGTGAATACCGAACCGTTTATGCTCAGACCATAAAAGTATTTTATCCTCGTTTCAATCCAAATTTTTCTTAGGGTAGCTGTTTCATATCCACCGCTAAGCTTGTTGAGCGTGTATAGATAATCGCGCTGAAAAAACCGGACCTACAAAGTTGCTTGAATTCCTCGCTAACTTCAGGAGGGGAGAATTCGGTGTAAACGGTACAACTGTTAGGTACTTTTTTTTCGGAGTAAAGCCCAACCGGAAATACGAACGAGGAGTCCCCGATTATAGGATCGATTTCACCATTGCGTTGTCCGTTATCCTTGCCTCTTGAAAAAAATAAATAAATAAGGTTACCAGGAACTCGGCGTTTCGCCTAAATACTGAAGGAGTGACATTGGCGTTAGGGAGCTTGTAATTTTCTCGTGACACAACTGCTGAACGGCGTATTTCAAGCTGGTTGACCCGGCACGTTCGTTCAAACAGCGGCATTTCTTCAATGCACATCGTATTACACGTTGCGAAACACGGAAATGTAATAGCGTAAACACGATACTCCAATTATCGCGAGTTGCGAAATGCTGAAAAATAGACCCGCACGAGTGTGATGTGTTTATTCGAAACACCATTCGATTATCGACGTTTCTTTTCCCACCGTCTGATACGAATAACGTACGAAATGAATGAATGCTGTCTGTGGATATCGATGAGAAAAATCATGTACGGCAACCGTACAATTTCCGTAAATCTATTCCTAGTTGTAAAAATTTCTAAACCCACGATTTTGATAGGAAATCTCAGCACTTCACCCGGAAATTAAAACTCGCAAGTGAACTTCTGTATAAATATTCAAGTTTAGACCCGTGAAGAATAAAATTTTGCAGTATGTTATTAATTTTATGATGTGCAGCTGGCAAAACCGGCATGGCAACGACTCGTATTTCAACAAACAATCAACAAGACGACGTGCGAATATCATTCCTTCTCGGTATTATATAACAGTGATGCTTTAGTGATCCTGATTCTTAGTCGAACCAACGGCGTTGCTGCAATGATTCTTGTACCAAGGTAAGATCTGTTTTTCATTTCAATCTTCACTATCTTTCCACTGGACATTGTGAATGTCGTTCGATAATTTATCCTCTCTTTAATTGTCAATGAACTTTGTTACACTTTAAAGCATACATACAATTACACAAGACTTGCCGTTGTTGAATGTTTGGAAGTATTTCTCTTCGGCCACAAATATTTTAATGATACGAACAATTTATCATTGTAAGTTGGTAAATAATTTCAAGCTTTATATCAGTCCAGATGTATGCTGTTGCTTCATTTACATCACGTGAATCGTGCAATTTTTAAACTTTACGCTCACACCTTTAGTTTTCGAAATTTGGTGACTCACGTTATCCGGCAATTCCAAGTTTCACTCATCCTTATCGACACTACATCGAAGTTAGTTATCACCTCTAACGTTCGCCCCGATCAAACGGTAAATGCTTTGGAAAAAAAAACAGAAAATAAACAAAATCGAACAATTCCGAGGCATGTAATTTCAAATCATAGCAGACACCCCACGCTGCGATGTCCCCGTAGGTACGGTTCAACTGAAAACAATATCACAAGTCGATGCACAGCCTTGACTATGCGGTTATGAACACGTTCGTTAATGGGTGTTCCGGGTTACAGAAACGGAGGAACTTGCCGCGTGATGTATGGGCTTAGTTTCCTCTTTACGCGTGTCCTGCACTCAGACGGGGTGTGCAGAGCACGATATACGTTATAGGTTGTAGGTGGAAGTATATACGGTATAGTTGTAAGGGATAGAAACACGGCGATGCAGAGTGTTCATTGGGTGTGTGTTGCTCGGTTAGGAGGGGCTACTTTACCTGCATGGCGTGCCGTAAGGGCTGCCATGGGATTTGCCTCTGCGTAGGTAATCCATTTAATTCCCCATAATCAAATTAATGCCCGACGTTACTCCGTTTACTTACAAAATTTATGGCGTACGCTTTATCTCTTATATTCAAATTTATCGAACAAACCGCGTGCCGACCTGACATCCTTCCTGCGGGACCTCATCTACGTATAACAGCCGCGATTTCCACTCAGCTCGTAACGGCTGCGTGATTTGTATTTTTCACAGGATTTTGCAATTGCATGCGCGTAGCAAGTTGTTCGCCATTTATTTCCACGTCGATTAATATTTATACACAAATCTATAAGCGCCAATACGCATGAATGAGGTTTAATGGGAATCCCGAGAATCTTTCAACCGTTCATTAGACTCGAAGTATACACTCGGTATTGTGTCGAATGTGAATCGAAAAGCAGATGTTGCGTGATTGTGGCACCTTTGATTAGCTTTTCATCGAACGAGAGTATATTCAAGGGCTGAAACGCGTTCGTTGCCACTCGTTTCCCCGTTTTAATTCATTCCAACTCTTTACTTGACCATTGCCAATCAATTACAAAGAACTTCGTTGTGGACTCGAGTGTTGTATGGAAAATATTTTCCAGTGATGCTTAAAGTTTAGAATTGATCTGTTTCTAAGGCAACTTTTCGCACGATCTCACGGCTCGAGCGCTGGCACAAAAAATACAACGAGTCGAGCTCTCGAAGATAAATACGTGCGCCACAGGTCTCGGAACCCTTCCAGAATTAATGTTGGCCAAACAACCGGTCGCAAAAACATCACGACAATCACCCCTGTTGCCAAAAAAAAGTGAACAAATGGATATGTAATCGTTGTTGTTGTTGTTTCATTATTATTCTCATTTGTTGATAGATCATGGACAATCTTTCTGATATTATCTTTATCCACATCGCTTACCAGCCTGGCCGTTCCTCGAGTAAGCAACGAAATCAATGAAAATTTCAACACAGATGACGACGTTCTTCGAAAGAATGAAAAATTGCTAACCGATCTCCTTGACAGCATGGAACCAACCGCTACCACAGCTGATGAAGTAACGGGAGACGATTTCTGTAAATAATAGCAATCATCTGCCGCTCTGAATACGAATTATGGGTGATTGAATAAATTTACCTATCTAACAAGTCGCAAGTAGACAGAACCAATTGAGAAGTTGGAGGAGGAACTTCGCTTCGACTATTATGTGTGTACAAACAGCGTCTCCTTCTTTTTTCGCAGAAAGATTTTAGGTGGAAGCCGGTTGAAAGCGGCCACTTCAACGGAGCTAACTTTGTTAATAATCTATTCTAGGCGGGTTCGCTGGCGAGTACCTGTCCCAGAGAGAGCGAAAAGTTCATGACTTTTCTCGAGGATATTTTAAAGTGTAGAGACGACCTGGGGGACCGTTTAGGGACGATCGTGAGCAACCATTTGGTAAGAAGCTCCCTAATAAATATGCAAATTTCAATGTAAGACCTGACCTAAGCGAGCCTGGCCCAGCTTGCCAGGCAACGGCGTGCCTAATTCCTGATTTACCGTAAGCCAAGTCATCGCTATTCTCGGCCCCGCAGGACGAAGTGGACTTTGTCGTAGTTGGATCAGGGAACGCGGGCAGCGTCGTTGCTGCACGTCTCAGCGAAATCCCAAATTGGAAGGTCCTGCTCCTGGAGGCCGGAGGTCCGGCGCCAACTGCCACCGCCGTTCCAGGAATGTACTTCAACTATCAAAACTCCTCCATTGACTGGAGTTTCCGTTTGGAACCACAAAGTAACGCCTTCCTCGGACACCCGAACGGATGCGCTCAATGTCCCAGAGGTAATCTCAACGACGCGTCCCAATCTTACACGCCTTAATCGAGTCTCCTCGAGTTGGATTCCCCAAAATTATTCGAATGCTTCCCGACTCTGGGAACTTCACGGAATTTCTGCTTTTCCTCTGTAGGCGACGTACGGTTGACGAGCCTGCAACGACACCACGGATGCTCTAATCGGCTTCCGTCATTTAGCGCTGCTCCGGAATGAAAAATTGCGATCGCGGTAGCTTGATTTAATTTCATCCAAAAACTTCTTGAGTGCACTTGCAGGTAGAGAAGAAATATTTAATGCTGAAAATTATTGTGATGCATTGCTGTTTCAGGAAAAGTTTTAGGGGGTACAAGCGTCCTGAATGGAATGATGTACATGCGAGGCTGTGCCAAGGACTACGACGGGTGGCGTCTGCCTGGCTGGTCCTGGGAGGAAGTGCAGGAATTTTTCCAACGCAGTGAGAATAATAAAGAGGTTGGCTCCTGCATCGTAGAGGTGAGCTCATTATCGTGTGTTAACAAAAACCAAATTCGTTACGTCAGTTTGACATTGTATTTTTGCGCGTCGCGATATAACTTGTGACAACGGCCATGAATCCTTTTGCGTATTTTCACACTCAATGTGAGTCGAAATGTGAAATAATCGCTGTATTAAGATATAGCTTACCTTCATCCATTTACTCAAGAGTAAATGAAAATCAAATAACTTTCACTGTCTTTTGTGATGCACATCTAATGAAGGCCTTGGCCCATTCAAGTTGACTTCTTTTGTCTCCGCGTTGGTTGAAGGTACCCAAAGTAATCTAAAAGAAGCTATAGCTTCACCGACATTTCGAAAGACCCGATTAAAAATCCCCTCACTAACGGTGAACCGTGACCAGATGTCTGAAACTTTGTACAAGATCCGTGCGAATTTTATCGAGTGTAAATCAAGTCTTATTATCTCCAGGCAAATCGTACGCTGTCACCTATTTTATTTTTCTTTTCACCGCCTGCTGAAATTGGAGAAAATGCTTAAAGTTACTCCGTGATGATATTTCAAAGCCGTCATACTTGTGAATTTACTGTCCCCCGAAGGTTCTGATACAAGTTTACTCTAAGCTCGATGTTAACAAGTTGTCGTCAAAGTTATCTGTGCCAATTGCGAAACGCGTGTGCACTACCAATATCTCTGCCTCAGCTTGTTTCGAAGTTTACACCGAAGCCACGTCATTTCGGCATAATGCCGATTGCACTGTCTGAGTACAATCGCCCTGGTAGTTTTGCCGGATTAGTGCACAATACTGGTTCATTTATAAAATACGTAAAGTTATCACGCCTCTGACAAATTACCGTGCAAGCTATTACATGCACCGTACCGTACACCAAAATAAAACACCAACGACTACAGTGCGGAGTGAAATGAAGCACTGGTCTACGGTCGTGGCAGGAAGCATTTGGCCTGAACCACTAGCCTTGGGCAAATGACAAATGATGCGGTGGCGTCACTTTTATTATTTTAATTTTGGTTGACGCCCGCGCGAGGTTTAACGAGGCTATTTTGTTACGTTATATGTGACGTCATTCAGTCGTTAGTGCCGAAAAATATGAACACTTTTTCAAAGAAATTCTAGCTCCAGAACGGCTTGCACAAAATGCGAGAATCAGTCGAAAAACGTGTTCCAAGTCCGATATGCCGCGTGGTTATCTTTCTTTGATTGAAGAAACGTTCGACGTCTAGTCAGTGTTAAAAAATAAGCCAAATTTTCTTGAATTGATTGTACATAAAACGAGGATTATTGAGGACGGTTCCATTTAACCAGCGTTTTAAATCTTAGAGTTGGTACCTGAGTGAAAATATCGTTGAATGAATGTTTGGTGCGTTACGGTATTCGGACCTTGGAAGAATGCAGATGCCGTCACAGTGTTCAAAAAACCATCAAGATGTAATCTGCTCCTTCATTATGCCAAACACAGGGATTGCTCATGAAAGAATTTTTTTGGGACGTCACTTTGCCTGCCTTTTTAAAATATTAAAACCACATCTGCGGGCTCGAGTGTCGTCCAAAGTTGAAATCCTCGGCAACATGAAACATCTATTAAATGGAAATTTTACTCACTTTTAGAATCCAAGCAGCCATCGACGATAAAAAACAGTGAAACCGATGTCTAGGAAACTTACCACGCGTAATTTTGCGTGTTGAATGTAATTGTCACACTTGGAGAATATTAGACAATTATAATTAATATTAGACACAATCAAAACTCATAAATTTAGTGAGCATATGGACTGTAATTTCGTTTATAAATGAAAATTTACAATACAGTTAATTCATACCGCATCCTTTCACTTGACGCACGTTCCTGAATCAAAATGGTCGTCAATTAATTTTCAACGGCGTGAATAAACACGTCAGAGCAGAAACTGAATGCAGATTACGACTGTTCGTTCATCACGGCCCATCAATCGGAGGGTGAAAAACGATAATTATGCAGGATTGAAAAAAGTGTTACCTATCGGACGGCTGTATGATGAATCAGAAAAACAGACGCATATATGCAACGTTACTTTTCTTCTGGCGTATAATTTTTATCTTTCTTTTTCCCAGCCCTTGCTCCCGGGGTTTTTCATCAGCAAATTACGACCTATCACGATATCGAAACGGGAGAATGTCTGAACCCTCTATAAACGGACTGATGGAAAAGCTCATCCAAAGGCTGGTCTCGTTATGTGGCCGGTACGCTCAGGGCGGATTGATTCGAACGGCACGACTGCACGTTGCGAGTATCGAGTGTCCTACATTTTCTGATTTCTTGGAATACTTCGTTTTCAAAGAGTATGACCATCGTCGGATGAGCGTGATGCTTTCGAACTAAACTCAAACGGCCCCATCTCGAGGTGCAGCCTTTCGGTAATCGGGAAAAAAATCATAGCAGATAACAGTACGAATAATTATCTTCCGAGATATCGAAAGCCGGAATGATTTTTCCTCCGTTCGACCGAAACAAAATTGATTTTTGCTCTCCAATCAAGAAGGAATAAAGAGTGCCGAAATGTGACGTGAAACTTTCAAGAATGCCTCTTGCGATTTGGTTCAATGTCTAATCTAAGATCGCTTGGGCTCAGCCTGGTGGTATGAGAGAAGATCGGAGGGGTGTAACATATTGATAGAGAAGGGGCAGGGGGAGGGGAGCCGGTACGTGCATTCAATGCTGCAAACGAATCGGAGGAGAAAGGTGTGGGCGGCGATCGGATTTTTATTTTATTAGCTCCATTGATCTAACGAACGATGAACCGTCACGTGCAGCGGATGCGGAGAAAAGCGCATTGCGCTCTGGATTTCCAACCGAGGTGAGGAAAAATGTTGCGGAAGCCGAAAGGAAACTACAGCTGGAGAGTCGACGAAATTCCGAGCATTTCGTCTGTACCCTGAACGTAAATTTCCCTGATCCGAACATTCGTCACTTCTGTATAAAGGATTTCTGAAAGTTGAGGATTGTTTGCTCCTGTTTTCCGATTGAATTCGAGTATGGAAATTTTCCCGAATCGTAGCTACCATCGAAATTCGATCAGCAATACATTTATCCACTTTTTCAAACCCATTTCTTTTCTCGGTACATGGAACCCGCGCGGATCCCGAAAGAGCCGAGGGAAAGCCTGGATCTAAAATCATCCCTCGACAGCCCCGAACACGAGTGAAAATTCCTTCAATTTCTATTTATCGGCCAGAAGCGAATTTGGCAAACTCGCAAATCGTACCTACGGCTCTTCGCATTTACACTTTAATCAATACACCACTCGCAATCAGCTCTGTTCGAGAATATCGCGCAACTTCCAACCCATTTTACTAGAGGCGATTGACGTGCAGTGCGTGTTTACACGCGTGCAATTCATGCATATGTAACCGTATAAATGGGACAAACCGTACAGAATTCGGCCAAATCTTTCGAACGGCATATCGAAAAATAGACTCGAATTTCTCTTAAAACTTTGGCTACGCAAGAGTCCAAAGAAAAATAGTGGCTACGTACCGTAAAAATATCACGGTTTCATCAAACAGACCTCTGGATATTTGCGTTGGACTGACGAAAACATAGGATCAGAAATTTACATCCAGACACGGAAAGGATATGAAAACCTGTGGAAACAGTATGCACGGAGTATTCAAGGTTGTAACCCTCCTTTTTATCGAGAAATCGAGAAGACACGACAGAGTCGCCTCTGATTTTTTTTTTATCGAGGATGCTGGTGAACATTTTTCTGGAAATCACGAAAACTGAGATTTTATCAGAAACGCTACTTTCTCAAACTGTAATGCAGACGAGCATCAGTCTCGGTTAAATCTTGCTGAAAGTCGAGTCGATGGTGTTTTGCGTAGTCTCGAATGCACCGCGGACCGTTTACCTGGCAATAATTTCTGCGGTTGTGGAATATTTTACAAAGAACGTGGCGACGATGGCGATTCAAGAAACTAAACCAATCACAGGAGCCGGTTTTTTCCCTACTTGACAGTATTTTTTATACACCTACCAACCAAAACTGCTGGTTCGGAAAGATATTTCTCCACCTGACTACGGTTCTCAGATGTTTTTTTTTTTTTCTCTTTCTCATCGTTTGTTTTATTTTCCTGTGTCTCGGAACAATATATCACGCAGCGAGGCAATTTCACTCATGCGCGGCTCATATAAATGAAACTCCTGAACAATAGAGGTTGATGTAGGACCGACTGAGGCAAACATATTTAGTCTTATATATGAATTAAGCTCTTCGCAATATTCGGACCACCTTTCTCCCATGCAGTCATTAATTCTCGCCATACTCAAGCGAACGTGCCCGTTGGTGTGTCACGGATGTCGTCGATGGACTACAAATTCGGCTCCGTTTTTCGTTCGTTGATTTGCTTCTAAAGTAATCCCACCCAAGTTCACTGTAAAGTTCTCAGCTGCGTAGTTTGAACAAACCCAAGACCTTTGTAAAATGAGCTATCTGCTCGTGGAATGATTTGAATATATAGACGCGAGATATGAATTTCCGAGGAATATAAAAAGCCCGTGTCTTTTTCTCTTTCGCCAATGCTAAGTAAGTTATACATCGTAAGAGAGTCGGGTGGGAAAGATGGTCGAAAACGGACGAAGCCACTCTCGATGGTGATGAGGTATAGCTTCCGAGGGTCCGTCCGGAATAAGCGAGGAAAAGGATGAAAGCGGCATCTCGTGTAGTGGCCGCATAATGCTCAACCTTGTTATTTCTTCGCAGCCGGGGCATCACGCAACCGGAGGACCACTTCCGGTCGAAAGGTTTCCACACCAGCCTAAGCTCGTTTGGGATATTCTTGCGGCTGCGAAGAGCCTGGGATTCTCAATTGGCGAAGATCTGGGGGCAGGGGTCAAGCCTGGTTTCACGCTGGCGCAGACGATGCAGAAACATGGAATCAGGATGAGCGCCGCCAAAGCGTTCCTGGAGCCGGTGATGGGAAGAAAAAACCTTCACATCATTCCCAACGCGATGGTGAATACGGCATATTTTATTTTTTATTGTCGAGATCAAAGCAACTTTCAACGCGGAAAAATATAGATCCCTTAAATCCGAGGGATATCATTTGCTTGGAAATCTAATGATCATTCCTGCGATTTGGTAACATTGATTGCTTTTTCCTTTTTTTGTGATGAACATGCACGCGCATGTTTTCAATCGATCGACAATCCCGATGATTCAGGTACTCAAAGTGATCGTTGACCCGAAATTAAAAAAGGCCGTCGGCGTCGTCTACGAACGACACGGAGTCACGCGAGTGACTAAAGTCAGGAAGGAAGTGATCCTGTGCGTCGGTAGCGTGCAGTCGCCGCAGCTGCTGATGCTTTCTGGCATCGGACCTAAAGGCCATCTCAAAGATCTAGGTGAGTCCAAGTTGGAGTGAATAAATATTTATTCATCCTCAGGCTGACGTCAATATTAGACGACGTTGAAGTTATGATAACGTTGAAGTAACGAAATAATAAAGTCAAATTCACTGTTTGACAACTTTCTAATAACTTCAAAGGTGTTTGATTTTCAAAATTTTGGTATGTATTGGACGTTATTACGAGTTCCTGAATTTCAAACAAACCTGAAGTTGCAAAATAACGATTTTTACCAAAGCCGCATCGTTACAATAACTATACAATCCGCTATATCCTAACATTACTAGCACATGTATTGTAACGGTCCCAAATTGCGTATTCGTGATCACGCGTCACACGTAGATTTCCTTACCCGCTAATCGATCCAACAGATACTATAATTAAAATATTTGGCATAAGTCTTGCCAAGTCTTTTACCCACTAAATTCAAAAACGTTTCACCCCTATTCAGCCCATAATCGCAACTGCCGTGCTGAAAACGAGCGATTTTTACTCGAATTATTACCGCGTGACATTGTCCCAAAAAGTCAGAGCCCCACTTCTATCGATGTCAAACGGAAACACGGTTCGCCGCGTAGCATGGCAAGCTTCCTCCTGGTCTTAACAGCACTCCTCCTTTTTTGCCAGTTGTAAGACGAAAGAAGGAAGAACAGAGGGCGAAGCAATGCGTTCGCAAAGCGATCACAAATCACTGTCGTCGACAGCACCCCCCCCCCCCCCTCCACCCCTTTCCCACCGTGCCACCGACACTCGGCAACCCCTTTCCGTGCATGGTCACCCGATCTACGAGCCTCGACCCCTGACATTTGACCCCTTGGACCGAACCGTACTAGGAATATACGTTCCCAATGCCACACGCTCCGATTCGCTATCTCGACCCCCACCCCCCACCCCGTGCTCCTCGATGTTTCTCTCCCCTTTGCCACGGTCTTTGGCTACCGTTACATTATTGTTAGCTAATTGAATTCTAGCCGGACCTTCGTCCCTGCCTCACTCGGTTTGCCTAATCCGTATTTTTGGTCCCTTTAGCGGTATCAGACATTTCTACATTTGTGTGTTCCAATGTGTGTTACTGTGATTGTTGA
Source organism: Neodiprion pinetum (assembly GCF_021155775.2). Classification (NCBI taxonomy): domain Eukaryota; kingdom Metazoa; phylum Arthropoda; class Insecta; order Hymenoptera; family Diprionidae; genus Neodiprion; species Neodiprion pinetum. The sequence continues at coordinate 35,410,264 of NC_060234.1, forward strand.
GCACAAATTTGGTGTTTGCTTCTTCGATGATACACGGAATTGCATTACCGTTGTGTCGCAGTGCAGAATTAACAAAAAAAAAAAAAGGTTCGATTGGTTTTTTGGAACTGCTCTGATTTCGAATTTTGGGACAACGTCGCGAGATTCAAGATGGTATGTTGAAATCTGGTCTTCCAAAATTGCGGACCGTTCACGTATTCAGATGACATTTATCACGTCCGTTATTACGAATTGTGCATTTTCAACGTCAAGCCGATAACACGATAACATTCAATTTATCCCAGAGACGTTCCGTGATTCATACCAATTTCTCTGGGATTGAATGAAAATTATGAGTTTCCCCAGTGCAGTGGACACTGAAACGTATGTGTAACTCGTGTCTGTTCTTGGACTACGATTTCGCATTGGTATGAGCGGAAGAACGTCTAGCCGTCGACGCCGAGGGCGAGCATTTGCTGATTCAGTCAGCATCCTGGCGAGATATCGTTGTTTGACAGTTCTATTAATTCCTATCCAGGTCAAGATGCCGAATGAAATCCGAATGAGATTCGAGACTATTCTTTATTCTCGCACTCTCCCTTCTACTCTCGATTGCCATTATGATGCATATACGCGATACGTCTTGAGCGATGAAGTGGAAAATAAGCAAAATATCACTAGTCTCGTGTCATTGCGTCCAAGTTTGACCACAACATTCAGATGCAGTCACGTCTTGCTAATTTTTTTGTCCTAGCTACAATTTTGATCTTCAAGTTGGCTAAAATAAAAACGTTGCACCTTCGCATGAAATGAAGGAAGAAAATTACTTGGAATTGCATAACGACGATCTAACAACAAAACCCTGCATTTGTATGAATGTCGTATGACTTTACGCGCAACGTTTAACATTGCTGTTTAAAAATTATTCCAACATTACTGCAATGCATTTGCGTATTTCAGATCCCCTATTGTTTCGTCGCCGGCTTGATACAAATGTTATTTTTTATTGGTCAAGTTTTTTTTCGCCCACATATATTGAACGGGCGTTTGACGTTATTAGCTTCCACGCGAAGGCCGTGTATTGCGCGTTTTATTTTCCAAATCGTGGCATCTACTGGGCGTGAAAAATCCGCACGGTTGTCCATCACGAACACTCGCATGTAAATCAGTAAAATTGTGTGGTTATATACGTGGCACATAAATGCAGCAAGCTGCGGGGAATATCGTGCATTTCCTCGGCAATATGCAGGGCGAAAACGTCGAAATATGGTTTTGGTGCAATCGGGTTTATTCATGCGTGTATTAACCACTTTCCCACAGCGGCTGCAGTCCATTGCCTAATATGTATAACAATTTTGGTTGGCATTTGCGTTCGAATCTAAAGCTGTATAATGCAACGGCTTTCAAGTAACGGTTACAAATGACGACGCTTGTTAACGTAAATGTGTAGTGTATGCATGTGTATAATGTATATATATACATGGCGTCGAGGTCAACGTTTGGCCAGAACAAATGGATACTAAAAGAGGGTGAAGAAAAGTGGTCATCGAATTCGTTTGCCTAATCTATCGATTTCACACAATTCTCGCAGTAAAGTTTCTTCGTGTAATTATAAGCGATAGAACGCTCACCGTTTTTCTATCCCAAAGGAAATAGGAGGAAGTCGATTTTTGCACGGAAAGTCCCGGCTGTATCTTGCGACAAATTTTCCAATTCGGTAAAATTCTCCGATCCGATTATCGTCAAACCGCCATCCGCGAACGACGCCTTTTATCTCTGATTATGATCAGCTTTAATTGCGATTCGTTTCAACCGATGGATCTGGGCTCAAAACCAAACGACTCAACTGAATTTCAATCTTGTGCCAAGATCTGCTGAGCACCCTACGGATAATAACACATTATGCTCTATTCTGATGGTCTTCTGGCTGTACGATTATCCTTATCTATACGGTAAAAAAAAGGAATATCGTAACGAACAGACACGCAGGTTTAAATAACGAATCTCTGAGGAGCTTCCAAAAGATATCACTTAACGAATCCTGTTGCACACGGTCAGCTTTAACCGGCGATATATTCCCAGTGCAATTTCTCAGGGGCTTGGACGCGAAATCAGATAAAACACGTGTATCAGATAGCGGCAGCCGAAGCTAAACCAGGACCTAAAGGAGCCAGGACAAGGGCGAGAAACGACAGAGTGGGAAGTTACCCTGCGGGATGTGTATACCTCGGCAGCAGCGATGAGATTTTAATCGTGAGTGGAAAAAGATATTCACCGCGTTATTTTGATTAAAAAGTTTGTCAAGTACGTATAAACTTTATCCAAACTTCGCTTCCAAAGCGATAAGAAAATATGTACACAGCGTGCATGTCTGTCAGCGTTTTTGTCCGTATCGCGAGAATTCGGCTTCTGGATCGACCCGTCTGATACACAGCTCTAAATCTGTCCAACTCGGCAGAATTTCAAAGGCGTTTGTTTTTCTGTGAGAAAAAAAAAATTGTTGAAATAAAAATAAAAACTCATCCGAAATGTTTTTTTTAGAAAGTCTCCTGACAGTGCACACCGATTCATACCTATACAGGTTTAGTGACCGTCGAACAACGTTTGACATCTGGAATTTCTCTCCGAGAATTTCACCGATATATCGTGACTTTGTACTCGCGCACTTGCAGCGGGTTGATATGATAATTAATTGACCGATGGACGCGGAGATTCTGCGCACCGTCGCTAGTCAACGAGGCGTCTAGGACGACTAGACTCCGGAAGTTCGCCGATGGGGAAACAGAGTGCAGGGTATAGCTATGCCGCAGTATCGTGTTGTGTTGTCACCGAGCAAACTGATCAGAAATTAATCGAATTCTGTTCGTCTAGCGCCCATTAGCCAGAGCATAGCGAGCCTCGTTTCTCGCGCCATTACTTCCTCCTCCGCGAGAATTCGGGGAGAGCAACGAGGTCTAACTCGATCTTTAACGAGTGGGTTCGCTCGGCCGAAAAGAACTTTTTGACCCAGTTATTTGCTGCCCGTGAAACTCGGGGGATTAAACGTCCACCGAACAGAGAATCGGGCAGCGACGACGAACTCGGGACTGGTGAACGTTGTCAATCTATAAGCGGGAAATTTCGGTGAAACTGCCCGGCCAACGCCGGCATGACGGCGGATGTGGGCGACCAAAGGAACGCTTCAAACACGACGAGCGGTGAGTGTGTACGAGAAGACGGGGATGTATGCATGTCATAAGTCTTGCCACGGAGTACCATTTATTTATCTTCTTTCCGCATCTTTATCCATAAACTCCTAGGTGAAATAGACATGTATATGCATATATATACCCCCGAAGCTGAGGAAGAATTGCTGTTTTCGCAATAGAACGTGACTACTCTTTCGTATGATAGGTACAGATAAAAAGGGATACGGGAAAAGGAGAGAGAGGGAGAGAGAGAGAGAATGAAAATGAGACAACGATACAGGGTGAGATAGAGAGGAGAACGGAAGAATCGAGAGAAATTTTCCCTGGAGTAATTGGAGGAATGGTTTATTCGTTTCTAGGTAAATCGACAACTTCCGGTAGACAACCATTAGTCGCAGCTAAAACAAATGACTGACTTAATGGATTTTCCGTTTTTTTCTCAGAAATACTCATCTCGACAAGGACGAATCGTGAAAAAGCTTACACGTACCTGCGTCGAATCGCTTTCAGATTATCGCCGAAAGACACCGTGCATCTGCATAATCCGTTAACGGTGAAATTTGTTCTTCCTCTGAATTAAACTATGAAATCTTCCACGTGTTTACAAGTGATTGAAAAAGAAAGGGAACGGTTCGTCAATTTTTCCGCTGGCTGTGTACCACCCCTCGAAAAATGAAGTCGAAATTACAACAGGCAAACTTTTATTTCACGTTCAATGCTTACGTTACAAGTGATTACACCGACTGTGGGGCAGATTGAGTGTTATGAGACTGATAATGGAAAACACCAAACGACGATAATAATATAGAACTCATAAAAGAAATCGCGAATCTTGGCCTTGGATGATCATCGCGGTGCACCAAATTGGTGAGCCAAACTCGCGGATCAGAGTCTGTTGCGTCTCGGATTGAAGAAAAGAACCCAGGACCGATTCAACCGACGCTATTTCTTATCGTCCATTCTCCTCATCGTCGTCCTGGCAGTCATACTCGTCCAAGTCCTGATTCGGAGATATCCAAGCCCGTGAATCGGCCGACCTTGGGTTGCGGTAGGGCGAAGAGGACTCCGAATCGGACTCGCCGAAAAGGGACAAACCGATCATGCCTGCGAAACGGGAGTCAATGAAGAGGTCTTACGATCGGTGACCTTTGCTGAAAACTATTTAAAAAGTAACAGTGCTTTTTGACCCACCTTTGATTTGACTCACGAAGGATTTGCTCTTGCTGCCCGATTTCCTTGAGCTAGATTTTAGGTATTTTTGAGTCGTGCAGTAAACCGACGTCGCCAACGGAATGGCGAGCAGAACGGTGAAATAAAATACTCCAAGAAGAATCGGGAGACAGAGCGCTCTCTCGAATTCGTCCAATATGAGGTTCACGTTCTCCGGCAAGATTTCGTTGCACATCTTCGGTCCCAGTGCCAGTTAGGCTTTCGATGGTACGAAGATTTTCCTACTCTTGTCTCGGTGGTTTATAGGATGGTTTGTTGCGTATCGTTGTCTATGCAGGTTTATAAACGTAGCTTAACGCTTTGAATGTATGATCGCTTGTCAAAATTATCCAAGAGATCTAATTAAATCGTGAAGTTATAGGAGGTAGTAGCTGGTGTTTCTTAGTGACTGGTTTCTCGGTTTTTAAATTATTGTCAACTCGATCAAATATTTTCATTAGTGTTTTGTAGAGACTGATGCGTCTTCTCGATGTCTAAAGGTGACTGAATCTAGGCTTGGTTAACTGTTAATTTTGTTCATGAAATTTGCCGAAAAGTTTTTGCAAGTTGTAATTTCTTGACGCTTGAAATATGGTCGACTTGTCAATTTTTAGAGAAGAGCATCGCGGTGTGTAAATAAATGGCTCGTCATTTTCCAGGGTCTCTTTTGTTCTTAACTTCGAATAAGTTACGCGCGACGAAATTCCCCCTCGGTTCTTGTTCGTTGGTCAATTTTACGGACCAACTACAGAAAACTGGATTACGCAACCAAACGACGACGAAAATGACTTCGAGCAGCAAAGCCAATAATCCAGCGGGCTGTGCAGATCCTTAAATTCGAATGCAACGGAAAGAATACATTCCTTGCAGATTTGAATAAGGTAAAGGACTTTCTATTTCCTTACAGGTAGATAGAGTGTATGTGGGAGTGAAACATTGACAACGATCAATTCACGATCAGAGGCTAAGAGACCCAAAATTCAATTTTTTGTCTTCTTTCTGTCACTAGCAACAAATTGACAAGCACTATAATTATACGCAAGAAATTAGAAAAAACCAAAGTGAATACCAACACTTATGATTGTAATTGGCAAATTCCTGCGCAAAGATCCATTTCCGTAAATAAGTGACACCACGTATGAAATTGTTTGACAATTGGTCGAGGAGAAGACCTGTGAATACTTTCTATGAGGGTTGAAGTTTTCGGGAGAAAACCATTCGCGGTAAATCGTCCCGCGCTATAGAAAGGTAGAGAATTGGAGGAAGCCAATATTCGGCTACAAGTGATGAACTGCAGTTGACCTTTGATTCCCCGGATCAATAGAAGGATTTTAATAGTCTCCTGACACTGCAAAACGAGTCAACAACTGGAATCGTACAAATCGGTACGCAGTATGTGAAAAAAAAATGGCGGTGGTAAATATTCGGCTCGCTTTGTGTAATATAGGTTGGAAAAGCGCTAGAATTTGATGGAACTGCGATCGGAAAATCAGACCAAAAAATATTCCAAGAATTTCATTCAATCTCAAGATAATATTTCTAAACACGATGTTCGTTCGGGAAATAGGATTCGGAAAAAATTGACCGATGTTAGGTATTCTCCGGGTAGATCCTGCGAACACGATGAAAAATCGGAAGAAGTTGCGGATAGGGCATAAAAAAATATAAGCGATCTCATAAAGCATTCTTCGTATGGATGCTAGGAATCGTAAAAGAAATCTATGCGACAGCCCGACACCTTGCTCAAAAGAAATAAGAGCAAGTAGTCTGAAACCTACCAAATACCAGAACACGCATCACCAAAAACATTTTTTCGGTTTTGAGATGTTTCAAAAACAAGAAGTCTGACGAGCATTTAGTTCTATTAAAGAAATGCCAGACTTGGCAGTTTCACCGGAGGCTCCCCTAAGCAAAGTTTGATTGCCGAAATACATCCTCGAAGTATAAGGCGTCGCTTGTCTTTGTTTTTCCTGCATTGATCTGGAGTGGTTTGATGCTGGAGCTGAAGAGACGCTCTCAGTTGCCATGAAATGAACGAGAGACGCGTAGTGAATGAGGAAGGCACGAGTCTGATTTCTGCGCAAATTAAGCGAACCCGGTTCTATGGCGTCAAACAAATCCACTTCCCAAGTAAATTAATGTAAGTAAAAGCAAAGAGTTGACTCTCGGCACGGCCTACAGTTTCCCTCCCTGGAGATTTCTCGTTACATTAGCCGAATAATATGTAGAATCCCGGGTCGTTTCTTGCCATTCGTAAATTATACACTCGCAAACTTGAGAACATTTCATTACTCTCGCTTCATGAATTTTTTAAATTGGTCTCTAACTGCGGAACAACGGAATGTAATGAATTGCCCACGGTTAGTTTTCCTCATTCAGTCGGAATCGGTGTTTAAGCCTTAAGCTTAGTTCAAGTGAAACATACCGATTTATAACCACGTTTCATCGTAGTAAACAATTGTTATTTTTGAAATTCAATATCACCATTTGATTTCTAACAAGAAATGTCAACCTAAATAATATCTTACAAAATTTATTACAACTTTTATTGCGCTGTAACTTGACTGTGAAATTTATGTTTTTTTTTTTTTTTTTGCTGCTGATATGAAATGTATCCCATAAAGTTCATTCTTACTCAGTCGTTCACTGAAAATGATAACTTGCGCGTGACTCTACGTCAAAATCTTCTCTAAACGAAAAAATCGTTCAACTCGTATCGTGTAAAAACTCCGAACAACAAACTCTTTCGAACAGAGTTAAAATAATAACATATGTGGACTTTCCAAGCAACAGCCACGCAAAAGAAACCATATCAGCTTCGCGCAAAATGCGACCGTCTTCTGCACCCTCGCGTAATCATAAAATAATTAGTCCTAGTTTTTGCCCACGGCAGCCGCTGTATCACCAGCTAATAACTGCTGACCCTCTTCACGCCCGCTGAACAATAGCGAAGTAGCTTGCGGTTTAGAATCGAAGCCGAAGCTTTAATCTGAGACTCGTTCCAAGTGGACGGCTGGGTGCGAATTCGTGGGAACAGGGTCACGGTCATATTCTGTGCCTGGGTTGGGCCTGGGACTGGCATAAATATACCGTCGGTTCCGTGAACCGAACCTTTCGCCCCGTGGGCAACAAGAACTGCGATAAAACAACCCCTAACAACTTGGGCTGCAAAACACGCTCGCTAACCTGGCCTGATCGAGAGCTGTATCCCGTTGGAAGCTTGCTATCCCATTACGCGAAATGTGGGCTAATTGTAATCGCATGAATCTCTGCGTGCCGTGACAATCATCGACGTTCGATGATTGGTTTTTACCCTGTACCTATAATGGGACACGGGGCGCGAGGCGCGTTGATTAATTCTGTCGATCATTGGGCTGTGACGCAATTTTGAGAAATTAGCAAATTTCACAGGGGCAAAAACGTACCCTGTTTTCAAATTCGATAATATACATTGTTCGCGATTCATTATCACGGATTTAATTGGCGGTGATAGAGTCAGGATTCCTCGAAATCTCTCATCCTATATTCAATATTCGTTCTACGACCCATCGTCCTTTGATCACCTATTCGCCGAACGTTAATACCAAGCGCCATTTTTGGTATTCCAGGTATTCCAGTGATCAAAGATATTCCAGGCGTCGGTACCAATCTCCAAAATCACGTCTCTGTCTCTGTGAACTTCAAAGTGGCTGACGAGCCGGCGACGAATTTACTGGACGTTGATGCCGTGAAGGAATACATTCTCGGTAGACGCGGACCGATGTCCTCGACGGGATTATGCCAAGTCACGGGATTTTCTTACTCAACCATAGGGGTTCGGGACGGAAGACCACACATACAGATTTTCTTCGCAGGTTACAACGCGAACAACTCACGGACCGGTGATCCGAACGAGATAGCATATCCGGGCGGACGACGATTCAAGTAAGCGACCTCACGCTTGTTTCTCATGTTTATAGGACAAGCTGGAAAGCAGAAAGGGTAAAAGGCTTACGATACAATTGCGCGCGTGGCATTGAAGAGTTGGAAACTGGTCCATTACAGACATTTGAAGCATTTTCTAGGGTAAACCATGAAAACGTAAATCACTGCGATTTATCCTTTCGCGCGAGCTTACGACGCGGTTAATGCCATTGATTTCAATTTCACTTGGAACTTGTTCGATTGATGAAATTGCCGCAGAGAGGAAACCTACCGCAAGTACTTGCATGTCGGTGAATAACCGTTTCGCATGGCATAAAGAGCCGGGTTAATGTACTGTATCGAACTTCTTTCGCACCTCGCCGTATCGTATTTTGTAGAAGACGAGGCGATGCGACTCTGAACCCAAAGTCTCGTTAAACGGACCGCGCGTGACTCTTGGTGAATAATCTAGATCGTAGAATCTCACGGTGGTGAGGCAGTTATTTTCTTTCGGAAAAGCATTACTTTGCTCTTCAACCTGGTGATCTGGTTCACTAAAATATAGCGTGTACTGTTAACTACCTGGGGTATTGGTGAACCTTGGTGTCTGACTGGTTGCCTAATAAAGCTGTCGATTCAAAGCCAGCTTCGAGCAGCCGGCTCGAGAAGTTTGATTAGACGAGTCGGGCTTCATAATTAGTCGAGTCGCTTGGTTCTTACACTTGGCATTTAAACAACCCATTTGCCGCTCTTAACATTCAATTAACCCCATATTCGAAAAATCTGTAATTTCTGATATTTACTATGAAACAATTGATCATCCTATCAATGAAAATCATCGATAGGAACCGTTCGTCTTAATAATTCTCTATAATATTCTATTACTCGCCTACATTTCTTACAGTATCGTCCCGACTCTACTGAGAACGCGATCCAGAGGCGTTTTGAGGCTGCGAAGTAAGAATGCACACCAGGCACCAAAGATCTATGGGAATTACTTCCAGGATGCCAATGATATACCCCGACTCCGAGAGGGTATTCGCATGGCGATTTCCCTCGCTGAAACGGAGCCCTTGAAAAGGGTTGGAGTCGAGCTGGACAGAACTCCGGATGAGAACTGTCTTCATCATCAATTCGATAGTGACGATTATTGGGATTGTGTAATTCGTCAGCGAACAAACCCGGAGAATCACCAATGCGGCACTTGCGCCATGGGAACATCAGCAAATCGTAAGTTGCCGCTGAATGGGAAGAATTTTCAGCCGTAAAATAAATGCGATAAATTTCGAAAGCTTTCTAAAATAAAAGCTTCGGATCATTTTTACCTTCCAGCAATGGCAGTGCTCGACCATAAATTACGCGTTCGTGGAATACGGCGACTCCGTGTCATTGACGCCTCCAGTTTTCCACACATTGTGTCCTGCAATATGGCCGCACCTGTAATGATGGTCGCTGAAAAAGGTGCTCAAATCATCAAGGAATATTGGCAGCCTGATAAAAGATCAATATGCTGAAATTCGTAGATCTACTGTTTACGTGAAACTTTTCCTTTGTGAAAGGAAAATTAGATCAGAATAACTCTTCGTCAGAAAGCTCGCAGCTTTGCCAGCGTAAGGTGACTTATAATACGATTAATTATACTTGCATATTGTATAAATACGAACTTCTCCACACACAGCGAGTGCAAAAATGTTCTTGCGTATTACGCTACTATTTACGATAGCAAAAAGAAATGAACGACTACATGAACGATAGATCTATACTAGTTATTGTACCACAATACTGTGTCATGCTTAAATAAGACTTATGCAGAGAAATTACCATCTGTAATAATATCATATCATACATAGTATTAAAGTTCGAACCCAGATTTTGGATGTCGGATGTTCGGATGTTCAGAAAGCGACGCGACGTCACCCAAAATTTTTTTTCTCTAGACGTCATCGGTCTATATAGACGAAAATCTGCTAGCCGAATTCCTCAGTCTGGAAACAACCGCGCAGTAGAGCGGACGTATGAGAATAGCGCTCCGCAGTTTTCGAGTACCGGGTTCTCTACCTCCTGGATCCTGCGCTCCGAGTCCGCTTCCTGGTGCAACTCGAGTTGCAGGACAAGCGCTCCGTAATTCCTGCGCTCCAGGTCCGCTACCTGGTGAAACTCGACTTCAGGGACAAGCGCTCCGTAGTTTCTATGCACCAAACCCGCTACCTGATGAAACTTGACTTCCAGGACAAGCGCTCCATGGTTCCTGCGCTCCAGGTCCACTACCTGGTGAAACTGGACTTCCAGGAATAGCGCTCCATGGTTCCTGCACTCCAGGTCCACTACCGGGTGAAACTCGACTTTCAGGACAAGCACTCCGTAGTTCTGGCTGTCCAGATCCTGGACCTAGTGACTTTCGACCTTCAGGACTAACATTTCGTAGATTTACCTGTCCAGGTCCTCCACCTGGTGGATCTTGAACTCCAGGACGAGCATTCTGTAGTTTTGGCTGTTCAGGTACTTGACCCGATGCCTTTTGACTTTCAGGACTAATGTTTGGTAGTTCTGGCTGTCAGTATCCTCCACCTGGTGGATCTTGACCTCCAGGACAAGCGCTCCATAGTTCTGGCTGTCCAGATCCTTAACCTGATGACTTTATACCTTCCGGACTAATTTTCAAGTTTACAGGTTTAAGTATTGAAACGGCATATTTTGTACTATCAAACCAATATGCATGCTTCAGATAACATTGTAAATCGGAAAAAACCGAACGCCCAGGATCGACAAATTGCAATTGGTGAGTAGTTGGCATAGTATACATAGTAATTCATGACAAAAACGTCGTTCAGCTGAAATTGCTGAGCGTAGTGTTTCAAATCTGTCAGCACTTAGCTGATTGTTCTATGGTATTTTTTGACGAAATTTTTTCTCATAAAATCACAATACGTTATACTTACATGCATGCGTAAACGTGATTTGAAGCATTATATCGAAAAAATCTTACGGACAGATTCGGTTTGCGTCACATGCACAAAGACAGTGTTTATTCTGTATACCGTGAAGCAAATACCAGATTTTTTTGGGGATTCATCGTGCCCCAGTCTCCCCTACAACTATATCATCTGGTAAAACACTGACAACGAGTAAGCGAGCGCACGAGCACAAAAACCAGTTACACTAGGCATTCGACCCTAAGAGAGCTTTAGCAAGCGAGGGCTTTAAAGCTAGTGTGTGATTTATTTTGCACATGAGGATATCTCTGTAAGGTCATTGAAAACGATCCTGAATCGTCTCACAAGCACTGATTTTTTATTTGCAGACAATCATAACCGAAATTCGTTACAAAAATCAATCACTGCAACGCACGTTTCTAACGACAGCTATTCGGCGTGTCAGGCATGTACGATAAGTTGCTTTCAATATGGTGCATCATGGATTGATTCTTTCTGTGTAACGCAGGCAGGTACTTGCTTACTAATACAATGTTCATTTTAATAATGTTACAATAAATATAGTAAAACTATTAAGAGCACACAGCGAAGCGAGTTGATATCAGATTGACCTGTCACAGTATTTCTTGTCACGGTGCTGTTAATCCAATCGAGGTAGTAATCAACTCTGCTGTATATACCAGGTGATTTTTTGTTCCCACAGCCTATGCCCCATGAAACTACGCCAACTTGAACGTTGTCGCACAGCATTGGACCGCCGCTATCACCCTGGTGAGAAATGGAAAAAGATGAATGCTTAAAAGACCAAGTCGGAGTTGATTGATGTCCCCAACAAATTATGGAATTTTTCGCATATTCGAAAGTATAATTTGTTTGCGGAGAATCTGAAAAGACTTTCACCTGGCAACTATCAATGCCCCCTTCGTCAACACCTGCGCATAGTTGACTGTCTCTCCTGACACCCGAATAAACTTGGTGCCTACATTTTTCGACTGTTATCAATGGCACTCGAACCTTCCTTAGCACATCACCGTAGCCTACCTGTATATAAATATTGAGTGTCTTTCAGCAGGTACCTCATTCTTGTACAAAAACGTAAATTGAATATACAATACGGAGAGTGATAACGTACATCCGAACCTGGCTTCAGCCGCCCCCAGCCCACGACGGTACAGATTGGAAATTTGGTTTGGGCAAGCGTATCGTCAATAGAATTTGGAATAGGAGATGGATAGACAAATCGGGTTATCCTGAAGGGCTCCGTGAGCTTGGGATAATGGACAATAATGCAGGTGAGACGGTTGAAAGAGCGAGAAGGTGAAAACTCGTGTAACAACGATTCGGAAACGTGGCAAACGAACAATAAAATAGAAAAAAACTTTCTTTCGTGAATCATTTTATCACTGTATTTACGTTCAAATTATGCTCTATAGGTACTACTTATGCACTTCGTGAATGCAATGAAATAGAGTCCGTCAACGAAATCTTACTCGATAGAGGCCAATATCGTGATGCATGGTTCTTGGGTTGTACAACGGATGAGGTATCACTAAATTTATCAATTTTATCTGTATTGTACTGCCGTAAAGATTCTTAACTCCAGTGGAACCAGCCACGGCTACAAACACTCGTGGATTTATAAGTTTAAATTTTCCGCTCCTCAATTTTCTGCAATGTGAAAAGGGGATAAAATTAAACCTCAACGGCGTTAGATAAACAGATTTTCATTATTATTTTCGTCCCACAAACTAAAGACGTTAGCCAAATTTCGAACTCACTTACGAAACCATACAATGTGCTGCTGATAAAATGAACTTTGGAAGGATGTAACTGCCACCGCATAAATGACGCTGATATCGTCGTTGAATCGAAACCTAGACGAACAACACGCATCGGAATCGATAATGTCTTATATATATATTACATGTGTTGACTGCTTAATTTTATTAGATTTTTCCAACAGTTTCTTATTCACGTATCCAGAGTATGTGGTTTTGATTGAGCTGACGATTAAATAAGAAAACACGCATGCATACTATGAATGGAAAGTCTTCTATGCTGGTTCGTTTTCCGCCTACAACACGGATGTCCAAACCATGCCCTTTGAGAGCTGCAGACTTTGATCCCGTAGGCTTTAAATGGATGAAGGATAGAAAATCACACAGGTGCAATACCGTTAAAATTCGCTTCGCATTCATACTCGAGAGGCCAAGGGAAAATTTGGCATGAGGTATCTTCTATTTGCAAGTATGGCCATGATTACTTTTTGACACTACATAAAAATAAACATCATACTTTCTATAATCATGAAGTTGCATCTACTATGTTTACCTATATTACTTTAAAATGGGCCAGTAAAGTGGCTAATTTCTACACGTTGCTGCCAGATCTTGATTGAACAAATTAAACGCAATCAAATGTTTAAATTCAATGAATCTCGACTCGTTTCAAACATCAAAATTACGGAGGATACTTTATTATGCATCAATATACAATTGTATTAAATACGCTATGAGATCAAAATATAATATTCTCAAAAAAAATTATTCTTGGTGAATAACGAATATGTAATGCCTGCATGATAATATTCCGCATAATTATTCACACAAAAAAAATCACTTTATTGGTACAGAATAAAATCAACGTTTAATATCGCGCATCAAATTCGAATAAGGTCTTTGCTATTCCCTCGCTGACTGTGGAGTAAAAATATTTTGTAGACAAAAATTGGGGCATAACGATTTTGTTATTAGCAATTATTATTTTACTTGTGCTCTGTGTACAAACAAAACTTTGTATCATTTTATGTGTAAGAAAATGTATAGCTCAATGACTTGAAGCAGTGTTAAACAAGTTGATAACGTAACACCGAATGTACAGTGAAGATATATTCTAGAACAATTTTAAAGAGTTAAATTAAAAATACAGACAAAAGGCATAAAATTAGGGCATGAATTAAAATGAATGTAACTTAATTATGTCACATAGATATCTCTATGCAGTCTCTGCAAGTTCCTTTTGCGTTGACATCTGTCCTTGTATTTTCATCTCCATTACATCCATAATAGCTTCCCTTATTTTACTCTTTTCAAGTCCAATTTGTTGAATTTTCTCCATCTGCTCCGTTACATAATTCACTCTTCTTTTGAAATAATCTTTCGCACCTTGGATATCCTTCTGCGCGTAATACCCAGTCCCAATATCAACTATCACCGTCTCTGTATCAGCTAATTTCCCCGTAACGTACATTGAACCTGTCAGTGGCACGAGTATCTCTTTTCCTGCAAAATGCGAATGCAAAACAAAATTGATACTGATCAATATTTTCAAGACTTGAACCTGTGAGATTAGAGATCGTACAATAAACTATATATTGTTAAAAAAGTAGATTGCATACCAGTCAATCAATATTAAAAAATCCTAGATCAAAGGTGAGACAATGATAAGGAGCTTATAATTATCATGATCCACTAAGTAAATAAAGTAAGTTCGTGGATTGAAATTGTTACTGGCATTGCAAATATTGCAGAAAGAATACCCTGCAGATAAATAGGCACAGGGAAGCCTAGCTCAGTGAAGAAAAAAAATCTGAACACAGTGGTAATGGGATTGGAATTCAGATCAACTTCTTGTTGAGGAAAAGAAAATTTGGGAAAGTTAAAAATCTCAAAAGGGTCTTGCCTGATTGACTGACATCAGGAATAGGATTTAAAGGTAATGGCAATCTTAAAGACGCGTGAATGATGCATGGCTCATAACCTCCAAATTATAATCGGTTAGCTAGGGATTGGAGAAAATGAAGTGGTTTAAGGAAGGCTTACCCTTAGCGGACGGGGTAAGCTTCTCAAGACTAGTTCCGGACTCTTGGAACTTGTTTTGAGCGATTTTTAGGGTCTGCAGCGAGTCCTGGAAAACACCAAGTTCCTGATCCAATTGTTGCTTCAATTGTGTAAGCTGCTGGAGATTCAACTTCGTCAGGTCAATCTGCTGTAACATCGGGCCCTCGGTTGCAGATATTTGCGACATGATTTCGACGTTATTTTACGCTGTTTGTCAAGCGAATGATTGAGCATATAAATTCTGAATTGCCGCACGATTCGACTGCTCGATCTATGACCATACCGGGATAGGCATTGCTCACGTTACGTAGATTTCAGCCGTGGAGCATGAGCTTGGATCCGGTGATCGTAGATGGCGCACCTACACGTCTATGTAAGCGACGTCCAGAACAGCTAAGAATATGGAGCGTGTAGGAGGGAATCTTGGTGTTATAAGACGTGTGCCGATTTTGGCTACAAATAGTGCTCGCGGTGCTAGCGCTGTGAAACGTAAGTTGCCCAACTGACTATGGTTTAAAATGTAATAAGTGTAATTATGTAATTAATTAATATCGATCAGGGCCACGTCGGTTATTTTATGTACCCTTATTTGCAGTCCACTAGAGAGTGCCCTCCTTCTATACACTGCTAGGCTACAAAATTCGAAAAACCCATGGAGCTAGGAAAAATCGCAAAGACTGCTAGCCTTGGGTTTTGTTTCGTAATGGTTGGCCGAGTCTGGGGGGATTTAGGGATAATTCTACTAACCTGCACTTACCTACTCCTCTCTGCCTACTCGTCTTGTAGGATCTGGACGTAAAATCAAGTCGGCATAGCAGAACACTGCAATATTCTTCCGCGAAATACCACTGCAAATAATTGATTCTAGCGATTTTTAAAATCGCCCGTAATTTTTCGAACAAACTGTAAGGCCTTAGTGTTGCTTGCGATTTCTGGGAACGGTAAACTTTTTCAGTCCAAAAATGATAACCAGAACTCTTTTGGATCAACAACTGCAAATGTGCGCCAAAATTTGGGAGAATTTCTCCGTTTTTCGCCTGTGACTTTTGATCCACAGCTCCTAGCAACTTTAGACTATGCATAATCGATTATTTTTACTTTATAATATATCGAAACAGCTTCTGAAATCATTAATTTTAGTGTTTTTTGAACAAAATCCAGTGAGCAACCATAATTTTTATAGCTGTCATTTCAGAGGCAACAAGTTTTTGGTTCCGAGATTTTTTCACCCGCCGCCCGAGCTTTGCATCACTTTTTGACAAATCAAGATTTTTACATGATGAACTCACGCACAATTTTGCTGTCCTGCCGTTTACGTATACAAACGAGATAACAAGCTTTTGCTGTAGAAGTAATTTTCAAGTGTTTTCCAATTAATTGGGAGAACACAGAAATGATGACATGAGCATTTTTACAGTAACTATTGCGAAGTCATAATAAAACCAATTAATGTATTCGTACATAGGTATCTAGTATCCTTACTGCAATTCGATAAAATGGATAGTTCATCAGTATCAGCAAGTTTTCAAATACTTTCTGAAAATATTGTCAATTTTGGCTGGAAAAGTGCGAAAAGTTAGGAACCGTTCTCGCATCAGTCACTAAAATTCACCAATATATCAAATCTATCGAATTCTTTACAACAGTCAATGAACCGGCGCATTTTGTTACCAGGATCTACATATTGACTTGACCGTTACGAGACACGCCAGATATTCATTTGCTGCAGATATCTGTACTGCAAAATGGGGGTGTGAACGAGGCTTAAGAATACGAGATAAACTCACCGTGTCTCAAACCATCCAAGTGTCACTTACCTGTCAACATATTAAAGTTTCCTCAGAATAACTCCGAGTTGAGTTATTCTTCTCAGCCATCAAGGAGAAAATGATTCACAGTTTATTTATAATAAATTCATCAGGGTAAGTTTGTTTCTATATAACAAGTTAGTTCATAAACCTGAGAAATAACCGTGACATAGCCTAAAAATTTGTCACCATTCAGAGATGTATTTATGGAAAAACATTGGAAAAGTGCGGTCGCGCGATCCCTGTGTGATTATTTTTTTGACCAACAACGTAGAGTTTCTTCACCTGAAGACACGCCACCAGTTATTGCAACACCGCATCATTATTTGATCAGCATATATCGCTGCAATATGTTTTTTGTCGCTGTGTGTATGACGGAAGGTACGCTGTTGCTAAATGCTTCATAGTATTATATCTTTGCTAATTTTAATGTGATCTCATCATTTTTGTTACATTGGTTAATTACAGTTATAATTCTCACGCTGCTGGTAAATATTACATACTTATCGACTGTTTCAGTTCCACCACTGTTTGTTATCGAGTTTTTACACAGAGTAGTAGACACGTTTGAAGACTACTTCAGTGAATGTACAGAAACAATAATAAAAGAGAATTATGTTGTTGTTTATGAATTGTTGGACGAAATGTTAGACAATGGTTTTCCATTGGCGACAGAATCAAATATCCTCAAAGAACTGATTAAACCACCCAATATTTTAAGAACGATAGCTAATACCGTAACAGGGAAGTCTAAGTAAGTAAAATAACATTACTACTACTGCTATGAGTACAGTAATACTGACAGTCGCTTACCATATTGTACAATTTTCAGTGTGAGTGCAATCTTGCCAAGTGGCCAATTGTCAAATGTACCCTGGCGAAGAACGGGTGTTAAATACACAAATAATGAAGCTTACTTCGATGTTGTTGAGGAAGTTGATGCTATAATTGACAAAACTGGGGCAACAGTTTTTGCAGAAATCCAAGGCTATGTATGAATCGTAAAGTTATATTTTGTAAAAGAAATTCTCATAAACCAGAAATGGAAGCTCTTAATGAATCATATGATAACAAGGCAATATTAATTTTCAGATTGATTGCTGTATTAAATTGAGTGGCATGCCTGATCTCACACTTTCATTCATGAATCCAAGATTATTTGATGATGTCAGCTTCCATCCATGTGTTAGGTTCAAGCGATGGGAGGTTTGTGTCTACATTTATAACATAAATGTAAACAATATTGACTCACAGGCAGAATAACTTATACTATTTTAGTCCGAGAGAATATTGTCCTTCATTCCACCAGATGGTAACTTCCGACTTCTGTCCTACCATATCGGGTCGCAAAGTATTGTGGCAATTCCTATATACGTAAGGCATAATATAAGCCTAAAGGAATCTGGTGGCGGCAGATTGGATATTACAGTTGGGCCTAAACAAACTGTTGGACGAACTGTAAGCAATTTTATGCAATCTTTTAAGCTTTGAATATGTTTGAAAAAAACTGTAAGTGACTTGCAGTTCGTAAAACTATTTTTATGCTGTGTTAATTTCATACATTATATCTGATATTTACGGATCAAGATAAGGACAAGGGTTGTGATTGATATTGCTTAATTCTCTTTTTTAGGTAGAAAATGTTAATATCGAAATTCCCATGCCAAAATCAGTGTTAAATTGTAGTTTGGTACCCAATCAAGGAAAGTACTCTTTTGATCCAGTCAGTAAAGTACTTGTGTGGGATATTGGAAGAATAGATGTTGCGAAATTGCCCAATCTTCGAGGAAGTGTAAGTTGCAATAGAAAAAATTCAACAATACTAATAATACTACAAAAAACAAAATTTTGACTGACTTCATTGTTGTCATTTCTTAATTTTCAAGATCACTATTCAAAATGGGGCGACCGTCACAGAATCAAATCCTGCTATCAATGTAAGTCTCATTATCATAACAAGTTTATTTTAGCATTGTCTCAACTTCGTATACTCGTAATGACGTCTAATAAGGAATCGTTCTAAACGCTTTTACTTTTAGGTTCATTTCACAATCAACCAGCTTGCTGTGTCTGGCTTGAAAGTAAACAGGCTCGACATGTATGGTGAAAAATATAAGCCGTTCAAAGGTGTAAAATATATTACAAAAGCTGGTAGATTTCAAATCAGAATGTGAATCCCCACCGCTATCAATTTTAATATATCAAAGGTAGAAAATATATTACTTATTACAAATTTTTGTGAGTTAATACAATTCTGGTACCATCAAAACCTCAATATTTTTGCTCCTAGATTTACCAATAATTCTTCCACTATCGAAATCTGCCATTAACTTACAAACGAAAACAACAGAACAACTTACGTTTAACAATTATTTTGCACTACTCTAAATTCTACTTCTTTTGTCACGTTCTTAAATTTTTACACAGTATTTTCCTTGCCTCCAAATCTTCCCAGGTTGGGTGCGTAGCATATGTATGTAGACGTTCCATATTAGTTGCATAAATTGTATGATTGTTGATGAGATTCTTGTGGATCTATGGTCAAATATTGTCAAGTATATGCATAATGCAACAGTGTAGTGATGCAAATATTTGGTGAAAAACATTGGAGAAATGTCCTATATTTTCACTAATTCAACGTATTTACGTAAGATTAATGATCTCATTCAAGACAGTAAACAGTTGTGAGTTTCAAAATTTATATCCTGTTATTTTTTCCAAGAATTGGTTTGTTGTTATACTCATCCGAATATTTAGGCATATTTAATTAACCCACCGTAACAAATATATTCATCAAACTCATACCTTCAATGCTTTTTGAAGATTAGCCACATTAACAGGATCGGGAGTCGGTGAGGTAGTTTGTGTTGAACATGCCAATGCAAATGCATTTGCTTGTTCCGCTTCTTCGAGTGTTTGCTTCATTGCAGGTACTTGTCCTTCAGGCTCCACTATATTTGTAGCCATACTGGATAATTCATATATTATTCGTTATAGACGCACACATGAAATTTACGGAAAATCTAGCACTATCCTTTTACATACTCTATCAAATTCGAAAATAAATAGGAGGCTTTAAACTATGATTGAAATTCGAAGAAGTCAAATCGGTACAAAAAAATTTCAGAAATAAGGGAATAAGCACTAAAGTAACGATCTTATGCAAAATGTAACATTAGTCCCTACTTCCAGCCTATTCCGATTTTATTCATAAATATGAATCTATGCTGTACCTAAAATTTGACGTGTTGGTTATGTAGGATGTATTTCTGGTCCATGAACTGGGTACTGGTTCACCTATGTTATGAATAAATGATCCTTCTCGCACCGAGAAACCTTTCCGTCGAGTTATTACGGCTGTGAGTATATTTTTGAGAAATACCTGTAAGTATGAGAATTGGGTTGTTATTTTTCACTCACATCATGGGTAAAACCGACTGAAGAATAGAATAAACAATGTACTTTCCCGAATCCAGAACATTGCACAATCTGATTACTTCAGTATAGCAAAATTCTCGCAGCTATAGCATATTCGTACCTGAGTAGCAGCTATAATTATTTGAGCTGTATTTTCTTCAGCTCCATCCATATTATTCTCCCATGCAGCAAGCATTAGTCTAGCTAAAACGAAGGTACGATCTGGCAGCAAAAGCTCTTGCGCGCTGGAATGATTGGCACCTATAGGTTCGTCTCCAACCAGCGACGAACTTTGGCCCAAGACTTCAACGTAGACATCTGCAGGCTGAAATATGCAGCTTTTATATTCTTAACATAAATTTTCTCAGGTTGTATTTGCTTTTTTTTCATACAAAAATATCTGCTTTCAAATATTTGACACAGCCTTATGGCCACTTTATACATATTTCCAGAGACCAATAATGAATGAATACTTCTATATGTTAGCAATAAAATATCAAATTCCTAACAGATACCCATTTAACACTATAGTGCCTGCTATCGCACATTCACTAATTTGGCAAAATGGCAATTTTTATTTATGAGTTCATGAATTTTAATCAAACATTTTGGAAGAGAGTTACAGGCTCTCTGGTATCCTAAGGTCTTGAAATCATAAGTTCATCGACAG
Organism: Neodiprion pinetum; assembly: GCF_021155775.2. Taxonomy (NCBI): domain Eukaryota; kingdom Metazoa; phylum Arthropoda; class Insecta; order Hymenoptera; family Diprionidae; genus Neodiprion; species Neodiprion pinetum. The sequence continues at coordinate 35,431,210 of NC_060234.1, forward strand.
GTAATTAATGGCAAAAATGTTTAAAACTAAATTTTTACAAAATTTTAACTGAAATATGTATAGCAGTTTTAAAAAATAATATTCTTCAACTGAATCCGAGTACTGGCACTATATGGTTAATCACGGATTTTTTAATATTATTCCAAAACAGCTTCTTACTTCAAAATTTGATTTGTCTGTTTTATATTTTCGTTTCAATCGCAGCCTTTTCTCTAGCATTTTTTCTTTATCAAGATGAGCATTTGTATGATTGTGTTTGTTAGTTCGGACTGTTGTCACAGACGCTAACCCCTGTACTTTGTTGAACAAGCAGAGTAGAAATTCATTGTGCAAATGGACTTGATCCTCAGTCATAATGTTGCGCGCCTCGCAGTCAAATTCTTCTTTAGTTGTCTGAGAAAATCAAATAAGTGTATGATTAAAAAAAAAAAAGTAGCAAAACGATTCTTGGATATCAAGACTCAGGTAAGATATTGGTGTACCTTCATCTGAAACCACAGCTTCATTTTTTCAAAGTACCTGTAACCACAATATGATAATTAAGTATGTGTACACCCAAAGTCCATTGCGATTCCAAGGAAATCAGTAAAGGGTGAATTCAAAGTGACAGATCAGAAAGGTTTTTAACCGCTGTATTAGTATAATCAGTTATTACAGTATCATACCAAGATCAGGTTGTCGCAATATTTACAAAAGGTAATTGAGCTCAAATTGTATACACACATTGCACACATAATGTTGAGTGACATAAAAACAAACTTACAGTTTTGCGTTATCACCTAGCGATGCGACAAGGCTTTTTCTTGCTACGGTCAACTCTTTCGACGATGTCATACCGCAATCGAACCGTTCGAATTTATTTTGTGACAATAAACAGACATCTATTTGCACGCGACTCTTACATTGACATTTCGACACCTAACAACATAAGCGAACTCACTAACACGATCGTATAAAGTTGTTATATTGTTCCTCTTACATCGTGACATTGTTGCGTGCAAACGAGAAAGCAATTTTGTGCAGATTTGTGAACGTTGAGTGCGTCAGATGCGCGCGCATCAAAGTTTAATAAATTTCAATCACAAGGTTGGCGACAATGATTGTTGACAATTTGTTGGGAACAGGGAAAATTGACTGTATGCAGGCTGCAGTGACTTAACCTCGCAAAGAGACCAAATACGACGATCGGACAATGACAATTTACCCCATTCTGTAGCGACAAATCCATTAACATACCGCAGTAGAAAGTATAATTAAATACTCTGCCAAAATGGCAAGTCAAATAAGTACAGCGATGGACAGCTTAAATGCTGCTGTAAAGTCGAATATAATACCAAACCAAGAATACCTTCTGCAAGGTTCGGTTATGGACAGTGCGGTGGAAGTCTTATTGCAAAGATTGAGAGGATTGTGCGATAACGTTGATAGTAGGCCGGAGACTTTTCGTGATCATGAAATGTGTTTCAGTATCAGGAGGTAAATCTCATTCTCTTTTTGCTGGTATACATTGTCGTTATTCACCCAGAGTGCTTAGTACTTCACATTGTTTGCATATTTTCTAGGTTTCAGATGCGGCTTTAAAATTGTAACTTGCCTATTGTGACAATTTATATTTCACGATAATAATATAATGAGCCATTATTTTCTTCCAGCAAAATTTAAAAATTTACTTTGTGTTTTAAAAAAGAAGAGCATTTCAAATATAAATTTTAACCTTTCAGAGGTCCTCCGCCAGAACAACCATTGTCGCTGAGGGTGAGAAGAGCCTTAGATCATCAGGATATGCCTTGGCAGCTACGTTACATCGGACAACCCGAGCTAGGTGACAAGTCTAGACCGACAATAGTGCGAAGCAGTATAGACATTGCAACAAGCAGTACAGTTGTTGAATTCCTCACAGAATTGGGATGTAGAATAGATTTTGAGTATATTGTACAGGGATACATGTTCCGAAAGGGTAGAATGAAAGTAACTGTAGCAAAAATATTTAAAATGGTTCAAGTGAAAATACCGGATAATGTAGAACCCATATCTCAAAGCTACTTGGTCGAATTGAGCGTGCTTGCTCCACGTGGACAAGATGCAATAGCTGAAGACATGAGAATATTCGCCGAACAGTTAAGACCTTTAGTTCAGCTTGAAAAAATTGATTATAAACGACTGAGTCATTAGGGGGTTTAGAATCAGTGTCCATAAATGAATCACTGATGAATAGTTCCTAATATACAATTGGGTACAATGTTGTCTTTTCAGATTTCAGTGTGCGAGAACTATATAGCAGAAATGATAATACATCGTAGTTCTCTTATTGCGAATTTTCAAGAGGAATCTTTATGCAAGTATTATTTCAATATTTCCTACTGCAATGACCCATAGAGATTTTTTATATTGTACTATTGGATATTTACATTTGAATCAGATCCATAAAATTAGAATGAATTTGTAAAGTATTGAACAAAGTCCAATAAAGATCCGACATCGATGCTACAATTAGTCATGTTATGATACAGAAACTACTAATTTTTAACTCTTCGAATGAAGTAAAGTATTTTAAAATAATGAATAAGTACTCGCAACTGAAATTGAACTCAATCTCATTTTTAAATCTCCAACACCTACCGAACTCAATAAATATGAACTCTTGTGATTATTGCAAAAGTGTGATGAGCATGATAAAAGGGATACTAGAAGATACGTGATTTCCTGATAATCTGTTATGATTGTCAAACACCTGCAGCATGTAATTTGAGGGATGGTTGAAAGTTTGTACTATGTCTATGATAAGGCAGGACTATACCAATCATTTGCTCAGGGATGTAGGACTAATGGATGCAGTATGAGATTGGCTGGGCAGCAAAATAACAATGTGAAGAGAGATAATGAGTGTAAGGGTCACTAATTGTAAGCCACATTGGATCGTACCTTTCAACCGGAATTTTAAGGATTAGGTAATGGTACTTGATATCCTTTTAATATTGACTAACCATTTCCTCCCAGTTAGGAAGGCAGAGTGAAAAAAGTACTATGAGGTAGTCTAGCAATTTGTAAATGCTGGAAGGTAAATAAAAAAATTAGTTAGTATTAAATCGTTTAGTAAATAATCCTTAATGGTTAAAGAAAAGAACCGATGCAAAATTCTCGGGCCATTTTAACTAGATTAACTGGGAATGGAGAGTCGAGAGTTGCGTTATTGAAAATGAATCCGTGGATATTGATAACTCAAATGGCTTCGCGTTGTCGATCAGGTAACGATTATGCACCCACATCAATGTTTCGAGTATCAATGTTTTTGATTGATGGGTTTTAAAGTCGATATATCGATAATCGATGGAAAATATTGGACTATCGACATCATCATGTCAGGAATAAATTGAATTTCTGTGCCAACATCTGTCGGTAACTCATCTATAGAACTTTTCTATTAAATTTCTCACTGTTAATTAGAATGTTTCAATAATTTAATTTTATCCAATGTAATTTATATTTAGTTCTCATATTTTATTTTTATTTTGAATAATAATGATAATTCAAAACTTGAAATTTCTGCGTTCATTATTCTGTCTACAATTGTATCTAAAATTTTTGAGTAATGTAGTCTATATGTATACATATATTAGTTACAGCCAACGTAGTGTCGGTAGTGTCGGCTATTTATGCACGGTGAGTAAAACATTTTCATAATATTTAATGGCAATTTTGCAATGGTGGTCGTTGGAGGTGATTAGCGGTGGTCGTAGGTGGACGAGAGTGATGAGGATTTGTGCACTGTGAGTACTTCGTTCGAAGGTATTGATACAAGTAGGATCAGGATCAGGAGTAGGGGTGGTAGTGGGAGTGGGAGTAAGAGTAAAATTAGGAGTAGGATCGGAAGTAGGAGTAGGAATAGGAGAAAGATCGGGAGTAGGAGTAGAAGTAGGAGTAGGGTGGGGTTGGGGGGGTGGGGTAGGGTAGGGCCCTAGCCCAATCGACTTCTGTCGCAAAATTACGTCAAAATAGTGCATGAAAGAATTTATTCCAGCAATTTTCGAAATCGCGAAAATTTTCGCCAAAGATGCAGTGGAGTTAGACTTACTTTTTCTTCATTCTTGGAACCCAAAGTTTTTGGTCTCAGATTCAATTTCAATGACCCTTACCTGACTAATTGGATCCTCAGGAACTCAGAAAACGCAGCGAAAAGAGCGCAGGACCAACAGGACAGAAACGGCGAGCGAAAAAGCACCTGCTGAAAAATATCGAAAACACAGGATCGGATTTTTTGGCTGTAACTTTTGATGCGTTGATCGCAGCGTATTGGGACAGCGCCCAGTCGACTTCTGTCGCAAAATTACGTCGAAATAGTGCATGAAAGAATTTATTCCAGCACTTCACAAATTGCAGAAATTTTCGTAAAACGTAAAAAAGACGTTAGAGAGAGCAAAAGACAAGCATTAGAGAAATGACGCAGAAAATCTTTCGTTTTCCGGCTGTAACTCTTGATCCGTCACTTGCAGCATATTCGGGTTGCAGGCAATCGATTCCTCTCGCTAAATGCATGAACTCGGAACAGTGCATCAAAGAATTGATTCCAGCATTTTTTTAAATCGTTGAAATTTCCGTCAGAAGTCTAAGGTGGTTAAGTTGAATTTCTTTCGTGATTTTCAGAGCAAAGAACATTTCGACTCGTTAGCTGAGGCTTAGAATCGAAACGTTGTTTTAGCTGGTCGCAAGTGAAGTATCTGCGTTGGGTGGAGGAGCAGAATTGTTTATCAAAAAGTATTCGGATGGAAAAAAATTCAGAGTAACTGTCATACATCACGGATGCGCTAATTTTGAACGAGATGAAATGGATGCTTCGTATATGAGACAGTATTTAACGCTGCGTAGTGATTTAAGGACCTAGAAAGGTGATAGGGAGAGAAAGAACGACGCTTCTTAACATTTAAAGTGTATTTTAACACACATTTAAAAGATACGAGCGAAATTTTTCGTCATCCAACTGTCGCAGAACGGCAGCGTTATTAGCCGACCCGTTCACTGAAGAATATATCTTCAGTCAACGGCTGACCATCGAAGGGCCTGGCCGCTTGAGTCTGGAATCGGCAGGAGAGATAAAGTGTGTATTTCTTGTATGAAATGTGAAACCTAAAATCATTGTACATCATATCATATCATCATACATCATACATCGTACATCATACATCGTACATCATACATCATCATACATAGTATCAAAGGTTGAAACCAAAGTTTGGATGTCGGATGTTCAGAAAGTGACGTCACCAATTCCAAATCAGCTAGCCGAATTCCTCAGTCTGGAAACAACCGCGCAGTAGAGCGGACGGATGAGAGTCGCGCTCCGCAAATTTCGAGTACCGGGTTCTCAACCTCCCGGATCCCGCGCTTCGGGTCCGCTACGTATTTCGAGTACCGGGTTCTCAACCTCCCAGATCTCGCGCTTCGGGTCCGCTACGCGGTGAAACCTCGACTTCCAGGATAAGCGCTCCGTGGTTCCTGGTTCATGTTTACAATAAATTATTTCAATTCGTTTTTCGCGCAACCCCAAATTCGGTACCTGTCAGTCCGCTAATAAAATTTCTCGACTTCCAGGATAAGCGCTCCGTGGTTCCTGGTTCATGTTTACAATAAATTATTTCAATTCGTTTTTCGCGCAACCCCAAATTCGGTACCTGTCAGTCCGCTAATAAAATTTCTCGACTTCCAGGATAAGCGCTCCGTAGTTCCCGGTTCATGTTTACAATAAATAATTTCAATTCGTTTTTCGCGCAACCCCAAATTCCGTAGCTGTCAGTCCGCTAATAAAATTTCTCGACTTCCAGGATAAGCGCTCCGTATTTCCTGGTTCATGTTTACAATAAATTATTTCAATTCGTTTTTCGCGCAACCCCAAATTCGGTAGCTGTCAGTCCGCTATTAAAATTTCTCAACTTCGAGGATAAGCGCTCCGTATTTCCTGGTTCATGTTTACAATAAATTATTTCAATTCGTTTTTCGCGCAAGCCCATATTCAGTAGCTGTCAGTCCGCTAATAAAATTTCTCGACTTCCAGGATAAGCGCTCCGTATTTCCTGGTTCATGTTTACAATAAATTATTTCAATTCGTTTTTCGCGCAACCCCAAATTCGGTAGCTGTCAGTCCGCTAATAAAATTTCTCAACTTCGAGGATAAGCGCTCCGTATTTCCTGGTTCATGTTTACAATAAATTATTTCAATTCGTTTTTCGCGCAAGCCCATATTCAGTAGCTGTCAGTCCGCTAATAAAATTTCTCGACTTCCAGGATAAGCGCTCCGTGGTTCCCGGTTCATGTTTACAATAAATTATTTCAATTCGTTTTTCGCGCAACCCCAAATTCGGTAGCTGTCAGTCCGCTAATAAAATTTCTCAACTTCGAGGATAAGCGCTCCGTATTCCCTGGTTCATGTTTACAATAAATTATTTCAATTCGTTTTTCGCGCAAGCCCATATTCAGTAGCTGTCAGTCCGCTAATAAAATTTCTCGACTTCCAGGATAAGCGCTCCGTATTTCCTGGTTCATGTTTACAATAAATTATTTCAATTCGTTTTTCGCGCAACCCAAATTCGGTAGCTGTCAGTCCGCTAATAAAATTTCTCAACTTCGAGGATAAGCGCTCCGTATTTCCTGGTTCATGTTTACAATAAATTATTTCAATTCGTTTTTCGCGCAAGCCCATATTCAGTAGCTGTCAGTCCGCTAATAAAATTTCTCGACTTCCAGGATAAGCGCTCCGTGGTTCCCGGTTCATGTTTACAATAAATTATTTCAATTCGTTTTTCGCGCAACCCCAAATTCGGTAGCTGTCAGTCCGCTAATAAAATTTCTCGACTTCCAGGATAAGCGCTCCGTGGTTCCCGGTTCATGTTTACAATAAATAATTTCAATTCGCTTTTCGCGCAACCCCAAATTCCGTAGCTGTCAGTCCGCTAATAAAATTTCTCGACTTCCATCAACCATTATCGATGGTTGTTCGAGGTGGTTGAAGGTGGTCGGAGGTGGACGAGGAGGAGGACGAGGAGGACGAGGATTTGTGCTGGGTGAGTAAAACACTTTTATAATATTTGATGGCAATTGTACTTATATTTCATCTGAAATATTACAAACTTGTCACGTTTACAATAAATTATTTCAATTCATTTTTCGGGCAAGCACATATTCACTAGCTATGAATAATCTTATACAATTTATTATATTATTAATTAATCAATTAATATTCTTATAATATTTAATGGCAATTGTACTTATATTTCATCTGAAATATTACAAACTTGTCACGTTTACAATAAATTATTTCAATTCATTTTTCGTGCAAGCACATATTCAGTAGCTATGAATAATCTTGTACAATTTATCACATTATTAATTAATTGAATAATTACATTAATCCTTACACAATATTTTTGATGTATTCCTATACTAAAAATATTCATTACTATTCCAGGTATTACCTGAGGTGGTCGGAGGTGGACGAGGAGGAGGACGAGCTGGAGGAGGCGGGGGACCAGGTGGACGAGGAGGAGGACGAGGTGAACGAGGAGGAGGCGGGGTGGGTCGTGGGAGAGGAGAGGAAAGGAGGGGAGGGGGAGGGGCCGGGAAGGGGGAGAGGTGGGCGGGGAGGGTGAAGGGTCGGGAAGGGAAGGGAAGGGAAGGGAAGGGAAGGGAAGGGGCGGGGAGGGGAGGGGCAGGGAAGGGGAAGGGGAGGGGGAGGGGAAGGGAGAGAGGGAGGGAGGGAGGGAGGGAGGGTGGGAGGGAGGGTGGGAGGGCGGGAGGGAGAGAGTGGAGGACGGATGTCGATGCGAGCCCGTTAGAGTTAATAGAGCAGTACACCCCCCCCCCCCCGCCCTCCCTCCCTCCCGCCCTCCCGCCCTCCCGCCCTCCCTCCCGCCCTCCCGCCCTCCCTCCCGCCCTCCCGCCCTCCCCCCTGCCCCCTCCCCCCTCCCCCCTCCCCCTTCCGTCCCCCCTCCCCCTTCCGTCCCCCCTCCCCGCCCGCCACTCCCCCTTCCCTGCCCCTCCCCCTCCCCTCCTCTGAGGAGAGGAGAGGTCCTCTCCCACGACCCACCCCGCCTCCTCCTCGTCCACCTCGTCCTCCTCCTCGTCCACCTCGTCCTCCTCCTCGTCCACCTGGTCCTCCGCCTCGTCCAGCTCGTCCTCCTCCTCGTCCACCTCCGACCACCTCGGGTAATACCTGAAATAGTAATGAATATTTTTAGTATAGGAATACATCAAAAATATTGTGTAAGGATTAATGTAATTATTCAATTAATTAATAATGTAATAAATTGTACAAGATTATTCATAGCTACTGAATATGTGCTTGCACGAAAAAAGAATTGAAATAATTTATTGTAAACGTGACAAGTTTGTGATATTTCAGATGAAATATAATTACAATTGCCATTAAATATTATAAGAATATTAATTGATTAATTAATAATATAATAAATTGTATGAGATTATTCATAGCTAGTGAATATGTGCTTGCCCGAAAAATGAATTGAAATAATTTATTGTAAACGTGACAAGTTTGTAATATTTCAGATGAAATATAAGTACAATTGCCATCAAATATTATAAAAGTGTTTTACTCACCCAGCACAAATCCTCGTCCTCCTCGTCCTCCTCCTCGTCCACCTCCGACCACCTTCAACCACCTCGAACAACCATCGATAATGGTTGATGGAAGTCGAGAAATTTTATTAGCGGACTGACAGCTACGGAATTTGGAGTTGCGCGAAAAACGAATTGAAATTATTTATTGTAAACATGAACCGGGAACTACGGAGCGCTTATCCTGGAAGTCGAGAAATTTTATTAGCGGACTGACAGCTACCGAATTTGGGGTTGCGCGAAAAACGAATTGAAATAATTTATTGTAAACATGAACCGGGAACCACGAAGCGCTTATCCTGGAAGTCGAGAAATTTTATTAGCGGACTGACAGCTACCGAATTTGGGGTTGCGCGAAAAACGAATTGAAATAATTTATTGTAAACATGAACCGGGAACCACGGAGCGCTTATCCTGGAAGTCGAGAAATTTTATTAGCGGACTGACAGGTACCGAATTTGGGGTTGCGCGAAAAACGAATTGAAATAATTTATTGTAAACATGAACCAGGAACCACGGAGCGCTTATCCTGGAAGTCGAGAAATTTTATTAGCGGACTGACAGCTACCGAATTTGGGGTTGCGCGAAAAACGAATTGAAATAATTTATTGTAAACATGAACCAGGAAATACGGAGCGCTTATCCTGGAAGTCGAGAAATTTTATTAGCGGACTGACAGCTACTGAATATGGGCTTGCGCGAAAAACGAATTGAAATAATTTATTGTAAACATGAACCAGGAAATACGGAGCGCTTATCCTGGAAGTCGAGAAATTTTATTAGCGGACTGACAGCTACGGAATTTGGGGTTGCGCGAAAAACGAATTGAAATTATTTATTGTAAACATGAACCGGGAACTACGGAGCGCTTATCCTGGAAGTCGAGAAATTTTATTAGCGGACTGACAGCTACCGAATTTGGGGTTGCGCGAAAAACGAATTGAAATAATTTATTGTAAACATGAACCGGGAACCACGAAGCGCTTATCCTGGAAGTCGAGAAATTTTATTAGCGGACTGACAGCTACCGAATTTGGGGTTGCGCGAAAAACGAATTGAAATAATTTATTGTAAACATGAACCAGGAAATACGGAGCGCTTATCCTGGAAGTCGAGAAATTTTATTAGCGGACTGACAGCTACGGAATTTGGGGTTGCGCGAAAAACGAATTGAAATTATTTATTGTAAACATGAACCGGGAACTACGGAGCGCTTATCCTGGAAGTCGAGAAATTTTATTAGCGGACTGACAGCTACCGAATTTGGGGTTGCGCGAAAAACGAATTTAAATAATTTATTGTAAACATGAACCAGGAACCACGGAGCGCTTATCCTGGAAGTCGAGAAATTTTATTAGCGGACTGACAGGTACCGAATTTGGGGTTGCGCGAAAAACGAATTGAAATAATTTTTTGTAAACATGAACCGGGAACCACGGAGCGCTTATCCTGGAAGTCGAGAAATTTTATTAGCGGACTGACAGCTACCGAATTTGGGGTTGCGCGAAAAACGAATTGAAATAATTTATTGTAAACATGAACCGGGAACCACGGAGCGCTTATCCTGGAAGTCGAGAAATTTTATTAGCGGACTGACAGGTACCGAATTTGGGGTTGCGCGAAAAACGAATTGAAATAATTTATTGTAAACATGAACCAGGAAATACGGAGCGCTTATCCTGGAAGTCGAGAAATTTTATTAGCGGACTGACAGCTACTGAATATGGGCTTGCGCGAAAAACGAATTGAAATAATTTATTGTAAACATGAACCAGGAAATACGGAGCGCTTATCCTGGAAGTCGAGAAATTTTATTAGCGGACTGACAGCTACGGAATTTGGGGTTGCGCGAAAAACGAATTGAAATTATTTATTGTAAACATGAACCGGGAACTACGGAGCGCTTATCCTGGAAGTCGAGAAATTTTATTAGCGGACTGACAGGTACCGAATTTGGGGTTGCGCGAAAAACGAATTGAAATAATTTATTGTAAACATGAACCAGGAACCACGGAGCGCTTATCCTGGAAGTCGAGAAATTTTATTAGCGGACTGACAGGTACCGAATTTGGGGTTGCGCGAAAAACGAATTGAAATAATTTATTGTAAACATGAACCAGGAACCACGGAGCGCTTATCCTGGAAGTCGAGGTTTCACCGCGTAGCGGACCCGAAGCGCGAGATCTGGGAGGTTGAGAACCCGGTACTCGAAATACGTAGCGGACCCGAAGCGCGGGATCCGGGAGGTTGAGAACCCGGTACTCGAAATTTGCGGAGCGCGACTCTCATCCGTCCGCTCTACTGCGCGGTTGTTTCCAGACTGAGGAATTCGGCTAGCTGATTTGGAATTGGTGACGTCACTTTCTGAACATCCGACATCCAAACTTTGGTTTCAACCTTTGATACTATGTATGATGATGTATGATGTACGATGTATGATGTACGATGTATGATGTATGATGATATGATATGATGTACAATGATTTTAGGTTTCACATTTCATACAAGAAATACACACTTTATCTCTCCTGCCGATTCCAGACTCAAGCGGCCAGGCCCTTCGATGGTCAGCCGTTGACTGAAGATATATTCTTCAGTGAACGGGTCGGCTAATAACGCTGCCGTTCTGCGACAGTTGGATGACGAAAAATTTCGCTCGTATCTTTTAAATGTGTGTTAAAATACACTTTAAATGTTAAGAAGCGTCGTTCTTTCTCTCCCTATCACCTTTCTAGGTCCTTAAATCACTACGCAGCGTTAAATACTGTCTCATATACGAAGCATCCATTTCATCTCGTTCAAAATTAGCGCATCCGTGATGTATGACAGTTACTCTGAATTTTTTTCCATCCGAATACTTTTTGATAAACAATTCTGCTCCTCCACCCAACGCAGATACTTCACTTGCGACCAGCTAAAACAACGTTTCGATTCTATGCCTATGAAAATTCAAGATCGAGAGAGCAAATGAAAAGTTGTTGGAATAATTATGAATACTTATGTTATGGAATACATCGAGCGCGTGTCGCTTAGAATCCCATTTCGAAATGAATATTTCTTCTATCTTTATATTATAGCCGTAGTATTGTTGATAATCTAGTTAGTCTCCTGGAAAATTATAAAATTTATAATATGCATCACGTATTAATCGTAAATGGATCATATATATTAATATCGCACGTGGACCACATATAAATGTATACTTTTTGGTCTCTGCATCATTATTATATCAGATCTATTATTATTTATGATTTGTGTATACATTCTTCTCTCGGGTACCTATACTTTTATTAAATCACTGTTTTGCTACGAATTTTGGAATAAATTTATTCTCATTATTAATTTCTTGAATCGTCGACAAGTCGGTAAGTACACACAGGCTAAGTACTGGCTTGGGCTTACCATTGCGAAGACTGTGTTACTCGGAAGGTGAATGCAGCCAGCATCATGTCGAAATCGGTAACTCTTTTACGTTCTGCAATAAGTTCTCAACTCTACCGTTGGAACATCTCAGGGGGCGCAAGCGCACGGCGATTTTCGGTTGTCACACCAAAGTCCATTAGGGCAACTGTCTTTAAATTCTTCAGTCAACGCTGTAGGGTGCGCACGCATCGTGGTTCTTTGCCGTATTCCGTTTGCTCGGACCCCGCCATTTTCTTGGTTGGCGCATTTCTACGTGTGTAGCGTGTTGAGGCGGATCTACGTAAGGTTGTGTCTTCGTTGCGAGTCCGAAGTACCTTTTGCCCGTATTTTATAACAAACGTAAGTACATGTTTACGGTAAGACGGAATCTCCACAATATTCAACGAGAACCGATCCTCTCTAGCTTATACGTTAAAGTACCATCATATATGTAACACACTAGTGCTTTTGCCACTGGTGAATTTCCATGGCGTCAGTCCACGGTTCGCAAATTACAGCTACGCCTTTTCGATCATTCCAAATACGTGTTTTTCTTCGGTGCCCTAACCCCGAGTGAGATTTTAAATACCATCCGATTGCGCGGAGATAACGATATAAATGACCTAAACCGAGATCTTAAACACTGTGTCAGTGATAACCTCGCTTCCAGTCAGCTCTGCCTAGATTTGTTTCTGGCTACCGCAAAATGGCCGACGGAGTTAGACTTTTACTTGTAAACCGCGCTTCTGATTCAAATTTTATGTCGAGTTGTACCTGATTGATTTGATTCAACGAGCCTTCGCCGGCCAATGGTTCGTCGTCAGATTCGCACTTCAAAGCTGTTTTTAGTTTACTTTGTGATTGTTTCGTTACGTCAGTTCCTGTCTGAAACGCGGTGCTGTACCCTTCAGCTGTTTTTTTCTTTTGCCTAAACTTCGTATCCTACATATTCACATTTTCAAGAATTTTGGTTTCTCCGATTTTCTCAGTTCATACTAGGAAATCCATTATTTTAACTGTTAATTCGCGACACAATCAAAACGCCAGTTACCGCCATTTTGGATCAATAGACTTGCCTCCTCAGGTTTCCCCGACTGCCTGACAGTCGCGTGTAATTATTTAACAGATAAGCAATAATGTATTTAAGGCGCGCGAGCCCCGCAAGTCCAGTCAGCCGTGAAGTAAGTAATGGGCGTGAGTCGCTCGAGCGAATGGGAATTGATACAGATACTACAAAGCGATGATTCAAAAGAGATTACCAAGGCTTCTGATTTTTCATTGATGGTAATTATGTAGGATTTATGATGGCGCAACATTGGTGCAAAAATGGCCGACGAAGGGGTAGCTTTTTATACGAAATTTTCGTACTCCGATTCACATACTGATTATGCACTTTCGTCTGCAAGCACTCACCTTGTCTGGACAAAATGGTTTCACTTGTTTATCTCTATGCTATCTACTGATTAGCAAAATTTTACCAAGATAATGTTGGGATGAACGGAGAGACACTTTAGCTCAACATGTTTGAATCGTAACTTTGCAATTCCAACATAACGTCGACATTGGTCCGCTTAGTTTGTAATTCAAAAGTACCATCTGATATACTATGTGTCTTCATTTAGATTAATTTGAGCCATTCAATCTGATTCCGTTCCCTTTAGATCAGTAGGTCGATTCTAAGTTGTTTACTCTAGATTATCAATTCTCAATGCTGAGCAATTACTTATTTTCGCAAAATTATAAATCCTCATCTATCTGTAATGTGTGCGCACATTTCTTTGCAGTTACCAATTATGTCACGCTACCGTGAATGGGATTTATCCTGCAAAGTATATGTCGGTAATCTGGGTAGCAGTGCCAGTAAACACGAGATCGAAAGTGCATTCAGCAAGTATGGACCTCTAAGAAATGTTTGGGTTGCAAGAAATCCACCAGGGTTTGCATTTGTTGAATTTGAAGATCCTAGAGATGCCGAAGATGCAGTCAGAGGGTTAGATGGAACGTAAGTCTTCTGAATTATCCTAAAGATATCCTTTGTATGATGTACAGTTCGATCAAGTTTCAATTTTTAATCTGAAAATTTTCCTTATCTTAGAAATATCACTTCTATTGATTGATGTGTTTTTGCTCTACAGACGCTGTTGTGGGACAAGAGTAAGAGTAGAAATGTCTTCAGGAAGAAGTCGTCGCGGTGGTGGAGGACGTAGACCAGGCCCGCGATACTCGAGGTAAAACTTTTTGATACAATTTTAAAACATTTACAGATGCATTAGAAGTGGAGAAGCTTGCAAAGTGACTTCCCAAGTAGGTATTGGGTGAGGTACCGAGGAATCTTAAGAGTAATCCAAAATTTATCGTCTCAGCCACACAAGTCTAAATTGAATACAGATTGAATTGTTTGCGAATTTTATTTTGTTCTGATCGTTTTTTAATGGGTGTAAATTGGTTGGGTATGTAACTTATATATGAGGACGCTTGTTTTCGTAACTAAAACTTTGCAATCGATACTTAATTTAACTTCAAAAAATGGGCCACAGATATGTTTTGTATTTGAAGATAGATCAACAAACGGTACTTTCGTTTTTAATCACTGATACCCTCAATTGCATTGTCCTTTTCTTATTTAATTTTCACTATCGAGCAGTGCTTGTTACTTGGATATGAACTTTCTCGAGAGTTTTGTCTGGTAGATGTGTCGTAAATTTATTACTAGTTGATTACAACAGAGTACCACTCACTGGTGATGACAAACCTTCAATAAACAACTCACATGCTGCACACAGGCAAAAACGTCGAGTATTAAGCAATGAAATATTCGACATTTTTTGTAAATGATCCAAGACAAAATATGCTATACCTTCTGCAATCTTTGTTGATCGTGAGATGTAAGAATTTTGAAGCTTATATAACAAAGTCTTCTTGATTTCTAGGAAAACTAATCAAGGTTTTAATTTTTTCCTGCAAAAAGTAAAAGTTGTAAATAAATCGATATTGCAACTGGATCATTTACTCTGATGAAATTATGATAACAAAAGTATGTGGAGCATATCAAGTGCACTTAGAGTTGCGGGTTGCATCGTTTGTTGTAGTAAAATAGATGATGGAGGGTATATCGTTGTTTTAAAACATTTTTAGATCCAGATCCCCATCTCCACGAAGGAAGTCCACAGGGCGTTATCCCAGGTAAGACTATGTGCCATCATTAAATAGAGTTTTCAGGTGCATTAGACGCAGCTTGGCATCAATACGGAGTGATTAGAAATATTTTTCTCAATTATTCTAGGTCATTGTCGCGCAGTCCACGGGGGACGTCAATTGACCGCTTCTCTAGGTGAGATATTTACGATCATACCACACGAGTTTTCAGGTACACTAGAAGCCGAATAACAAATTGTTCCGTGTCCGGACACAGAGTATGTATTTGCACTTCGCTTGAGTTTTAAATGTCGCAGTATCACAACATTTGCACATTATTTTATCGAGTTGAAGCTCGAACAACAGATCATGGTCCCACAAATCATTCAACATTAGAAAGCAGTAAAATTTCAGTAAAACGATTCGACGAGATGAAATAAGGCAGAGTTGTTGTTTATAATCTAGAGGGATGGTGTTGGAAAGTTTCAAGCACTCGTTACGATACAGGTTACAAAGCATGCAAAGAGTGGTTTTAAAGTACGTAGATGTTGAAATTTGCGGCGACTATACTCTTTACTTCGAGTTTCTTCATGTCTAAAATGTGTACCGCTAGTAAGAAATAATCATACTGGTGTCTGGTGATCATCTTGTGATCGAAAATACCGAGTGTACGTATCTATCAGCAAAATATGTAAATATTTTCATTTGAGATATAATTAGTTAGATTATTTCTATTACTACTGATCAGTCTGTATCAGAATATTTCACAATCATACTGAACCTTTCAAATACATATTTATATGCAGGCATCACAAATTGATATGAAGTTATCAAAATTATCAATCCATTACAGTTCTTATTTGTACAATTGTGATTTTCAGTACAAGTTATGCTGACCAAGTAGAATAATGAACCATTCGCTTTTTTTTATTTTAAGTTTGATATCAGTCCATAGTACTTAACGAGTAACAAATTATATATTTATACGTGTATACATCATGCAAAGAACTGAATCATAGTCAAAAGTATAATTGAACTTCTAAATGGAATAACAGTTTCTAACAAGAAGTTTTTAACAAGTACAGTGGCATTGATCTTTATAAGCTCGCGCAAATTACATTGGTATATTGGTTCATAAACTGACAAACGTCAACTTTGTCAGTTTATAATCCAATCAACAAATACTTTAATGAACTTTCATATGAAGATCGTATCGAATGATCGCAATTGGACGTACATAAGATGTTTAAATGATTTGTTGTAGACATTCGATCCGCATATTTGAGGTACCATGATGATCTCTTGTGAAATTTAAGTTGTTTTGAATAACAAACGAAGAAAGATGAAGATTGCATAAAAATGATCTTATTCCTAATAGAAATTTTTATATAATGAGACAACGTTATTCCATTTAGGAGTTGGACTGTTCAAATGTTATTTTAATTTTACAAAAATTCATAAAATTTATCATACTCTATGAAAACTGTTGGTAATTAAAGATGGGCATTTGCAGGATCTCTGTATGATGAAAATTTCATGAATTGAAAAAATATAACTTAATTAAATATACAAATAGTGGTCCGGAGTATGGTGGTTATATTAGTAAAACTGACGTTTGCAGATTCTACCAGAGTCAGCTCCTAGCTCTGCTCGTCTCCCCGCCACTACTACTTCTGCTACTTCTACTACTACAGCCACCGTGAAAAAAAAAAAAAAAAAAAAAAAAACAAAAACAAAAACAAAATCTAGCAATCAAATTGAAAAAAATTGCCTGCCTGCCCACTAACCTCCCAACCAGTCACCATCAGTCACCACCAGTCACCACGGCTAGGAGTCAAGTCGTCCGACAGTCCGTAGCTGTCCGTCAGTTCCCCTACAAAAAGACTTCTTTGGGCTACCTTCGCCTCTAGGAGCTAGGAAGCATCGTGACCCACCGATCAGCCAACGCGATACGAATACTTCTATCAAAATATCGGCGCGTCCGTTCGTCAGTCCCAACTTCTACTACTACTACTGCTACTACTACTCGTCCACCGTCACGAATTAACTTAGCTGACAATGCGTCCGCCAGTTCTCTTCGACCGAGCAAAGCAATATGATCACCACCTACACACCATCCCACCACCACCCAACCAACTACCACCACCAACCACCACCACCACCACCACCACATGTTCACAGTTGTCTGGTATTTCACCGATTTTCAAAGATTTTTTATTATCTTTTCACTATTAGGCCATGTTCTTTGGGGCTAATGACACGTTACATAAGTAGTACTCTATTGCTGGTAGTTTAAAAAGTACATTCAAGAAACTCACCACGAGTTTTGATACAGATATTAGTTTTTGATTTATCTATTCAAAATTTGTAGTTATGAAATATCGTGCTTATATAATCAAATTTCATTACAAAAGGTTTAAATGTGCACCATTGAAAATTTAAATATTGTAACTGTTGTCATTAGCCTGGAGAGGACTGGTGTCGTAACATACAATATTTTTCTTAATTTGATATATATTATATATACATATATACATATGTATGAAAAAAAAATTAATTTAATTACTAAATTAATCATACTTTTTGTTTTTGGTTTGTTTACCATTGTTGGTGAGATGTCATTTATATCAATTAACTATTAATTACTGTGTCTAACTTGTTTATCTCCCTTCTAGGCATTAGGATTAGTCCATCCCAATTCAATTAGATTGTCTTGCGATGATTTTAATACCTATATATGTTTACTTTGCGTGAACTCTGATGTAGTTTTATACCAACGAATAATTCACGATCGCGATTCGTTTCCGTCATATCAATCGGATACTGTTTCTAAAAGTATTCTTGGTAATTGTTTTGCGATCAGACGATCCCATTGTAAACAAAGTGGATTTATGTGGCATTTTCCCATATTTATTACAGATTTCACGTTAATATCATATTAGATATAGCATGTCAAAAATCTGTCAGATCCATTTGAAGTTCGTGCGCTGAATCTGAAGTATAAATTGGCAACGAAATATTGTTAACATGCTGAATTAATTATTATTTATTGGTATTGAATTAAACCAGGGTTCGACATTAAGATAAATATTGTTTAAAATAATTGAATTCTAAGACATGCCATGTGATTTTTAGGTCAAGGTCACGCAGCCCAAGAAGGAGGTCACTTACCAGAAGTAGAAGCCGCGATCGTCGCTCACGTTCCGACTCTCGCGACAGACGGTACTGAAATATATACCCCTTCACGTTTACTCTATTTTGCCCGACCACCATCTACATTTCAGTTCCACTCTTTCGAACCTCTGGTATCAAACGCGCACTGAAGATTCGCTCTCATCGGTTTCGAAATAAATATTTTAATCTGTATCTCTTCATTACTCGCTTCATTTATTATCGCGTTCTTACGGTATTTGTAAGTTTTTTTTTTTTTCTCCCCTTCTCGCTCAATTATTCCAACTAGTAGAACCCCGTAGAGCACCGTTGATACGTTAATATTAGTTAAATGAAAACAGCGTGAAATAATAGGTAGAATTCTGATAACTGCGACGGTGACTATAAGATAAAGGTCATAAGTTATAGATATTGTAAATACTTGCATACGATGATTCATGATTATAAATAACGTGAACACATTTTGACGCGTATTTGGGCTTGAAATTGTAATCGTGATGGACGTCTTTTTAATTACTTGAATACCTATTCTTATTGTCTACAGCGATTTGTTGTAACGGCCGTGCAACGAACCCATCTGTAGTCAATTCTGAGCTTCTTTAAACGCGATTGGATTTCTCTTCGTTCTATTCTACAGTATTGTTCTATTTACTTACAGTTAGGTCCTAAATGTTCGAGAAAGGACGGACTTAAAAATCCCAAGAAGAAGAAGAGCAAAGCATTCTTTGTACATTAATTGAATCACATGTTCAAAAAGAAACTAAAAAAAGAAAGAAGGGAAAACACATCATACAAATATTATGACATAACTTTAAGTTAGGGCTAAGACTTATACAAAACACAAACGAACAGTTCTAAACTCACATACATCTGCGCTGTGTTTCAAATATATTGAGAATCTAACTATTTTATTGCAATTACTGACTATAAAATAACGTTCAATCAACGGAGTGGTTGATTGAATGACGTGTTTCAAATAACACGAATCTAATGTGAATGAACCCACAGTTGTTTTATGTTGTATTAATTATTTTGTACTCTTACAAATTTAAGGATTTAAAATAAAGCTGTAATCTATACGGTATTATTTGTTACGACCTCATTTATTAATCGTATTAAGGCGCAACCTTATCCAGTCATCATACGTGTGTTTTTGATAAAAAATTTCAATTTATATTATTCTCGATATTTAATTTTATTTCTCAGCACACAGTGATCTACTGAACAGTTCTGCCGTCGGAAAGTTAAATTCGGCTTTTCGATGTTGTAAAGTTTATAATGCACAGGTTTTTTGGAAACAATTTTTTCAAATATCACATTTTCTTAATAGAAACTCGTATTTCCAATAGCGAGAAGACACAATCTGACCCCCTGTTGACACAAGTGATAATCTCTGAGAGGAGGCGCTAAGTTTTCATCAAGTAATTTTAAAATTTCAAAGTATCCCTTCAGCGCCTTCTCGTGTTCACCACTTTCGAGTTGCCTAGAGGCAGTCTTGAATATCGAGTCCGTATCTTGGATAGCTTTTAATCCCTTCAATATATTCATCGATTTTTTACACTTCGAGCAGGTAACCATGAATTCATTCGATTCCGTCGACACCGGTAAAATGTTACCGCAGGCTTCGCCGGAGTCGCATCTGAATCTGTAATCAATAACAGGCATCTATCATAGGTGCTCCAAAAATGTTCTGAATGTAATTAGCTTTGCTGGTATGAATTTTATTTACGATGCTAAAAATTTGATAAACATGATGTATGCCAAAACGCTCAGTGCATTTACGCGCCGTCGTCATCCGAATAGTGCTAAATAGAAATCCAAGTACCTGAGTATTCGTGGATCTATTCCTTCTATAAGGGGCCACTGATTCGCGCAAGCCTCGCAGCTACAGTCAAACCAATACTGTAATCTCAACTTCCGCTTCCGTTCACTCAACGGCATGGTAGTGAAAATTGGACCGTAATTTTCGCTAACTTCTTCGCCCGGTCGTATAGTTCGCAGCGCTCGAACCACCATCGTCGTTCCAACGAAGTATCTTTGATGGAAAACGTGAGTCAACGTTTAATTACCTAATTCTTATTACAAACGATAGCCTCAAGCGTACTATACCTGATGACACTAGGATTGCAGGAGTGATTTAAAAGAGCTACTGTCGGATAGACACCTCCACCGATGAAAATACTCTTCGCCTTGTCCAAAGTTATCGCGCCCTTGGGTCTTACCAATTCTGAAATCTGATATACTCATGAGAACGCAATCGGTTAGTGCAGGTCATAAGAACCTTTCGAGGTTTGCATTATTTAGTACAACATGGTATCAAGTTAGGTGATCTGAGCAACAATAAGTCCGTAATCCTTATTATACGTACCTCGTGAGCGTTGAACTGCAGTAATTGAATATTGTGAAGGATCAAGCCCCCCACAAAGATTTCTTCGGGAGAAAGTTGTGAATCAGCAGAATCCGGAGTATTGACCTCTTTGGGGAAGTACGAACTACGTTTTAAAAGTCTAAGAAGCCAGCCGGCCATGTACGCCCGGTGAAAGAGATCATCAGCCGTTCTTTCGTCCCCGTGTGTTACTTAAAAATTAAAGTAAGTGTGAGTTAAAGAATCTGTAATCAAAATATGGACGGAAAACACGTTAATCTACACCTTTACGTGCAGTATTTCAGGTTTTAAACTTGATTTACCTAGGCCGTGCAGACACCTGTAATCATCTCCTTTATATGGCTTGATCTCGGCGTTCAAAGAATCTTTCATCTTCAGAAGTTCGTTTAATGGTATTTGAACAACCGATTTCAGAGCCAAAAAACACGTGACGGAGGCAGAAGACACGTACAACGCCAACAGTAGAGGACACTCCAACGCGTGTGCTTTGACATCGCGATTCCGACATTTTGGCGAACAGTAGACGATGATGGTGCAGGTGTTGCACGAAGCTGGTACTGGAGCAACTACTCTCGCGAAGCAAAGGTGACAATGAGACAGTCTGAAATGCAATAAATGGATGATTAAGTGCGTAAGAAAAGTGAAAGAGTTATTAAACGTGAACTCTTCCAGCCCTTGTAAACGTGCGTCGCGGATTTCGGTGAAAATTCTGAGCACTGCATCACTGCTCAAATTTTAATGTCTCACAGTCTTGCAATATTCCTGCTAGAAAATTACGCAATGAAGCGAGAGTTCAGCGAGGCTATATATGCGTTCCGAGAATTTTTAATAATACGCCTTTCAATTTTTGCATATAGTGTGATGGATTACGGAAAAAAAAATCATCAAAATCTACCAAGGGTCGGAAAGTTCACGCGTATGATAGCATGAAATTACTTCATAACATCACGGTCTCGTTGAGAATCTACTTGATGCTAGTGCGTACCTGAATTCCGGAAGAAGAACCGCGGAGTGTGGTTTTTCTGCTGCCAGCACGTCGCCGGGTAATATTTCACGTTTTGCAACTGCGTATCTTCCAACCGAGCTGCCGGAATCCTTGAAATCAACGGCGTCGCTGAATGCCGGATAATCCGGATTTTGGTTGCCGGATAGCTTGGGTAAGGATTTTTTCGGAGAAGGTGACGGAGCCGTTGAATTCTGGGAGTTGGCGGTGCTGTTCAACTGGTTTCCCTTCTCCATGACGGCCAGCATTACCCTCGCGTCGTACTCAATTTTCTGCTTCTTCTCAGCGGAAATCTTTGCGTAATCAAGCGCCCTTAGTGTACTTTTGAAGGCGTCCATGGCTGCATTGTGCTTTTTTAGGGCTAGGAGACACCTAGCGCGACGTTCTTCCAGCTTGTACATGAGCTCCTGCGGGTATCCAATGCGGACTGCTTCTTCGGCATCCGATACTGCCAGCTCGAAACGCTCCAGGTGGTACAAAACCGCCGAACGATTTGCCAAAATCACTGATAAATCTGATCAGAATGTTCGCCTCATTAGTGGTACTGGTATTGAAGATGGATTAATTCATGACACCCCAATACAAATACAGGATTAGATCATACTTGCATCTATGATCTCTCATTCTTTGATTCTTAAATTTGATTTTTTTCAAGAAATGTTCAATTTTTCAGGTTCGAAGCAGAACCTCGGAGCGGTTGTTTTTAAAGTGCAAGAAGCGTACTTGAGCTCGCAATGTTGAGATATGCTTCTAGTGCGAGTTATTAATCTGCACACTCACGGATACATTCACTCGGTCATCCTATTACTTAAGCCGTAATAGATAAAGAGCTAACAATAACGAACATGAAAATGTCGACAAGCGTTTATTCACTCGACTCATCACTCTAATACGGAACGCGATGATCTCACTAATACAGTGCCTCACCACCTTCAAGGCTATGCAATTTTCTGCAAAAGTTAATCCCGGGGATTGGAACTCCTGATTGTATGCAACTCGAGTGCCACGTTGATTGGATTTCATGATTGCAGAGTAAACGGAAATTAATCGGCGTGCCTGTTCGCTGATCGGTGAATAGCTGATCAAACCGTACTTATAGTGAGCTATAAGATGTTTATAACGAGGTATCTCTAGATGTTTACATCACTTTCAGTGACGTTTTTCGCTTAGTTTACCTTCCTATAATTCACTTGTTATGAATACCTGCAATGAATCGACACAAAACGCCAATTCGAGTATGCTAGCAAGTAGATTCGAAATTGTCATTACGAATCACCCGGTACAACAGAGTTAAAATCGACTTCGTACTCCTCTCTCATACTTCAACAGACAACACTAGTCACAATCTTAATGGCATCCTTATACATCTGGCGTCGTTCAAAAGCGTTAATGAATGGTATTTTTCTGCTCTTTCATTGCACTCGGTGGAACATTTGGCAAATTTTATTCTAAGACTTTGAAAATACCATTTTGCCGATAAACATTGGCATTCCATGTTGCGCTATTATTATCAGCTAATTGTGCTTCGTTTCCATACTCTTTACTTTACTTTTGAGCCTGAATAGCGGCACAAGTATACGGCAGAAATAATGCCCTTATAGTTATCCATTGATTTATCACTGAATATACGTTCGGCAATCGTACAGACGTGACGTAGAAGTCGAGGGTAGCTATTCGGCATTATATGTTTCCGTTCGGCGACGAAAATGTAAATTTTGCTATAATATTACGTACCGCATTCCGGTGCTACTATGGCAGCGTCTGAGTAGTTGCCCAAAGCTTTTAGAAAATTCCCGCGACCGAAGAGGCTGTTTCCGGTTTCTTTCAGCTTGAGTGCTCTGTCGTGGTTCTTTTCTCCAACTCCTGGAAACTCCAGCGGTAGGCGACGTGCCTCTGGATATTTCGATATGTACGCAACCCGTTCTCCGTTCGTATTTATGGCCGCAAATTTTCGGAATTCGCAAACATCCACCGCCCTACGTACGTCCAAAAGATTTTCGCGAAAGTACTCGCCAATGTCAGCCTCGGCGTCACGTTCCAACATTTTACTTATTTTTCCTGTTCGAAACAGTTGTATATGATTACAGTTCAACAAGTCTAAGAATTGGGTTTTCAAATCTCGGTAAAGATTCGAGTTCGAAAGTTTTATATTCGAATCGTATTTAAACGGAAAGTTTGACTACAACAGATATGCATATGCTAGATTCAATGTTTTTGGAACGTTGACCAAAATTTATTTTTACAAGTCTTACTTCCAGAAAAGTGTATCTAAGAAGGAAACGTTTGAAACTCTTTGTAATTCAAATCACGTGTGACATCCAGACACGCTTAAACACCGACAATGCGTCGCGTGTAAGTATCGTAATTAATCATTTTCATTACTTCACAGTAGATTCGTATCTAATATAATAAAATTTTCAACATGCGGCACTGTGCACATTCCGTGAAACGTATTATCTCACCTTTGGTATTTTTCTTGGGTGTATAACCATTTATTTAAAATTACCTCTCTATAAAGGATTTTTGTGTGCCTATACTCGCGATGTTATTTCACGGCATGCTTGCCGGCGTTCGTACGAACACTGCAGTCGAACGCTGGATTATTTCGGTACGTCTATTTTAACTCGTCACTTCAACAGTGGGGAACTATGGCACATACCCATCCAGTGTGACATTCGATAGGGTATAAATGTGTAATTTCGAATGGCGAGACAAAAAAAAATTACAAATGGCGACAGCAATAATTGTACAGGATAACGTAAGAAAACACCTTACATAATTATCGGCTTTATTGCGTTGTAAAAGGTTACCGATGCAGGTGTACTATAAACACGTAGAGAAACATTAATTCTAAATATTAAGTACAATATATACAAAACTTAAATAAAATGCTGGGTAAATCAGAGCAATACCGATACAGATGACGCAGATAAATGTAGAAGAAGAATCACGGTGCAAAAAAAAATGAATTAAAATGCATTTGTTCGATGAAAACCATGCAAAAATTTGATTATAAATACTACAGATTTATAATATTGTGTCATATATTTTAGATCGAGTGACACTGACCTTTAGAGATTTATAATAATATACGAATCGCTTGGCATTTTCCTTCATTCTCTAGCTTACAATTTTCAATTAATACTTACACTCGCTTTCGTGAGAACATTATGTGTATCACGAAAGCAGGGTTTTGAATGTTTGTTATACAAAGAAAACTCCGGTAGTAAAAAAGAATGAAGGATTTTTGAAAAACTAATCATAATTCGAAGAAAGCTGGGATTTAGATGGGCAGGGTGGCCACTCAATTCCGCTCACGGAATTCCCTGACATTTTCCGGTTTTCCCTGACTAAAATCATTATTTTTCCCTAACATTTTGATGCACAATTTGTGCAGAAATCACTAACAACTATAGTAACCTAGGTAAAGTATGGCCAAATATATTAAAGTTATAAAAGTTTTTAAAAGTTGTTCATTCCGTTCATTGTGATTTTTGAAAGTTGACAAAAAATGAAAATTTCCATTTGCTTGGTCTTGTTAAGTATATATTTAAGAACGGGCTCCAAGAAGCGAAATATTTTTAGAGCTATTATTTGAACATTTATCCTGTTTGCAATGGAAATCGAGGTTCGAAGAATTATGACTAATTGACGAATGTGTAACTTTTTGAAAAATAAACGTAAAAATTTTTTTCCAACGGGAAATTTTTCCTTTAAGCGTTAAGAATACACCACAATTTATCCAAATTTTTAAATTGACATTTAATACAGCAAAACAATTATTTTATGCGGTGTACCGTCTAGACGCGGCGCGTGTATGCCGTAACAGTTGCGCAGAGCCCTGTGTTCAGCGTTAAATTAAAATTACTAATACTGAAGATAGAATTCCGGGTGCATGTACTTTTTTATTGGAAATTTCCTCCTCTTTAAGAATCTTTTTAAAATTTTCGCTAGCGCTTTTACTTTTTGAGTTACTGCCAAAAACCTGAGGCTTCGTTTTTTCTAGACTATTAGGCGTCGGTGAACTTGCGTCTCCACACGCAGTGACGGCCATAGATAAATCAAATCGATGTCTGCTCGTACTACTGAATTCATGTGACAATCAACAACTAAGCTTATAATCGTTGATAAGAAGAGAAGAAAAATTGTGACGATGCGGTGATAGCATCTCAATTTTATGGACAAAGCTTTTGAAATCCGTGAGTTCTATAAAAAGTCCCTGACCAACCAAAAAATTCCCTGACATTTCCCTGACTTTTCCCTGACATACAAAATTCCCTGACATTTCCCGGTTTTCCCGGTTTTCCAGACGGGTGGCCACCCTGATGGGGAAGTAGCTGCGCGAATCAATACTCAACGTTTTTAACCTCTGTTATAGTAGAACGAAACCTCGCATCAAAACACTTTATATTCTAGGTGTTGCGAGACGAGTAGACAGATATTCAACGATCTTCCGGTATGATTCTCAAAAAATTTTACAGCGAGTTTTACGCAATATGTATGATGATAGATGTAATGATGAGAACTTAATCTACTAACGATGATGTGCCTACGTATACATAAGAGCAAGTTATAACGCACCAAAGATCCATAATATTGGTAATTCGAGTGGTCTCTTCTGTATTTTTTCGTTTGTTGGTTCCCGATTACGTGTATATGTCATTATAACATACTGAAAATGAGATTCCATCACTAATCGAGGATTAATGAAGTTGTGAAATAATTTTGGAAATATATAATGTATATTCCCTTTTTTTCTTTCCATTGAACGTACCAAAGTGTCAACGTACGAGTGGTAATATACAATTATCTTCGATCGAAGAAGTTATTCGCAAGCAAAAAAAAAAAAAATATATATACCTACATATTTTTTGAAAAGATCTCACCATCTCATTCTTCCTGCAACGAAACGATCGGTCTTGTCACTTCTATACATGTAACAATACAGAGAATCTTTCGTCCGGGACGAGCATTCGGTATATTCACCTCCTGGTGCCTTCCCTAAAACGGCGCACCGAGTTCGGTCCGTTACTCGTCAACGTAGAGATATAATTAACCACTCGCACTTGTCTGATTGCAAGTGACCCTTAACTCGCGAGGGTCGCACCTTGAATAATTTACACAGGTTAAAATAACTAATCTTAAGACACGCTAAAAGTCGTATGATCCTTGATCCTCGTCCCTCGTTAATCCCATGTGAAAACATAGCTTGTAAATGGCGCCGGCAGCGACTCCTCCAACGATCGGTCCGACCCAGTAGACCCATTGGTTGTCCCACAGCCCCATAACTGCGGCGGGGCCCAAACTACGAGCCGGGTTCATGCTGCTTCCGGTTGGCGGTATCGCTGCGAGATGAGCAGCTGTAATGGCAAGACCAATGGCCAGCGGCACTGACCCCTTGATGTCGTTCCGTTTCGAGTCAGTCGCTCCGTGGACGACCAGGACGAGCATGAAGGTGATGAGGGCTTCGATCAATACAGCTTGGCCAATGTTCACTGCTGCATTAACCTCGGTGCTCCCGAGAGTTCCAGCGACTGAATTCGGCAGCATTACCTGCAATCGAACGGATTCGATGGGATTATTATTTCCGAGTTATATGGTTTTCACCGCGACGCGAAGTCGAACTTTTGAAAGCCTTTCGGGAACGTTGATCCAAAGAAACTAACGGTGATTCGAAAATAAAAGGTACCGGCACCGTGGCCCGTGGCTGTAGTCGTCGTTAATCTACGTATCGGATTATCGGCATCGGAAAGAAGGCCTTACGGGTTATTGTACCTGCACACGGTTTGCCCGCTGGTCAATGCAGTGTACCGTTGTCAATTTTTTGTCGCTAAATCTTTCGGCACGAGGTAGTGTGCCTGTCGCAAAGTAGCAACACAAACGCACCTCCGCAAGTTCCTACATATAATGTTTTAGGAGATCGGTTGATGTGAGAAAAATAGTAGAACAATTATATGCGAGAAACCCGTTACTTTGCTGATGGGGTAAAAAAAAAAAAAACTAATCATTCCGAGAATGGTTCGCTCCACATCACTTTGAAATTCATGTACTAGACCGCTGTTCGTTAGAAGTATAAAAACTTGATCGAACTCGCGGCACGTGTAATATGAGAATCAGTATTCATCGCGCTTGAAACTTGTTACGAATGCAGTAATATAATTTATAGTGATTTCAATAGTTAAGACGAGCGAAAGAGATTTGTGTAATAATATTATACAGAAACCTACAGTATATATATTAGAATAACATTTATCGACTTGAAAATGGCGAATAGATAATTCATACAAGGCAGATTCTGTCTGAATTTGAATTATACGAGCTGGAGGTTCGCTTCCCGCAGTAACTGGGTCAATTGGTCGCGAATTCGGAGCTGATTGCTTTTATTGGAGGATGATACCAGTGTCCAGTTCTGATGTAACAGAGCGGCTTGAGCGCTGATCGGACCTTGACCTTGGAACAGCGATATTTTAACGAGGCGAACGTTTGCCTCGGAAAGTTGAACAGGATATTCGCATCGCGGTCGGAAGGAGGCGGTCAATATACGCGATGCATATATTATTTGCGATATTAGGTAATTATCTTTCACCGCTACGGCAATTTCATTCGTCTTACGATCATTTCTGGGTCAAGAATACTAGTCTTACGATTCGTTCGATTTTTATAGAATTTATTGGATCTACAGTCCGCGCATTTCAGATCCTGACGATTCTACGGCCATGGCCCAGCCTGATTCTTATACGAAATGCGACCGACCTGTTACGGCAACTCGTGCGTCTAACGAATAAGCTACGATTACATGCATGCCAAGAGCTTTTACCGGATCACGCGACATACTTATGACAACTTGAATCAGGACTGTGGAGAGCGACGTTAATGAACTCGTCATCGGCTTTGGTATCCACAATAAGGAGAAGTGCAATAGCTGCATAGCTCGCAGTCGATGCATCTTGCCTCGAGTGATAATATCCACTGACCTTTAGAATGGCTGCCCCAGCAATAGCTCCGATACATTGGAAAGCGATGTAGAAGAACCCTTTAAGCAGACTGCAGTTTCCACTGACGACAAGACCAGCGGTGACAGCGGGGTTGACGTGACATCCCGACACATGTCCAATTGCCTGAAACGAACAACAATTATATGTACATCATACGACGTGGTTAATTTCCTATTTTTGCACTTGAGTGTAGGTAAATTTTAAATTTGACACGCGACAAAACTGCAGCAGACTCTTCGCGCTAGATTTGTAAATTGCTGTATTACCGCAAAACTTCCATTTATTTCAATCGCCAATGAATGACTTTTCTCACCGAGGCGCTAGTTCTATTTGAATGATCGGCATTGACTGACGAAATTGAAGTACTTGTGTTATTATCGTTTGAGTGTAGATTTTGAATCTATTCAATCATATACTGTTGGTAAAAATAGTCTACCCATTATACGCGAACGAAGCATCCGTATTGAGGTGTTAAAAAAATAAATCACAGTGTAATTCTTCTGATCTCTGCGCGACCTCTGAAACTTATACTTTCAATCCCATCTGAGACTGAACATATTCAACGATCCACCAGCCACGAAGCAGCGACAATAAATGTATCGATACAGTTTTTCCATTTGAGAAAAAAATTTGAAAGCAGGAGTGCTGAAACCCGACCAATACTCTATTCCTCGAATAAAATTTTCTGCTCCTCAACGAAAGTCCGAAGTTGAAAGATAGCAAATATCGTGAAAGGCAATAAGAACAAACGATTGATCTAGTTCGCAGAATGGATCCGGCTTTCCGTGTCTATTCGCATCACGCTGACAGCGTGAAATTATAACACAGCGCACCCCGGTCGGGTGAGTTCTATGTAGAACACGAGTCGGAAATTGAAAAATACCGATCAAGTTTGGCCCGGCTGGTGCGAAACCGGAGTGAGGATCTACCGGGCGTTGCATTGGCGTCTGCACGCGTGATTCCGTAATAAATAACCGACGTGTTACTTCATTGATCGGTATAACGGAGGGCCGCGTAACAACATGCCGTCACTCTCAATTATAACGTACCTGCCGCAGCTACCCGGAGTAGGGGGGTAAAAAATAGTCCGGACTACTCCGTAAAGTCTACGAATTTAGGCACGACATCCGAATGGCTGAATGGGGTCCAGCCGCGGATCGGGCCCCGGGGCATGGCGGCCCAGTTCTCATGCGCGGCGACAAGGTCTTCGCTGCCCTCGGGGCCCGTACATGCGTCGGCCGCCCGATTACACAACCTCTCTTTTCACTGTGCAGGGTATATTACCTTATTACCTACGCTCCGTATGCTCCGTACTCGTCTCGCTCATTCACTCAACCGCACCGCCGTCGACCGACTCCGGCTGTAACACAGCTGGATAGCGCAGGATGGGGATGGTTTTTAATTAAAAACCAAATCATAGTCGCTGATGATTACGGTTTCGCGTTGTATGCAACATTTTTCGCACTGTCACTTTTTCGTTCGGTGACGATTGCAGTTGCAGGAACGGAGATCAAGACGTTGAGTTCTTGACTGGAGTTGTTAAAATCTGACTCCTAACGACAGGAAAGTTTCATGGATTTCTTTTCCTTTCTTTTTTTTCTCAATTTTGTATATAAGTAACAAAATTAAAGCAAATTAACGGCAGATCGTGTATCGTTCGTTATGGAAATCAAAAAATATCGAAAAATTTGTTTGAAATACTCTGCTTTATGCACTTGTGGATAAAATAGCAGGTTTTTTTTCTACATCAAACTTTCCCGTTATGCTGCAGTCGTTGCTTCGAAAATTTAACGCCTTGGTGTGGCCGTTACATTTCGAGGCGACTTGAAATTTGAGATGCTTGAAAGAATCGAGGAGTAAGAGATCGTCAGCTCTTTCGCGTACTTTACAGTGTTGATGTATAATTGATGATTCGTTCATCATCTTTGTCTTCACGGATTGCACGACGACTTTGTCTCTATCACTCCAGATACGATACATGCAAGATTTAACGAGAGTTTAATTGATCGGAGTCATTCGAATGACGGGGATTGTCCTAGGTTCACAGACGATCTCAAAATGGTTGATTTAGCTTCGTAAATCTCAATTAATTTTTGCATTGTATATGAGTGTCAGGGTGTCCCATATTTCGAGTGTTGACAAATAAAATATATATATATTTAGAACGTGTCCGAAATGCTGTATTTTAAACGGGGAAATCCACCATGTTGTCGACACGAGGTAGAATTGAGATAAAAATCTGAAAAAATGAGGCAATTATTTTTGAATCACGTTAAATTGATTTGTGGGGTATGCTTGAAAAATTTTGTCAACACCCGAAATATGGGAGAGTGGAACAGCCTAATGAGTGTGTATTCCGAAAATATATTCATAATTATGATGTTTTTGTGTCGTCTATTGTATAGGTTGAGAGATGGTCTCGTCGAATGTGAAAGAGTTTTATGGGTCCATATGTCTACCGGAGGGTCATGCATGGATTGCCAAAAGTGTAATCTGATTCTAACGCAACGGTGATTGCAGCGTACGAACGATTTCTAAATTACGAAGGTAAAGGTACACCGAAAGTGTGGTTACGGTATAACGGGATCAAATCAACAATCCAAACAACAACCCAATCTCCGGTATTGAGATCATACGATTAATAAGTGGGGCTGGTTAGTCGTCGTCGATTCGGTTCACCGCTTGTAAGAATCAAAGAAGAATCGAATCAAAAAGTATAAAAAAAAAAAAGCAAAAGGACAACAGAATAAGCGAGAAAACTTGATGGCTGTTAATTGGCACAGCTCGGAAATTAGCGCGCACCTGCAGTATTGCAACAAAGTTTCGAGCATGAAAAACAGGATGCATCGTACAGTCCACAACGGTATAATAAAAGTGTAAAGAACGTTTTTACGAAGACAATCTCCGTCATCGCACGAACCGCGGCCGAAACCCCCCCGAGGCAAAAGAAAAAAAGAAAAAAGCGTTTCCCCATACCCGGAGGGCAGCATAGATCTGGGGTCTGTTTCCTAACGCTTATATGTTGCAGCTGCAGCCCGAGGTCACACCTGATCCTCAATGGCGTTGTTCGTCTCGCGATCATCTCGACGGGCGATATTAAAAAAACCGGATAAGGACAATACGACGTCGGACGTCTTTCACACTGGGTGAACCGTGCTTTCATGTTAGTCAAATGCAAGTTCCGTCACACGCAGTTGCTTATCTATACGCATCGGGTGTAGTTTATGGTCATCGTTGTAAATGATACGCGGAGTAACTGTTAAAAAAAAAGTAGACATAAACGGCATATCGAAGAAAACTCATTAAATTCGGTTCAAATGTATAACGGACACGATTGTCGAACGAACCTGCACGTGTACTGCTCCCCGTGGGCAGCAGGCACCATAGTAGGGACTATAACAGAATCCCCTGCGCGGTATTGTGCAACGGCAAAAGATCATTGTCCCGTGTCGCGTGGCGTCGCGAATCGCTCGACGCTTCGCCTTCGCGCATGCGCAGTGGTTGTCTGTCCGTGCCCCTACCAGCCAGAGCACTCGGATGACTCGGGGCTGTGGGTCGGTCGGCGGGCCCTCGGGGCACAAAACTGCGCGCAGACGTCGTAGCTAGAAAGGATCTCTTGGTCGCGTTGTTGCACGGTGTCCGCTCTCTTAGCGTCAGCGTCAGCTTCAGCATCAGCAGTCGCGATCTCTTCGAGATCCCGAATTATAATATGCTGTGGGATATCTGCCTACCTCTATAAATAGCCGCGCAACACCTATGCGAGGATGACGTCATAAGTCGGGTGGGTGTCGAGCTGAAAAGTGCAAGTCGTTGCGGAGGAGGAGGAGGAGGAGGAGGAGAAGAAGAAGAAGATGAAGAACGGATAATTATTAGGTACAGGGGTGGGTATTCAGGAGGGGGATGTTTAATCGTACGAACCGAGGTGCGACTCGTCGAATTTAAGCGGGCAGGGGTGTGTTTTGTGGCGTAAGATTGCGACGAGGACGAGACGGGTAATCCGTGCCGTTTCGAATCAAGCCCGCGATTCTTCTTCGCGGACGCGTTGACGCGGGAACTCATTTGAATATTTGAATAATAATACGCGTACATACGCCCAGGCAATTCGTAACACAAGCATTAGCCAATTTAAACCTGTAGCAATACCGGGCCCGATGCGACATGTACGTAAGAACAGTACCTGTAACTCTTGCTGCAATGCATATATTGTCAAATGACAATAACCCGGGTATTGTGTGATCTTGTACGCATGAATATGTGCATTATATGTATACCTATGTATATCTACACAACGCTGTTATATCTGTTTATTACATACGGGGCTATGAATCATTCCAAATGCGTTATTTCTTTTGTTTTCGATGTTTGTTTTTTTTTTTTTTTTTCTCTTTGCAACACACCATTTGTAATTTCTCTTCTTTTCTTTTTTCAAGTATAATAATTGACTGCCCACGTTGAATATCAATCGAGAGTGAAACAAATTAGGATTAGTCATCAATATGAATACGGTGTATAGTCGTTTTGTCAATATGTCATAATGTAGAAATTATAATCTGTCAAGGATTGCCTTTCGTCTAGAAAACACATCAGAAGCGCCCTCTTTGTCACGCCTGCTTTCAATCACGTAAGTCTGGGCTACTGTGTATAACGTTATATGCTTAACGTAACAGTCTAATATAATTTCATTTCTGCGGCAAATCGTGCGAAAGAAAACCGTATTCAAATGATTTTTATAAATTCTCGACACTCACTCCGGTCATTTATAACGTCACTTTTCCATGTTTGATAATTTTTATTATGTGCGATGATTTCAATTTGCGATGTAATATCATTCTTACGATTAGCAACTGCAGCCTCGTGGAAAAAACTATTGAGATCAAATACGAATTCATAGGCAACAGCGGAGCAACGGTCAAATACAAATGTATCTGATCACGGATTAGAAACACGAGTGACTCAAAATTCCGAATTTCTTAACCCAAAATAGAAAAACTATCACGAATTTGAATATCACAGAGACGATTCATGGTCTAGTATTTGAAAGTGTCAAAGATGCACGTGCTCGTTCAATAATTATTACAATCAATTGTGTACCCAGACACTAAATCCCCAACTAAGGCATGCGCAATGACGACTTCAAAATATGATAACAATAGAAAAATTGGCATAGAATTCAACCAACGTCGTGGTCAATTGAGCGTACAACGACTGTACGGGAAAGAAAAGACTGCATGAATTATCCAATAACAATCATGGAACTGAGAAAAGTATTACGAGATTGCTCGTTAAGCCAGCGAAACAGGAAAAAAAAAAAACACAAGCGGATCTCCCGATCCCGTTCTATATTATATGTATCCATAGGCAACGTAACGTCCTCCGCGAATATCGCAATCGCGCGTCATTTAACGGAGTCAAATGTCAATTAACCGGTGTGATCCGGTGCACCGGATGATATAGTCATGCATGGTGACAGGATAGCGGTTACGAGGATTGAATTAGTGGTAAAAATCCAGCGAGGAGGTAGCTGCCGGTGTGGAAGTTGCGTTAAGCAGGGGCGGAGGGAGGAAGTGGGGTGCTGGTGGGAGGGGGAAGGTATTGCACGAGTCAGTAGGTTGTCAGAGCCTCCGGGGCAGAATTGCACCATCTCGACAGTTAGACCCCTTGGGCGAACCGTCGGCCTTATTTACCCTACCCAGCCCACCTAGCCTAACCCAACGTAACGTAAATCAGCCCAACCTAACGTCGAATTCGCGCTACGGCGTGCGTATGAGGCCCAGCCCAACCTAACGTAACGCAGCGCGACGTAACGTTGGATTAACGAAACGCAACGTAAGGTTAACGTAACGCAACTAATACGAACGAATGACGGACCAACGGAGCGTAGGTAGGCAAGGTAGGTAGGTAAGGCCCGATGCCTGGAGGACCACCGAGGTCTGCATTACTCATCGCAGGTGAACGAGAGTCTCGACCGTGACACGTGACGATGCGAAGATGTGTATAAATATGTATATTTCTCCGTGGGAGAGGAGTAAATATATATAATAATAAGAATATTCACAGAGATTGTAATTAGCGCGATCAATGATGTTTCTTTTTTCATCGGTTGGACGATGAAGAACAAAAAAAAAATCAATTATAAATTGGCCGACACCGACGACTGATAGTATCTCTTACGTAACGCGTCTGGAAGAAGATTCACATTATCGCATTTATGTAATAGGTATATTTTTCACGTTATTGTTGAATATCCATACGTTGTATATCGATGTATAACTGTAAAATTTTACATCTCCGGACGGAGGAATATTTTTTCAACCACGTCGGTAGCTTTCTTTCCCTCTTCAATGTATAAAACTTGGATTATTAATTGACGTAAGAATTTTTTAAAATTATTTTCATTCTAAGAGATCAAAGTAAACGAAAAGGAGTACATCAGTTTTTTTTTACCTCGAATATTGTCTGGCGTTTCGCGATGTCCGCCTAATGGTTATGAGAAATTTATTGCACCTATTACAGTAATTATTTTTACGACCGCAGCCGACACCTGAGCCGTATAAATTCACGAAAGTTCAAATCCAAAGTTAACGGCAACAACCGATCATCTTAAAAATTATAAGGAAACTCTTTTTAACCGTCATATTTTATCACAGAATTATTGTCAATGTCAGTGCGAGATAGTTTTTTGATAAATTTCATGAAGATGTTAAAATTATATGCGTTCCAATTAATTATTTCGAAATCCCAGTCATCCGTTCTATGACTCAACATCTCTAAGGCATACGTAAGATTGTTCCTGGTA
The DNA here is from genome assembly GCF_021155775.2 of Neodiprion pinetum. Classification (NCBI taxonomy): domain Eukaryota; kingdom Metazoa; phylum Arthropoda; class Insecta; order Hymenoptera; family Diprionidae; genus Neodiprion; species Neodiprion pinetum. The sequence goes on from NC_060234.1 coordinate 35,466,720, forward strand.
AAATAATTCATATTCGAAAACGGGGGAAAAAAACACTGATTCACCTCTCAAATGCGATAAAATTGAACGAATTCGAACGAATGCGTTTATCGGATGGTGTTGAGATAAAATTGATAAAAATTGTTCAATTCTTTTTTTGTCTACTATTATTTATTTTTTCGAAATCCCCCACAACCTTCGCAAGCTCCCTAAATCTGTTTCGCCGTTTAAGAACGCAGCTTCGTTGATCGACGCCGTGCTTTGCGACTTCGAGGTCCGGATTTAAACCGGGAGGTTTCGCGGTTCGCCTTCAGCGATGAAATGCTTTTGATCCGGCGCTCTCCGTTTCTCCGATTCCGTTTGCTCTCGCCGCCTCTCTCTCCCTCTCTTTCTCTCTCTTTCTCTCTCTTTCTCTCTGCACCGTATTTCCGAAGCAATCGTTCGGATCAGGTGTGTGCGAACGACTCGGCGACCGGTAACTCCGGCTGAAAGTGAGTTGATTTCGAGTGCAGAGAGACAGACAGACCCTGTCCCTGTCGAGTTCGCCTTCAGCGTTACGCATGTATGTAATATACAGGTATGTGTGTAATATAGATACACAGTTGCCCCCCTTAGGGAGTCGTCGAAGAGGGCAACAAACTGCGTGGCGGACACGGACTCGTGTCAAAGTTTCGACGAGGGTGCAAAGAAAGAAGAGAGGCGGAGGGAAAAGGAGGGAAAAAAAATTGTAAGACTCGAGGGAGAGGGAGAAGGAAAAAGAAAGGAGGAAAACGCGGAAATTCGTCGAGAGCGTCGCGTTTTTTCCCCTGCATCCGCGAAAGATCTTTGCATCTCGTCGGACGTGCGAGGAAGCTTTATCGGTCCTGCATTTGTAACGACGAAGAGAAACTGGATGATTATTATTGGCCGACACCGGCAGCTCATCGTCAGTTGCGTAATCGATGATCGAACGCGATGTAATTGATTTGCATGTCGAAGAATATGGAAGGAGGAAACAATCGCGAGAAGAAAAATAGCCGCCTCCGGTTAATATTAATTTTCTTCTTCTTTTTTTTTTCTTCACCTCGGGGGTCTACCGAACGATCGGTTGCATCCTCGACACCGATCGGCTTAACCCCTCTGGATTTGAGCCACCGAAAATCGAATCGTAGCTGTATTATACTTGTGAAACTTGCAAGGAGTTAATGTTCAAAGTTGTGAAACGAAACGTGGCACGGAAGACCAAAAATAGTATTGGTGCATTATACGAGTAATCGTATGAATATATTACGTACCCACGTGTATGTGAACCGAACCTGCCTATGCTGAAAATAAACGTATTATACAGATGGAAGGTATTAAAAAACACTGCTGTATAATAATATTGTCCGTCGGTTCGATGTTCGAGCAATTAGCCCGTTGTTAAAAGCGAAGTAAGTAGCCTTATATGTATGTATACACACACACACACATATATATATATATATATATATATATATAGATTTATATCTCCGTGAGGACCTCGAACTCCTAATACTATATAAAATACAATAATATAGATATGTATTCACATTGTACATGTACTCGGTAAACGAGGTCCATCGGTCCATGTAATAATAGCGATGCTAATAATAAATTGAGTTTAATTTCGAGGTCGGATTGCGAAAGGATGCGTTCTAAAATCGGGATCTTCCTTCGGACGTGCAATGTTCTACTTTTTTTTTTTTTCTTCCATCTCTGTAGACGTGAATTATCTAATTTTAAGCTCAAGGCATCTGCAATTTTATTCGCACAGTTGTATGAAATCTCGGATGAATTGGCATTGTGAAGAGGATTACTACCGTATTTACCTATTTGAATAACGCGTCTTCGGCGATCTTGAAATCACTCTTGATTCTTAAATAATTGGTGTTATTAACGAGGAAATTTTTAACAGAGGAACTCTGCAAAAGGATGAAAACGAAATTGCATCCCCGCAGACTACGATCCGAGAACGACTGCAAAATTAGGTTTTACTTGTGTGATAAATTGTCGAGAATCATGATAGTCCTTGTCAATGCAGGCGAATAAATCTTTTTCGATGAATACAGCAGGCATCAGTTTAAGGATACAAGAAGTTTTGCTCAAAGATATAAGTTGGCGTCGGATAAGGATGAGGATATCGCTGTTCCAGAATTTAAAGATTTCGTTTCCAAAATTGATGGGGAAAAAAAAAACAAATACAGTCAATGAATTCGAAATTTTTACAGAGATCCGAAGTAAGGGTAATGCTAAAAACTTTTGGGATTTTTAATTTCTGTAGACGACTGTCGCATCTCGAGCAAAAGAACCATTCGATTTCGATGCAAGGATGATTAAGTAGGTACACACCGAATAGACCTTGCCAATAATTCATTTCTTCAATAATTGCGTATGGCGTGTCAATAGACGAAGGCGAAAAAAAAGGATTTTTCATGCAGCAAAATCTGTGGTGAAATCCTCTTAACATTCAACACTTTGAAGATATATAATGAGTGGCTAAAAACACCTACGTACAATCATCATCCAGTAAACTTAGCGAATCCTCGTGACTTTCTGTGTACCCACGATGCATACAACGAGCATTCGGGCACACATACGTTCGCTATTTGTAAGCGCACGTAGTATACCTATATGTAGAGGTAAAATACTTACGCACGATGTGTGCAGAGGTAGAAGGTATGTATAATATACGCGGGGCACATAATAAGATTAAACAGAGGCGAGAAGCCGGTATAACACACTACACAATATTATAGCGCACACAGCTTCTTTGAGGGAGAAACCGAGTGTCGCAATTTATTCGTACATATGACCGAGATGTAGTAAGCGATAGTATGGGACCATTAGCTTCGGTTACAGATCAATTTTTTTGTTTACTCTCTCGCTTTCGTTTCTTTTTTTTTTATTTATTTTTTTATTTTTATTTTTCATTTCAATCTTTCCTTTCTTCCGTTCCCTGTGATTTTTTCCTCCTTCTCTTTCTTTAATTAATACGCGACGCCTTATCCAAGCAGCGGTTGCGTTTTTACTTATCTCTTTTTCACTCGGCCACGTGTCACACACCGAGGCTTGAATAAATAACCGTACGAAAGAAGTCCAACTTTTGCATCGCGTATTGTGCTTGCACGCTGCATTCCGTTGAGGCAGAATTTGTTTTTTGTTTTTTCGTTTTTGTCAAATATCTTATATACCCGCCTCGCGACATCAATCAAACGTTCTTTATCATTCGCTATTTAAGGCATCGTCCGATGTATACAGGTATATTATATACTCGTGCGTAAATCGTTGTATAATTATTATATAGCCGACATTACGTTGCACGCGAAATTTCATACGAGTCTCTTCGTTAACCCGAGTCAATTCAACTCTGGCAACCAAGGGCACGGTAAACTTTTTCTTTTTCTCCCTCCCCGTGTAATAATAACGTACACGCCTTCGCGTGATGTTTTTTTCATCCTGTGTATTATCTCACGGCTTTTAATATGCAAGCGTATTTTAAGTGTGGCCATATAATTATAAGTCGATACACTATTGAAGTCGAACAGGCGCGGTGCTTTTATTACTTGTTAGCCGTATACCTACCCTCAATTGATATTACCTACGTACACTCGTGTTACATGAATTTCGAAATTGAAATCTCCGCCCGAGTAATAATCCGTTGTACAATTAGTCGTTAAATAACAATAAAAAATCCTCGCGGTAATCGAGGCTGCTGCAAGCGTGATTGAAAACAATAATCTTTCCATTATTGTTCAAAAGTTACGACGAACTCGACGTAGATATACATACATACATACATACATATTATTTTATATACTTTTTAACGTAAAAAAATGAAGTCAAGTACGGATTCTAATACAGGCCACGACCAATTTCATCGATATTTCATGCCAACTCTCCGTCGCTGCTTATAATTTGACGCAGAAAATGTGAATCAATGTTTCAAACACACCTGTTTTCCATTCTCGTCTCGAGAACTAATCAAACGACTCGAGATCAAAGTTTGCCCGCAGCACGAGCGAGTTTGGTAAACGAAATCTCTTATGAAAACGTTTGAATAATGACATTCAATCTGCGACGGAGGCCCTCTAAATACATGCTACGGGCATCGGCGTGTAACTGGTTCCAGAGTTAATTAGTAAGCGATCGTTGCCAAGCCGCTGCACGTACGAATGACTTGGTAATTATATCGATTATTGATAAAGAGGCTGGCCGGAGTTTCGTGTCGTGGATTAAATCTGTGAGAAATAACAAAGATCTGGTGGCTGGTGGCCGGACGAGTCGAATGAATGAACCCTTTCCCACTCCGCGAGTCAAACGCACGTCACGAGCACGTGTCCGAACGGAATGAGGTGGGAAAAAATTGTAACACTTTTTTCACACCGTAGATTTGTATAAATCGGTAATGAATGACCGAGTTGAAATGAAACGTCGCGTTGCTTCCCGACTTACGATTAGTTTCTTTTTCTAGAAATTATACTTGACGAATTTGTACCGACAAAAATTTCCACTTATGGTTATCGCACACAGTCGTTGAGTGTTTTTACTTTTCACTGTAATCGAAAAATGTTCTACCGGCTTCAAAACGGTAATGAATTTCGTACGACAAGCTGAAACTAGAGAGTCTCGTTTCAGTCGCTGTTCTTTCCGATTGTGTTCATCTGCACGATACTTATTCGGCTGAGCAAACAGATTCAACATTTGAATAATCAGAAAATGTTGATCTAAACAAATTCGACAGTGTTTAAACCGTTATTACAACGATACGTGGTTTACCAAAATGTCCTAGTAATTATAGGTATAAATCTGCGAATAACTTTTGTGTTTCTGGCTCACCTGTGCTAGAGTCGCAACGGTCAGACCGAACGTGAAGGCGATTTGAAATACCGTTGGTTTCCCCGTCGTGTCCCATGCGATGCAAGATCCGCAGCCAATCAGAACCAAGAGCAGCGTACCGAGAAGTTCGGCGATCAGCGATCGCCAAATTCCGATTTTCGTCACCTCGTGCAGGCCTAGAAAAGCCTTGGCGCCTGTGAACGTGAAGGAGAAGAGGAAAAGAAATTAATTCAATGAACTCCATCGATTCGCAATCAGGCTGAAGTTAGTAACGTTAACGTAACGAAACAATTTTGGAATGGATTTGACGGACTTGGCTCTTCAAAAAAAAAGAGTATATTTTCATCATCATGGTTTACTAAATTTTCGACATCGCTAAAGGTACGGAGTAAGGATTTTTCCCAGCCATGCATCGTTACCGTAACGTTTCTAACTTCATCCACGTGACTCGCTCGATCATTCGTCCTCCGGACGATCTATGGATCCCAATGCTGCGTGCAGCGATACAGCGATACACGATTTACCGTGAACATGATCGTGAACTATTCCCAAGGTTACGAATATCCCGCAACGCGAGATTCCAGGTACAATCTACCGTCGATGCTTCGCGGCTCGGGATTTGTTGATTGTATTGATCGGGACTAATTGCGTTATTATCACTAATGCGCTGATTTCTAATCTCGACGTCTGTACGAACTTGTCAACTTTTGTACCTACACACGCGTTTTGACAGGCGGCTGCATTCTCGTCTCTGCTGTACGTTAATTGGGACAATTTTACTCAAAGACCAGCCGTGCAATCTGCCTCTAACGGTAAATGGATTTCTGCAAATAATAGAATTACACGGTCTGTTACCGTACAACAGTTTAATTTCGATTTTGACGATCCGTCGAGCTGTGACAGATTTTACGCAACCTCAATATCCTCGCCGTTTTAACATTCATTCAACTCTACGACTTTATTCCTTTTGCAAGCGACTGACCTGCGCAAATAAAAAAAATATACATATATATTTCTTTTTCAGAACGTACGCGCCACTGTTGCTGTTGCAGCCTCGATTTCGCAACGATTTGAATCTGACGCCGTCACAGCTGAGAAGATTAATTTAATTATATCACCGACATCCATTTAACTTGAGAAATTAATCTCAAGATATGTAAGATAATTACAATTCCAAAATATCGCCAACATATAACGGTGTACCTGTAATATTAATTTGTTCAACAATGAGCTATCGGCCTTATGATTTTGCAATAATTTCACTGTGCGCTCGGCCAAGTTTTTTTATTTTATTTTTCATCTTTCTTTTTAAACACTTCTTGCGGTTTCGCGCGTCGCGTACAAAGTTCCTTTGCATAGGAATATTTTTAATCAAGTTGATGGACGGAACCATTGACGTACCTGTCGGTTATTTCAACTGCAAAGCCTCCGCAGCGTCTCTCTAGCACGAAATGCAACGAAGGAAAAAACAACTGGTCACGATCCGATCGAGGTAATGATGATTATAATGATAGCAATAATGACAATTGCAGTGTGATTGGAAAAAGTAACCGTAACTATAATGGGAATGACGATCCGAAAGAGGTAAATGAACTATTTTAATAAACATCGGAATACATGCTCGCACCCTATAAATATATAAATTATAAACATGTTATTCATCGGCTGTACATTGCGTTTTGTTTTTTCTTCCACCGCTTTCAACCTTGTTTTAATCGTTTTTGTTTTCACTCTGGTTGATGATACGATTACATGCAAATAAAAAAATAACAAGACGACCTGAGATTCCTGAGTTAGTTTTTTTTTTTTTTGTTTTTTCTTCCGCAATACTACGACGTTTTGTTTTCATTTTACACCTTGTCGAAGTTGTATTTGAAGAAAATTGTCGGGGTAAAATCTTTTCGGATCGAATCAGAAGAGCGAATAACGTAGGAAAAGAAATATACAATTCTATGAAATGAGCATAGCAAGTGATTGTAAAGATTTCGGCAACAGTGAGATCTGGTCGAGGGTAATTTTTGCAAGATGTAAATAACAATTTTCAACTACAGCAATAGCGCGTCACGCGAAACGCAGACGAGTGTTTTCAATCGCACTTTCGCACTTTTCGATTTAAGTTTAGGTACATCGACGTCGCTTCCCGGCAAAAACTTGAACCTTATTTTTTGGAATGAGATCGCTGACATCAACAACGACGAACACCGCACACTTTTGCATTATTCACTGGATATATACAGATAAACTTGTCGAGTCAAACCTGATTTCGAGTTGACATTCATGCGGGGTAAATTAATCCATTGGACATTTTGGTACAGTGTCGTAAATTCGTGTTTAATGACAATTATTGAGAACCTGTTTCAATTGCTTTGGGATTATTTGACAAAACATAGGTCAGCAGTCGGAGGGAAAATGTCGATGATATATTTTCCAATTTACGCAAAATGAAAACAAGTTTGTCAGGGAAAATGTTAAAAACATTGCATGTTTTGATCTATACACTCAGGAATTTATACGCGAGGAGTTAAATGGCTTTGAATTCTGTTTCGATGGTTCGTGCAGATATAAAACACGCTCGAATAACGTTATTGTCTCTGTCCCCGAAGCATTTTTGTTAATCGGAATTTATTATCTCCATTTCCCCACCGATTTTCGGTATGTGAAACTGGCAATTAGCTGTATTGCGTTTATAATATTCGAGAGGAAAAAAAAAAAAATTCCATTAAACCCTTTCACGTACCGATAGCGATGTATGAAATTTGACTCAACGCCGTTTGATTCTGGTGATGTCAAGTGGTTGACAAATCAGTCATTCGTTAAATTGAATGGAATGAGAAAACAAGGCGGTCGATTTTTGAAATTTTACCCCGAGTGATAAAATGAAGTGAAGATTAACTTGGGCTATATACCGCAGGTATAATAACAGAATTCTTAACGCGCAGGTAAAGGTGTTAAGTGCAACCGACAGCACGTGTTCGATAATGTGTATTTGGTACTTGTTAGTGTGGAAAAACACGTCGAAATATCACCTTTCAATTTTCCGACTTCTGTACAAATCCGTGCTTAATAACAGCTGCAGTTTTAGCTCGAAGCTAACTTAAAGTTAGATAACGAGGAGCGAGGACATCGCGAAGAGTGTCTAACAACCAAGAGAACTGAACCGTTTGAAAACGACGCGATAAATAACGGTGAAAATAAAATTCGAACATACCTTGGGCCGGTTTGCTCATTTTGAAGATATCAACGGTACGTCCTATTCGTGTAAAATTCTTGTCGTTGGAGATTTTCGTCCAGATGCAAGTATCCCGATTTTCGGTAGAATCGACTAGTCGAAGGAGCGCGTCTGAAATGCCGTCCGGCGGTTTCGAGCGTCGTAGGCGAACTGCGATTAGTCAAATCCGTTCGGCTAATGGAATTTGAATTTTCGGAAAATTTTTTCAGCCGTGGTGGTACGGGGCAGAAGCTGTCCGACGAAGAGAGAGAGGAAGATGAGGCGAGGGAGAGAGAGAGAGCAAACTGCACCGCGTTTCGATTTTACTGGTATATGAGTATGGAGTGAGCCCGGCGAAGGTTTCGCCTTGATATACAACGTTGTTCCCCCCACCGTGAAACCCTCCGGCTTCCCCACCACATCGACAACTGGGAATTGTAACTATTTAACTACTATTTTGATCTGGCTCGAACCGAGCCGGCCGCCCGAGGAGGACTCGCCGATTCATCCTCGAGCATCTACCGTCGTGGAAAGTGACTTTTCTTTGTCCCTGATCGAAACGATCTGCGAAGGAGCGAATCGACCGCGAATCGCCTCGTTCGCCACACCTCGAGTCTCGGGGACCGCGATTCGTTGCAAGCTGGATACCGCGCTGGAATTATTTGCGAAGCGATACGGACGATCCGCGACGCGGAGAACATTTTCGGCCGGGGTTGAAGTTCCGAATTTGAAAAATTCCGAAGGCGGTTGATTACGGATTATTTGGGAGCGAAACTTGGAAGTAAAGGTATAAAAACTTTGAAGAAACTGCAAAGTTTCGAATGGTCGGAAACCCGACGAATCGATGTTCCGAAATGCGAGTTTCCGAAAATTCAAGTTACGATAGAGCAAAGTTCCGAAAGTTAAAATATACTCACACAGCGGAGTTTACTCGACGAGTGGGTGTAAAAAATCAGACTAACCGAAAAGCAGAACGACCAGGATTCCGAACGTAAAAATATCGAAAATCCAAAACAAATAAAAATTCAAGTAATGAAATTTCACCAAGCCAGAAATTCACAGAACTAGATATCTTGGATCGTTCGGGATTTCGATGTTTCAGATTTTTAAATTTTCTCATTTTTGAACTTTCGGAACTTCGACTCGTCGGAGTTACGCCGTTTCGGCATTTTATTCTTTCGGAATTTGGCGCTTTCAGAACTTTTTAAATCCAGAATTTCGACCCCGGCCCAACATTGCCAATGCGGTCAATTTTGTTCAGCGAAAATTTTTTCCAACGAGACTAAATGCGAGTCGGTAATTTTCCAGAATTGAATGCCTTGCAAAATTTTCAGGATTTCCATCACTCGGTCGGGTATATTATTCTCTCAAAGGAAAGCAAAACATTCGTGTAACTAACTGGTGCCTGGAAGTTTCGATGATGATGATGATTGTTACTACAACATTTCACAAATTGTAGAGGAATGTTTTACGACTCTTCCAAATTGTGTTTTCTGTCTGCTGGTCATTATCATAATATATATTAAAAGTAAGAAAAATATCTCACCTATAGCACCGTGTCAGATCAAGAAAAGAACTTCTTCGAAATTCCAGTAAAAGGTGACGCTATTTTCACCATCCTAAAATAGAATTTTGAAGAATATTTTTCACCAAAATTACTATAGGATGCCTGTAGAGTAGGTGGAGAAAAAAAAAAATTAAAAATTAAAAAATCACCGTGCAGTACGTGACGTAGCACCGAGTGACGCATTGAATTTAAAAAAAACTGATGATCCCATATTGTTTTCTTCTATCTATAACGTATCAGCGACACATACTTCGCAAACGTCCGGTATAACAAAGTACGTTATGTGAGATATTTATATTACCTGCATATAATTCACGATCGCACGCGGTGAGTCTCACGTTTATAGACGATGAAAGAAATTGTTGTTTAAAGATTATATCAGAGCTCGTAATTATTCCGCGGATGATGACCAACAGGTACGGACACTGGAATGAGAAGCGTTTCGCATCAACGATCAACGATTCGCGTTTCGAATTCTTACGACAAGCGTGTCGTCGCGTATTTTGCATAGTTCTTAACAAATTGTCGTATATATGTATCTGAAACGTACTTTCGAGCGCATTAATAGTTATCAAGTTGAACGCTCACGGTATCGTAATGCAAAACACGCCTCGAATAACGCTCTATATTTATATCATATAAACCATGCGTCATACATAGCTTTGTAATCGGTTATTATGGTATTTTATGGGCAAATTTTTTGCAAATAGGTATACGCACCTATGTATACACGTCACATACTTTTCATTACGTAATAAGTACAACACGTTCACAGTTCCCGGCAATATTGTTAATATTCTTTTTGTGATTACCGTACATCTCGGACGGTTATACTTTACGACTCGTTACGATCTTGTTCAAATTTCTCTCAAAATTTATTCCACCGAGCATTAAAAAAGAGATACCCGCAAACTCGGCGCGTCACAAATTTTTCACAAATAATATACCCATTACATATTATATACGAAGATTCGCTGTCATGTTGTCAGTTCTCTTAATTCGCAGACAAACGAAATTTTTCCCTCCACCAAAAAACGTGACAAAAGAAATAGAATTATAAAAAAACAAAAAACAAACAACCTATGAATGACATGTATGAACAACATATTTCAAAAACACTAAATCCCATTATGGATTTAACATTCAGACGTGTACGCGCAAACGAAGGAACTGAAAATTTTCCACAAAATGTGACTCCGTCGTTTCAAATTACTAGTTATAGGTGCACAAGTAACAACGTTGATTCAGATGTGCAGAAAACTAAACGGTACCTAAAAAATTTTCGCAACAACCCGTATACCGCAGAGCGTATAATATACACAGGTATAATACCTCTCGGAGTCGTGCACAAGATTCTCGTTACAGTTGCACCGCTGAGTATACACGCATATATATATATATATATATATATACATATACATATATATGTGCGTTTGTGTGCGCGTCTCGAGGCAGTAATTAACCATTTTAATTAGGACACGGAGCAGCGGCAGCTTCTGCAAACAACCTAGAATACCTTCGTCTCTACTGTAAATCGAGCCACGTTACGCGTTGTAACACCGTTTTACGTTCCAGGCATGTGAGTATAAGGTCCATACAAACATCGGCTGTGTACACGACGTGGCTTACCTCTGCAGCAGAGGCACGTGAAGAAGCATCGGCCCGGCAAATAGACACGCGACGCTTACGATGATAATACGATACACCTTTGTTATATCACCCTCGCACACACACGCCCGTAATTGATCAAACCGACGACCTTGCCCTGCAGGCAGCCATATTACACGCACACGCGAAATTAATCGTTGATGGTGCACGGTTGTGTCTTATTACGCGAATATCGCCATCCGTCCCCGTCACACGCGATTATGCCACTCGAGTTGGGCATGGACCGAATTCCGTCTACGCTGCTTTTCGGCCTTCGTCGTAATATGATTTATTCGCGTCGTTTTACATACGCGCCGATTAATAACGGCCGAGGCGTAAGGGCTGGATTATTATGGGGGGAGAAAACATTGCGGGACAAGTTTCTCGGAGAAATACGAGAATCGGAGTTATTCTTACCCTTCGAATCGTTGCGATCATTCTTATCCCGATTTCACTTTTTTTCGTTAAATCGACGAGTACATAATTCCTTTGCTTCGAATTTACGATGCGCTCGGATCCAATCAATTTTTTGGGACAAGTGCGTTGGTTTTTTGTTGAAAATTGTTACTGTCGTTATTGTTATTATTATTTTTCATCGAAAACTGTTCGAGTAATCAAGGCATTGGGGATCGCAATGTATCCACTCGACTCGAATAATAATGTCTCCTGGAAGAGACGATATTTACTTGTTGTTTGTGATGAGGAAAATTTGGATCGAACAACCTGTGCCTTATCCTAGGAAATTCATTAGATTCACGTGCAAGCGAAGTGAAGCGTGTAGCTCATAGATGTTTATTGGCTGCCATAATTAGAAATGTCCAATGAGCGGCGACTTCCCATTAAATTACAAACCCCGGATCGGACGGTGCAGGAATGTTTTTTTCTACCAAAATTAAAGTTTTTTAAAGATTAAAGATTCGGTTATTCACTGACGATGTAATCAGTTATGTGATGGACGGAACAATCGGACAAGGCCACGTTGACACGTTGTAAATTATCATCTGTCAATTGTCAGGTTTGACAAACGTCATTTGGGCTACTTCCGGCGATGAAACACTCGTAACATCATTATACGTGACTCCGACATTCGATGTAATTCAATCGAATGTTGTCTGTATAAAAAAACTCGCTTTTATAAAACCGAGACAAAATTATTGTTTAATCAAAAATGAAAATTTGTATTCAATCAACGACACAATTTTCTAGATATACAGTAAACGAATATTTCGTATCGACTGATTGAGTCCAAGCAACAAATATATCGAAATGATTTCATGAAATCTATTTTTCGAAGCCGAAGGAAAGGATTTCGCAAAACAATTGAATTACTCTGTTTTTTCCTTTGACGACGAAAAAAGTAGAATCACCCCTCTGATTAATTTAGGTTTCTCTGTATTGAGAGTTACAGTACACTTAAACAAACTCAATACTTCACAACTTGCTAAGAATTCGATTAATTCAAGTGGTGAAACTATAAAGGCATTGATCACGTACTTATACGTCAAGTATCACGAGAATCGATAAATAGTCGATTATGTTTTTTGCTCACCTCCAAAAGACCCAATCAGCGACGACAGTTGCAGCTCACGCAATAATTTTACTACACTGGCATCTCCCATTTTTAATTGAATAAAAATTTCTGTGATAAATTCAATCCGCAACGAGACTGTTATTCTCAATTCACTGCCTGTGTAACGAACGTAGAATGATCGACGTTGATTGTGACTATTTCTCGTGAAGCGCGTGCGCGTTGACGGAGTTTTTTAAAATTATCAAAATATCTGACTGTCCCAGTAAAACTTGCGCCGACGAAAACCATTTTTTTATACATAAATTTAAAAAAAAATGATCTTTCATTGGTACTAATAAAATATTTGTCGATCTTGTGTTAAAATTGACAAAGGAATGATTGAAAAAAAAAACACCGCTTTGAATTCGACGATGTCAATAATTTGAAAGAGTCGGTTAATCCTCAATTCATCCCAATAATACGCTTGCCGGAAATGCCGGGCTAAATTCTTTCCACCATTTCCTCCGATATCCCAGAAACGGAAAATTCCAAACCAAAATCTATAAGTCTTCTCGACTCGAAAGACTTTCGGTAAGTCAAAAGCGGTGTTCGCAATTCCGCTGTTCGCAAAACTTTCCGCACCCTTGACAAAGGAGGGTAGTTTATCTTATCCCAAGAAGCCGAGAGCCGCAGGTCGGGACAGAAAAATGCATGCAGGTTTCTTTGAATTTTAAATTTACAAAAATCACTATTGGAGTTTCAAGCATGAGTGAGATCGTAAGCGAATTTTTAACATATTTGAAAAGAAATATCGATGTACAAGGCTTTCGCTGATAACATCAGTATTTTCTATTTTTCTATTAAAAAGATACCAATCCACGGCTATCTCGTAATAATATCAACGGGAAGCTTAGTTTTTCGACCAATCAATTATCTCCGTGCATTAACCGAGATCAGGACCTCGTCCGCGATCTCGAGAAGCCTTAATCGAAATTACCGTCGGTCGTCTAATTGCGAGAGGCGTAAGGATGCGAGTCTCCTTCGCGTCGCGTAGCTAATCAGCAATTAGAATAACACTTGCCTTTCGTATTACCCGTTCGCAGAAGGCGAGCAACGAGACGAACTCGCGTTATCCGTGTTAGCCGTCTCTCATCATCGGCTGTGCAAATGTGTAAGTGAAGGATGTCGATGCAGGCATAACTCAGGCATAAGGTTAAGGTTGCCCCGGTGCGGAGGTGTGCGTGTTATGTAAACAAATATTACGTGAAAAGGCACATCGCGCAGACACGACGCTCGATAAATTATTACTAATATTATGCCTGAGCACAATGCGCTGCGTATCGCGCTTACATATTGCTAGCCTCGGCGTTCAGATGTTGGTTGATTAGAAAAATTCCCAATAAAGGAAACGAAACGTGCCGCAGATGCGAGATTAATTCAGCACACGCACCGCGTTGGCAGGTAGGCATCGAATAATCGCGAGTCAGTACAGCCGCCGCTTGTTCGCTCGGTAATAATTAATCAATTAATTAATTAATGAGTTACGTGATATTTTTATCCGACGCTTTGCACAGGCGCGGCGGCGCGTTTTGTGGCAATATTTACGCGGATATTATACACGATCATACGTGTGTGCGGGATCGTTGTCGTAAATTGGATCGATTCTTTTTTTTTTTTTTTTTTTTGTCGTCTAATTTCACTTAGTTTGTACTAAAAATTGGGAAATCTGGTACAAGTATAAAGAGATCCAGTTTCGTCGCTCTAATTAATGTATTTTACACTATCTTAGAAAGTCATTTGAATGAAGTTTAAATTACTCGATTGAGTCACGGTCAGAACATATATATATATATATATATATATATATATATATACACATATATAATGTAATAGACGCGTGAAAGCGGTAGATTGGCATTACGTCCGTCCGCGGACTAGAATCTCGAAAAATTTCGGCTAATGTATTGTTTTTTGTGGATTCTAATCTAACTTGAATTACACGTTTTAGAATTATACCGTGCGAATGGGTCACGGAAGAGTTCAAAGACTTGTTTTATGCTCGACATAATTGCTGCATGCTAAAAAAATTTTCTTTCAAACGAACCGACGTCGCGAAGGATGGTTAAAAATGTATATATTGCGGTTTTTAAAACTTCTCAGTTTTTACAAGAAATAACATGAACGCGATACTCTCGTTAATGCGTGCTGCCATTTTGTTAATTGAGTGGAAAACCATCACGGGAATGATTCAAGCTTCGCCTCGCGGTGATCGACTTACACAATTAGATATGCCTGACACGGTGTGTGCAGTTGTGTGTTATAAGTATAATAAATGTAAAGCCTGCAGAACGACTCGAATACCTGACTACTTGGAAAATTAATTATTGAAGAGCTGCGCAGTTGAGTCTATAATTACGGTGCTTTTTCCATATTGTTGTTCTTCAATATACATCTGGGACGATCGAATTATAACTCGGTACTGCGTCGCGGATTTGTTGTAATTCCAACTTTAGCAAGAAACGATTCAGACGAAGGTAACAATTTCCGACAATAGAACTCGCAAACATTTTTCGCATCGCTTGAAGGTGGTTCAAAAAATTTTCCACCTGGTTCGTTTACCGCTCTCTTTGATTCCTGCAGCGACCCATTATACACGGCGGACGGATAATCTGGCAAGTGCGTTTACTTCAATACAGTTTGCAAAAATTATCGCACTGCGGCGTTTTAACAATCTCCGATTTACGATGCGGATGCTCGACTTCTCGGTGCGATCAAACGCGATTGTTTTGCTTACGAGTCACGGTTTTTTTTTATTACATCTGCACATTCTTGGATACTTGCCACGAACCAATCCATTCCTGATCATCGATTCCCCTGGAAAATTTCCTTCCGATCGACTCGCAAGCGAGAAGTGAAATAAACGCAGAAGAATCTTAGATCCAATCGAACGACCGAAGTGATGACGCGAAGTTGTGAATTAGGAATGACCAAAAATGATCGATTATTTTTTCCCGATTAACCGAGTATAATCAACGAATTTTCAAACTCGATTATTTTTCCTCGCGATCGGTTTTTGTTTTTTACTCCCACGAACGACGCAATACAATATCAATTTTTGTGAATCAAGTATCAATTCAATCGTAAGTACCTATTTGATATAACGAGTGAAAGATAAGTGATTATCTTCATCTGATGTTGAAAAATACTTTGAATGAAACTGTTAATTATTCAAAAACTTTTCCGCTACTAAGACTACGTACTGAAATTTACGAAATTTTTGTTTCAAATGCACCGTTCCAAAAAAAAAAAAAAAAAACAATGCGAAACAATCGATCATCCCACTAATTTTTACCGATTCAATCGAGTCGTGTCCGATTATTTTTAGCTCCGTATCGATCGCCATTGCGAATAATGGACAATAATTTGAGATCCGAAGAAAACAGTTTCTTGCTTCGATTACAGCTCATCGTTTCTACCACTGTGCATGGCAGCGCAACGGTCCGATGACGATTTTCGTGTAGGTAGTTCGTATCGCGTACTCGTGTAGGTATGTTACTTACCTACATCCAGACGTTTCCGAACGATCGTGTTAAACGCCGCGTGTTTGTCGGTGGTCAACTTCTCGGCTCTATATGCAGTCAACAAGCTGTTTGCCGTATTAACGTGTCGCATAACGAACGTAAATTGGTAAACTTAAGCCTAGGAAACTGGCGGTAATTGTTTGCGAGTTACCGCGAGCAAATGTATACCTACGAGTTCCCTGCTCGAATAGGAAACGGTCACCGGACTCACACGCTAACAAATTAAATCGAGTTGATCCCCCTGACAACATCTCGACTCGATGTTTGACTCCTAAATTTTTCAACGCAGATAGCAACAGCTGCTGACTTGGCCTTGGCCGCTGATCAAAGTGTCCAGGATAATGCGATTGGCTATATTTATACACCAGCAGCAGGGCGGTTGTATGAAAATGATGTTCGCATGATGCGGGCACTGATAACCGCGACAGGCAATAATTAGTCACGGTTCTTGAATTCACCGTGCCACGTAATTCTCGATTAACTCTTTGTACTCCTGACTTCGTCGCTTCCCGATCGTTTAATCCTCTTGGCGTCGCAAAATCTCTTTCAGAGATAATTTACAACCAGACATCTGGTTCTCGAATGTAGGTATTCTACCAACTTTCACTGGATCCTTTAGTTTTCTATCCGCATTTTCTATGCCGAACTTTTCAAGTACTAATTACGTACCTGCATTTCTCCCACCACTCGACAAAACTTCGATCTGTCAATCCACCGACGAGAATTTCGTATCAACGATCAATCACATCGATCTACTATATTTATCGTTGATTTTAATCACGGTCGAATCTTATTCGAACCTGAATACCTGTAATCCCATAATAATTAGTATCGCGAGGGTTCAAAGATCAGAATAAAAAAATCAGTGATATCTGGTGGAAGGAGTTTTTCCGAGCCCGCGGAATCATCGATACGAAACTCATTTACACGCGATTTAATTCGACCGATTCGTGACTCACTGCGTAGAATAATGCTTCGGGAAAAGACGACCATTATACATGCGCCAGGCACGGTACCTAAACTCCGTGATTCCCCAGAACGTTCTTGGCTAGACATCGGATGTAATTACAACCATCCCAAAGCAATTACGTAAACAAGCTTTTTTACGGCACAAAATCAGACATTCAAGCAATAACGTCGCTTCGCAACTTTTAGCTGGTGCATATTAGTGTCTGTGTGCATTCGGATATATTCGCGTCTACGTCGTCGATCTGCGCAGTTTTTGCAAGCATACAGGAAGAGTCCGAGTGGTCTCCACTTACGGTCACCGTGTAGAACTAGCATTGTCATTGTATAAGAAGAATAAACAAATAAATAAATAAATAAATGAACAAAGAAAGAAAACAGCATCGACAAAATACGGCGTGACGGACACGCTCTTCTCTAAGCAGGATTATTATTTTTGGATCCTTGTAACACTGTTGCCGATCATTTTCGTAATCGTCGATAATTTCTCGTTTCTCGAAATTAGCACCTTTTCGAAATTCATTTATACATGCACACTTCACTACGCATCCCACCCGAGAAATGTTTGGCACTGATTGCTCGGTCGTATTTTCTGGAATGCCAGATCGGTATTTGTGCATTACAGTTTCGAGTTTGAATTTCATTCCAATCGATTATGAATTAACGTGTAACGAGATCAGTTATCCCGATCTACACAGACTGCTCAAATATCTCCGTAAAAATTCGCAAACTGTGCGATCATCGGTATCGGAATTAAGAGAATATTAAATTTGAAAGAATTTTTCGTTTTTTTCCAACACAATTGTATCGTCTGTTCGTACGGACGTTAGAAAAGTATTTTCAACCAAGCTCACTTTTAATCATGCTCGTCATTTCCGTGAGGGATAAGGCGAGCCAGGGTTGGGCCAAGGGTTTTTTATTTCCTTGGCTCCCTCAGGGACGGGGTTTGGCCGGCACCCCTTAACCGTGATCTCGTGCCAGAAGAGGAATCGTGTAAATTCCAAGCCAGATAATAACGAGCGAGTTTGAGGTCACGCTTCTCGTATATATTGACCTAAATGATGAGAAATTTTTGGTCGGTTTGATCGGTGTTGTTTTTCACCGGTGGCCGAAAGAGTGGAGCGGCCTCTTTTTTTTTCTGGGTCAAGGTTGCCACGTGGGGTGGGGTCGTAAATTACACACCTTCTTTTACCCGTCATCTCCCCCTCGGAAAGTACGAAAAATTAGCTTGCCCTGCTCGTGATATCGTAATTATGTCATGTATATCCTGACATAGAACGCCGACCTTTACATTTTACAACCCCTACTATTGCAGCGAATCGCGCAAGTCACATCGGCGAATATTATCGCTCTGCGATCAGCCTGTAGTGTAACATTAATAACGTTTGAACAGTATTCGGTATCAGGATTGTCAGGAAACAGGAAATTGATAGCGTCATACGGAAAGTGACCCATGTCGTAGGCTTAATTCGCTCTAAAAGTAGGTCTGTTTTTGGTAACGTGTCGACAATTAGATTCATTCGCGATCAAGATAATATTTTTAAAAAGCTCCCCAATCTCGAGTCGACGATATTTGATTTGAGAAATCCGATGCCCGTTCGATTGTCCGTTGGTTTCAAACTTGGCTTTGGAATAAAAATAGCTGCAACTAATCGGATCGAGGCATTTCTAACTTCCTGCTTTCGCATGATCGAATAGATAAATTTCACGCGACGACGCATCGAGCACGTTCTCGACTAGTCTCCAATGGATCTGTAGTTGAGTCGACACGATTCAGTGGCGGCTAGCATGTAGATTATTACAGGTTCGAAGCCAGCCGAGCGTGACGATCGGATGGAGACAAGAAACGCCCGTGATATAGCGCACCTTGCGTAGGTACGCGGATTATTACGTAAACGGAAGGTGGGATCCTGCGGAAGTGTTGAGGTGCGTGCATACATAGAAAATCGTTACTTTGTTACACGCGTGTATTAGGTGTATCACGCAAGGCGTATGCGATCAAAGTCAAGGTCCACTGCAGCCTGTGGAATGGTAATGGTCAAGTTCGGAGTTGCATGTAAACTACACGGTTTCTAGAGTGTTAGGCGAGCGAGACGCGAGCGTAATTTCCATACGCGCTTCTTTCAAGTCCGTCGCATTTTTAATTTCCCTTTCCCGTGTTTTCAGAGAAAATAGGAATTTATTGTGACCACCCCGAGAGTGAAAAGTTGAATTTTCACCAGATCTCGACGTTTCAAGGCCTAGAGAATCACCTCCAATTATTTTCAGATGGACGCCCGTGTGTGTATGTATGCGTGTACGCGTGTGATCAATTCTTTTGTTCGACGATATCTCGAGATCGAGCCATCGGATTTTTATGATTTTTCTCCCAGTCGACGCGTCTTTTACAAACTTGGAAGCGATTTTTTTAGACCTTACCTTTGACCGGTTTAGTACTTTCCGAATTATTTGAATAACAGAATTACAAGAAATAAAATAGAAATGTCGATGTCGTGCGAATGGATGAACGGATTCGAATAAAAATTCGTACCATATGGTTTTTTGGATTGCTGATCACGAATCTAAGCTCAGATTTCCAGAATTTAAAATTCGCGCATTCAACATGCCGGTAAAAAATTGAAGACATTTGCATTTCAATGAAAATCGGTACTTGAAGATTTTTTCGGTTGCTGATCACGAATTTGACACTGAACTTCCAAAGTTCGAATGAAATGATGAAATTAGTATTATTATTATGCATATTATTACTATTCCAGCTTGTAACGAGTATGAAGACGAAAAGTTCACAGGCTGGATCATGGTCAGCCCAAATCCACTTTTTTTCTTCAATTTAAGGAGAACAAAAAATTTCAGCAGCCTGGAAACTTCTCAATGTAGTTAGTTGGCTAAAAACCGATGCCATTCATTCAATTTTATTACGAGGGAGTCGTGCGTCCATTATATTTGTCAAATTATATTCTTATTCGCGAGCTACGAAAATCTCGATGGATTTAAGAGAGAAAGAAACGAGACACCACTAAGGAATTATAAACAAAAGTTTAGGTGTAGATACTTAGTTTCAAATGATTACAGAATCGTTGAAAACCTGGTTGATTTGTTCAATCTCACTCTGCAATGGATCATTTTACTAAAAAGACTATTTTCAAATATTTAATTCATTGGCAATCTTATTTTTATCATATTGGCATCGTTAAGCATTTAACTTTACAATGATGAAGCGATTTTGATTATGATCAACAGATGGCAATGCTGAATCGACTTTAACTGAAAAAAAGAACAATCTGTTCAGTAACTTTGTAGAAAATATAGTCTTCTGAATAAAATCAGCCAATATAGAGAGAAATGGAACGAATCTAGAAGGTTTTCAATCTTTTTGAAGCGGTTTAAAATAGAGCATCGACATTTAAGCTTTTATTTAAATTAGAATTCTAGTATTTTCAACGTTTATATTTCCAAAGATTAGATTATTAGATTATATTCACGTACCTTACTAAGATAACAATTTGATAAATCATGAATGTACGATTGTCTCGTAGTAAAACTAACAAGGGAAGTATCGATATTTGAGCAAACAACATCCTTAATTATTAGTTGAATCCGAAAAATTCTGCGTATCGAATTGTTATAAGATAAGAAAATGGACCGTCGATTGTTTTCGATACTATTCCTAATAGCAATTATTCTTGAAAACTCTTTAAGGAACGAGCAGGCTATAAACAAAATGTTTATCACTGATATTGCGTATACCGGTGGTCGCCTTTTAATACAGCATGATAAAATACTATCGAATGATGAGTTTTTTTGACTACGCGTTAGGCAAATTATCATTTTTATATATTCCGATAATCGTGTTGGGCATAACCAAACTGCTGATGGGAGCCATTATGAATAGACTTTGACAAGTGGTGAAAGTACAAATCGGAAAAACTCACGAGAATGGTTGTCGGGTGTAAAACTCAAATCACCACCGCGTCATTTAACGGAAAAATGGTGACATTTTAATGAAATGAAAGTGAAGAAGCTCTTTTCGAATAATTTGCCGAAGGTTACTGTAAAACAGGATTTATACCTACTTTGTTAACGAATAGAAAATTTACATACGAGTAAACATCCGATCGTCTATAAATATTTTCATAATTTCCGTCATCATGTAACGCAGTGAGAAAAGGTCAGACATGTTCTTCTCTCGTATGAATTACTGTACAACTTGTCTAATTTGAATCAATGATTACCGTATACAAATTACAAAGGCTTATAAAGCTACACGTGTCATTCTCGTATATTAACAAACCTGTAAACAAATTCTCCCGCGATAATCCGCTTGTGTGTTATACAGCTCGAGAATGTTTTGTTTGCTGTTAATTTTAGTGGTTATTTCACCGCGTTGATAACCACGGCAAATTTGTCCATTAGTCGTCGTCCGTGCGAAAAGCGATGCTGCTGCACGTCGACTCGAGCTTCGTATCCTTCGGTAATTCTACAAGCTTGTATGGAAATAATTCTAGCGCAGAATTTTTATTACACTTTCATTTCCTTATCTAATGTATAATAATAATTACCATGCAATTCCGGTATGTGGGTCGGGATTAATTCTTGAGAAAATCTACCGGCCGTTTGCTTTATTCAGTCACGTTTCTTATTAGACGAGATGCTCGTTACGTAGCATGTGCGTGAAAATATTCATTCCAATTCACGTTGAATAAAAAATGAAGAGCTGAAGTTCGCGATGAGATACCTTGAAATACAGGCAGGTAAATACGAGTATTCAGCTTCGATCAAACATTTTTAATTGCCACTTTCGGTCAGTTTACGTAGACACGCTGTTTTAGTCTAACCTTTTACGCGATGTTACGAAAGCTAATCGCCCAATCTCACGGCAAGTTCTTCCCGATCCAAAATTTATTGGAAACGTACCGAACGGTTTTTGCTTATTTTTACGCCATTCGTTGGTGTTTTGTATTTTATTATTTTGACTGTCAATTCCTTTGCCGTGTGTTTATTTTTTTCAAAAAACTAAAAATAATCCAAACACTTATTTACGGCTTCTCTAAATCGGTTTGTTGCTTTTGGTAGTCGATCGTGACAACACTTTCAAAATTTTCCTCGACCTGACGAAGCCTAAAAATTGACTGCTCATTCCCCTCCGAAAAAAAACAAAAACAGTGAATTCGACTACAGTTACCAGTCTTCGAAATCCGCTCGATACATGTTTTTCGGCATATCATATTCGCCGATCATTTCCTACAGGATAATTTAATTAATTTCCCACTTTCAGGCGCAAATGGAAGTTAATCTAAGGGGGGGAATATTCGATAGTCCAGCATGCTTTGCAATTATTTGGCGCGAGGCAGCACCTGTCGAGCCTTTTGCCACGCCGTTCAGTTACCTGCATGTCCGAGCGGCCAGTCGCTATTCGCATTCACGGTGAGTAAACTCATGCAACAAATTTATTTCTCATAATTCCATGTATAAAACAACAAGTCTTATCGCCCTGCCAGATACGAATCAGCCTGACTTCCGTCTCAAATCCTTCACCTCACATCCTCTGATCCCGCTTAAAAATATGTAATTCGGAAAAAAAATAAACGTAACGTACTATTTTCACACACAGACGATGTTTCTTACGCTAAACAGTAAACGAGAAGGAAAAAAATATCGGTGAACGTATCGGGATTGCAAAGATGTGTTAAAAAAGGAAAGGTAAAAATTTCTCGAGGACTCACATGCACGTATCATTCCCTTCGAAATTAACTCTCGTTTCGTTCCCACGTAATTATAATTATAGTTTCGTTGCAACAATGCTATTACGTCTCTTTTCAAGTTCATTGTCAGTTATAACAGGAACCCGGTGTTTTTCTAGGCTCATTTTTTCTCCCCTCATCCACAAGTCGGACAAGCAGTCGTCGCTTGTGTATCATCTATGCATATAATACATATGTAGGTATGTAGGGCGTATGTACCTGTGTATAACTGTCATTGATTTTAGCCGAGTGGAAATCTAAAGCGACGATGCTAAATCAACTCGTTAAAAAAACGTTCGTGATTTTACGTTTTGTGGGAGATTTGAATTACAAATTTTAACAGTGCAAACGTTCCACCCACCGGTTTATACAGACGATCCCCTCTTTTGTATACGGCAAACTTGAATTTATCTCAGTCATTCGACGTCAGGTCGTTAATTTTTAGTTCAGTCACTAATTCAACGACCGCGTTAATAAGTTGAACAGATATAACCTGCGGTAAAAACTGTTAATTTAACCATAATTATACTTTACGTAACACCTTGTTCGTATTTATTCCAGGTACCAGAAGATCAACGAGATACTGATATTGTTGTGGCTTGTTTTCTTTTTTTTTTTTTTTAAATCTAGTTCGTACTTTACTTTTTTTTATCTTGCGATGCGGTCGCGATTCCAGCGACCGTGTAATTAGATTCTGAGTCAACAATATGCATTGCGTGGAATCACGCTCTACGTTCATAATAATATGTAGTTTTTATTTTCTTCATACTTCAAACAACAACCGCGGTTCTGATTGGAGCACGTTCAGGATGAATAATATAATTATTGATCAAGCATTATACAAATAGAGAGTAAGAATTGAAAATTTTCCAATAAAATGCTATAAAAAAAAACCCTAAAAATTTCTAAAACAAAAACCCATGATCCTATACCTTTACCGAGAACTCGTGCATGCGTAATTGCGTTTTATGCAATCATTACGAAGGTGATTTTCGTTCGTCGTAACGTGCAGTAAATGGATACAACAATCAGCGGGAACACCTAGTAATTAGCCGTAAGTAATGTATGGAATAGTCGCTGCACGCGGGAATAAGAAACGCTCAAATTACACGGTAGATCGTATTTGAGTACGGATGATAAAAATCGATCAGTGTGTAAAACTGCGAAAGACTTTTCTAGTGGTTTTTGGTAAGCGTATAATAACAGCAGCTGTAATGATTGCTCAAAAAGAGACAATGCCCGTTGTCGGAGTAACATTTGAAAGAGACGCGTATCAGTCGTTGAGAAGATTGTTTTCATCGGACTGTACATGTGGCAATTTTTTGTTCGCACCTTTACTAGACAACGTGGGTGGATTTGAAAATCGTTTCGTACAACTCCGTTCTTGCACACGTTACTTGTACCGTATACCTTCTCTCTTTCATTCAATTCTCTGACTGCATCGCTTCTGACTAATCTGTGGTACTTAACCACTGTCAATCGTGTGTTATTATACCATATGCATGTACCGAGAGGACGGATCAATTTAAAGTTGCCGTAGCGAAACGAAGACTGCGAGCTTGTTGAACGTAACGCGGTCGGTGCCTGAACAATCTCGATATTATTTTCATGGCCCAGGAGCGGGGTTGAAATTCCAAATTTGAGAAGTTTCAAAGGCGCCAAATTCCGAATTATTTCCCGATGAAACTTAGTGTAAAGAAATCAAACTCTCACGAACCATGAAAGTTTCGAATGGTCTAAAACACGCCGCTCAAATTTCCGAAATGGCGAAAATGAGAAAATTTTAAAATCTGAAACATCGAAATCACCAATGATCGAAGATCTTCAGTTCTGTGAATCTCTGGCTTGACGAAATTTTGACACTTTGATCTTTCTTTGCTTTGAATTTTCGATACTTTTACGTTCGTAATCCTGGTCACTCTGATTTCCGGTTTTTCCGATTTCTATTCTATCGGAACTTTATTTATCGGAATTTCGCTCTATCAAAACTTTACTTTTAGGAACTTTGCTCTATCGTAACTTGAACTTTGGGAATCTCGCATTTCTGAACTTTGAGCCGTCGTGTTTCCGACCATTTGAAACTTTATTGTTTCTTCAAAGTTTGATTTCTTTACTTCAAGTTTCGCCACCAAATAATTCGGAATTGGCCGCTTTCGGAACTTTTCAAATTCCTAACTTCAACCCCGCCCCCATGATCGTAACATGCATCGCGAAGGTTCCGAAGAAGGTTTGCAAGCGTTACGAAACAAAGAGTGCAGGAATATTTTTCAGGATTCCATGCAGTCGCCTGTGTCCAAATGATTTTCATTCAGCTTTTATAGCGGCCCGTATCGAAATATTATATTCAACAGATCCACTTTGTACTTTACAACTACGGATTGCAAACCATGACCTTCCCTCTTCGACACGCATACACGTTGTCACGATGTGCTGCGTTTTACTTGTCCATTTTTTAAACGATTAAAAATAACACGCGTGTGAAGGAAATTGCACAGACAGCTGTAAAGATGTAGAATCGAGACAACGCGGGTTGTCCTGCTTCCCCAACACGTCACTCCCGCACTTTTATCCTTCAACGTGCAATCTTGGTAAAGATCTATGTGTTCCAACGTTACACTGGCGTGAAGTGAACTCCAAAGGACTGATCAACGATCAGTGGGCTGTTTTAACGACGAGAAGTTGCGCAGTTACGCAGGATCACAAATCGATCTCAACAAAAAAAAAAAAAGAATGAAATAAAATTGACACACTTCTGGGCCAACAAATCTCTATAAAATATTTGAAAATACGCGATATCTGAATAAAAATTACCAACATGATTTAGAAAAATTGTCAGAACAATGCAGTTTTTTTTTTTTTTTTTTTTACAAATTTTCAATACTTTTTTTCAGACCAACAAATGCCCACTCAATGAAACGCTCAAACACGGATCTCTACTTTTGGCCCAAGACCGTATCAAAATTTGTCCCAATACCACGTGACTTCTTCTGTTACAAAATACAATCGAACACCCTTATCTGGGGTTAATTAACTTACCGCTCAAACGGCGCTCGCTGCCTTTGTCGATATCTGAAATCGGGTCTCGAAACGATCTTGGATTTTCCTCGGGATGAACCGTGGCGTCGTACATGTCCGAGTCTTTCTCTTTGGCCTCTCGACACAGCTTGAAAAGTGAACAAACTGTAATCCCAGATCTGTCCAAGTTCGTCGTGGCACTAATTATTACGCGTCGACGACGATTGAAATCCCGCTGTTGCAGAAGCCGTAAACTCAAAACGGGAACAAACGCCACGTTCCTGTTATCGCGGGGAATCGCAGGCAATCATTCGATAACGACACTCGACAAGATCAAATCTGGATCTGTGTACGATCTATAATACTACCATAATACCGGCTTCGAAAAATTGACGGCGCCTGGAGCACGTTGTACAATTTTTATCTCAATCGGTACTTCAGTTGAACGATTTGAAAAAAGAGATTTTCAACTGTTACAATTTGTTTAGATGAAAAAAAAAAAAAAAAAAAACCAGGCTAGTAATTAATAAATTGCACTGTCGATTTCCACTTCATCGTTGATTTACGAGTCTACTTCTTTTTATTTCTCTGTTCCGTCTTCCTTTGCTACACTTCCAAACGCATTGCAATGCAAAACGGATATTCTGCCTTTGAAACGCGTCGGAATTTAACGCGTGTAGGCATGAACGTGTCGCGAAACGCAGCAACTCATCGGGAGGAATACTAATATTCATCAACTGACAATGCGTGAAAATGTGTAAGTGTTGCATACCTATTGGGGATAAGATCTGTGTAACGCGTATATCTTCTCGAAACTCGATTAATATCGGAGCAACAAAGCAAAATGGGTTGCGCAGTAGATTCCGGTTCTCGATTCACGATCGCAGAGTCGATAACCTCGACTCGGGTCTCCGACGACGGTTTAGTTGTTTATACCCGAATTTTGATGCCAATTTGCGATTGCATCAATATCGCGAAACAATAAACGATATGTGTATATATATTGCAAATACATGTATTTAAAGTATACGAGATTTTATCGAGTCGACTCAAACAATTCGCAAGCGATTAAGCCCACAAAATATTAATATATTATTATCTCGATTGAAAAATTTTACAGTGTGTAATTTTGCGGAAATTTGCAATACTTTTTCGCCTCTACAACCGAGGTTTTACGTGTGATATAATTTTTGGTTTTCCAGGTTTTGTGCCATACTTTGATCAAACGTTATCAAATTATAAGAGACAATTCAAATCGTTACGATTAAAGATTAATGAGACCCACAGTTTGATTCAAAAGTTAACTAAATAGAAGAATTCTCGAGCAATGTAATTCACGCCGTTAGTGAAGACGAATGAAACACCATGTAATAGAAGCGAATCCAAGCAAATTCGAACAACCCAAGCTAAGATAACAAAAATTTGAGACTGGCGTGTTTGGAAGGTTTTTTTTCTATCAAAAATCTGTTGGGATGTTGTTTCATGTCCCTTCACTATCGTTAGTGCGAATAACAAAGTCTTTCTCCTCTCGCAACTTTTCATTCGGACTGTGGATCCCAATAATCCTTGAATAACGATCGATACAAATCACACGAAGATTAATTTTTACCACTGAAACGCCACAGTAACGAATTGAAGAAAAAAAAAAGCGCTTCCAAGGGTGAAACGAGAAAATTTCTATCAAACTGCGAGGGTAGCAGGAGCGTCTCGATCGGTCAACTTTGGCCCCGTTACTGCGACGTTCTCGGCCACTGGGGCAGTTTTGCATAAAGATTTAAGGTGTCCTCGGATATCAGGAGCGATCCCTTCCAAGCGTCGGACTCACTCACTCACTCACTCCCTCATTCACTCTCGCTCACTCGCTCTGTTACCTGGGACGTGCGCGCAAACCAGAACCGCGTTGCGGATGGTTCGCGAACGTGGAAGGCGGCGAACTCTCGCCAAAGGTGAAGATAACGACGATGAGGGTTGGTTCTGCGCTGCATCATTCACCGGCAGTTATAACTCGGCGAGAGTGGAGAAACTATACCGGATTCCGTGACAGTTTTCCCCTTCGCACGGTACTTCATCGCCAACCGTTGTAATTCACCAGGATATTATCGAGCCTCTAATCAGAGCCCTCGGTCAAGCCCTCGAAAATATCCTCCTTCCTTAAAGCTCCGGGTGTTCTCTGGCGTGACAAAGGTCGTCGAATGTCGACGCGTTGCGTCGAGACGTGATCGGGAGTGAAGAGTCAACCCTGCTTTGCCGAGTCCTTGATATTGGCCCGATGACGTCACGTTCGCGTGTCGTAAAAATGCATCGACGCTCGTCGTTATCGCACGGAAGAAGGGGGTGGGGGGAGGAATCCTCCCTCCAGCACAGATCCGATCGTTGCTATCCAGTCCGTCAGGAATTGTCGAAAAAATTGACGGATCTTTCCGAAAGCCTTCGGAAAGTTTCAGGTTGCGATGTTTTTAATTAAGGCTTCTCGTCGGATCCTCGCTCATTTTATCAAACCATCCGAGCTGCTTTCGATTCAGGGCCAGTCGAGTAGTGAGATTACGGGATAATACGCCAATGGTGGCGTCGCGTGCAGATAGCAATGGGACAATTAGCATATGTGAGGTCAGTCGCTAGACTCCTCCGATGACTCTGCTCGGTGTTGTGCGGTATAGGAATCGCTGTATCGGGACAGGCCTGCATTTTTCATGACCATCGATTTTCGCGGGTATGTCGTTATTCGCCACGTTTTTTTTTTTTCTTTCTTTTTTTCTTTTTTCTATTTTTTTTTTTCTTTTCTTCTTTCTTTTCCGTCATCGACGCGAATCCGGTCAGCGAGTGGTTTACTCCCCATGGATTTTGGAAATTCCTGGCGAGATTCCGTCCGCGAATAAACGGACATAATTTCCACCACTGCGAACGAACGATTTATTCGTCTGCGGGATTTCCGACACGCATTGTTAAACTGACAAATTGCTTTCTTCCGTTACTGTTTGCGCGGTATAAATACGCGCATGCCTGCAGTACCAGTGTATTATGTGTGTACGGTATTTTTTTAATAGAACTCTAACGGCTCCTTCGTCCAGAGATGAAACCAGATGCGTTGACCGCTCTCTGCCGTCGTTCTTGGTTACTGAACTACTTTTGGATAGCGCAGGGCAGCTTCGAGAAACGAAGAAGAATTTGGAACCGGAAATTGGTCAACGGGTTTTCGTCACGCTTTGTCCCACCTTCTTCTTCTCGCATTTCATTCGTACGCAAAGAGCAAACTCAATGTTGGAAAAAAAGATACCTACCATCAGCAGCGTAGTTTTTATTGAAAAAATGAACTTTCGTCGCACGTTCTTGGAATATTCTTTCAGCGATTCGCGCAATTGGCATGATGTCAAAAAATAGATGACTTTTCAGAATGTTCACGTTTCTTTTTTCATTTCATTTCTACTCCCGATCTTATACGTGAAGCATATGATTCTTGACCTCAAACCGAGATAAGTTTCTTTCCATGACACAGTTACATTGTGACAGGATTCAACTGTATTGAACGCGAAGCGTACGACATTATGATAACACCCAAGTACTTGCGCGATAGCGCGGTAAATCAAAGAAACTCGAAAATAATCTACTCGAAACTAATTGTAAGACGCACGGGTTTTTCTATTCTCTGTCGGTGATTAGTCGGACTTGTTCCTCTCTTCAAGGGCCTCAACATCTGGTTTACTTTCCGTTATTATACCGTATCAAAGCAACGCTCCGCGTACGCGTGTTCGCGTACCTATGACTACAGCTTTGATACGGAATCGCGGTTACTCTTTGCCACAGTTAAGTCACTTAAGCCACTTGATTATCGCGTTTACATGCAGCTGTGTAAATGTTCCACACACGGTCCAAGTGTCTGAGTCGTGTTCGTTCTGCAGCCTCGGACCATCTGCGCGATTTCCAATTATACACGTCGGAATTGTGCCATCCACTTTGAAGTTGAATGAATTCCTAATTGCCGTGCGAGCTTTTTCCTCTTCGCTCGTTGTACGGCTACATTGAATTTTCAGAGACAGCGTCGTGCCCGTAAATGGGAAAATGGGAGTACATAAAGAGGAATTCACTTTTCTTATGCTTGGACAATGCAATGGTGGCGTATCTCGGGTAACTCGGTATATAGCTTACGATATTTACAATGGCGTATAAAGATGGCCTGTCTGTCGCTACCGTGCGACATTATTGCCTCGTCATCCAACACCGTTTGTGGTTCGACGTAATCTGCGGACGAGTGTTTTCCTTTTGTTACTCGAGACCAGGTTACATAATTTGCTGTTCATCGGCAGGCAGCAATATATTATTAACCATCCGCGGTGTGATAATACATAGGTATATTATTTTCGTGTACGTATAAACTACAACTGCAGGTAATAAAGATTCTTCACTTTACGATTTGTGTATAATCCGCAGGATATAAAGCATATCAAAGCAGATATGTTAACGGAGCGCAAAGAGAGTAATGTATGTTAAAAATAAAAAACTATTACAACGAGGATTAGCGGATAAATATTTACATTCGATTATAGCACGTTATAATTCAGTAAACCATTTTTCTCTCTCTCTCTCTCTCTCTCTTTTCAAGCACAAGCGATTTCGGGGACCAGCAGAAGGAGAATTTTGAATTTAAGTCGAGCCCACGCAAGCTCGTAACTCTTACCGAGGATCGCTTACAATCGGACTCTGCAGGATCGCTAATTTGTTCCATTTATACGAATGACCAAACACCGGCCAACTTTCAGTCCTGGAACGCGTCACCAGCTGGATTAGCTATTTGAAAAAATTATATTCGTTGATGGCGAGATTTGCGTGGGGGAGCGGAGGATTACGCTTTGAAGCGAGAGTGCAGCACTTGCCAATACGACGTAGATATAGCAACAATTATTCCGTTGGATAAAAACAAACATCCTTATTTATGACGATCAACCTTGATTATCCAAGTACTGTAACAAGCGCCTTTAGAGTAACGGCTTACAACACGTCACGTTTACAGTGCGGTAAAATTATGTCGATATTTTTTCGAAATCGGGAATTTTTTGCTCCCGCTTTTAGCGCCAGGTTCAATTCGCGTTATAACTATGAATTAGGATACTGCGGGAATTTCCATGACGATCCTGCGGACGCCGATTTACCCATGGCAAATGAATAACGAAATTGAGGTCACGCTGGTAGAACTGAGAGGTGCGTGGCCATTCTGAAATCGCACATGCGTCACTGTCCAATTCGTCTTGACAAGTGGCTCCTTTTACGCTCCTTCGCGCTAAAAACCGGATCCCGCCTCCCCCGGATCGCTGAGGACTGTGAATCGACCTGTGGAACGACGCCGAAGACCTAGAAAATATTTTTCACGCCTGGAATACGTTATCGTTCTTCAAAATGACCATTTCCAAGACCGACGACCCAGCTGGACGCCCGGGAAATTCAAAACTTGTGAGAGGGACTTCGAGGAGTGGCGCTGTTTTCGCCATTTCATGGTTTTGCAAAAAGTGTTTTACGCCCGATCGGATATTTGCCCCCCCCCCCCCCCCCCCCGGGCTTCGAAGCTGTCGGAGCTATTACTCGACAGGAGACACGCGTTTTTGTTCCGGACTCGCAATGCCAAGGTCTTTCCATGAACCACATTTATACGGTGAATGTCAGGCAATTTTTTTTTTTTTGCCTTCAACTTTTGTACCTTACCGTCTTTTCTTTTTTTTTTTTGCTCCGCAGGCGATCAACAAGCGTGTGTCTTTTTTCAAACCTCGTGGCTGCAGAGATTGGACTTGAATCGCGTATAATAACCGATAATAGCGTAATTACAAACTTTTCAAGCGTGTATTTTTCACACGAATATACGGTGGGTTGGCTAGTTTATAAAGAAAGAAAAAAAGAAAATGTAAAGAACGTTATTTCGTTATTTCGTTATTTCAAGGTGCGCGGAAATGAGAATCGCTGTCGGTTGTTTCGCATCATTGGCTGCCGCGATATGACGTCATTCGTATCATTCTTTACAGGCGCTTCGAAAGAACCGGTACATTTAAACTTTTTTTCCCGAACTGCGAGATATTTACAATTATATCTTTCATACGAGGAACGGGCTTCGTTGATTCGCGTAGCTGTAACCTGTTTAAATTAATTCGTCTGAAAATTATTTTATTTACATACAATTCATACCAAGCTTTATTCAATTTCGAGAGAATCCGTCGAACGTTATCAAGGACATTGTAACACGCGAGGAGATTTCACAGACAGTTCACAAAAACTATTTGGAAAAAAAAAAGAAAAAAAAAGAGTAACAATCAAAACCGAAACATTTACACGAAACTCGCAAGCTCTTGTGTGAAAATTACGTTAAATTCAATACAAGTATCCGCTGGTAACATGATTAATACTTTTATTACGCATAGTTTTCAAATTTTCCGTTCACTCGAGTGATCTGTAAGCAGTTACGCACAAGTCAGATAGTCAAGCGTGTAAATTGTTTATTTTTGAATGTTGAGTTTTTCGCGACAAATAGTACACCGCGTGTTATATCTACGATAATAAGCGACTATCGCTTTCCAAGTAGGTAGGTACCCAAGATATGGTGGGGCTAAGTGTGGCTGAATTTCCGTCGGTGATGAATCACGTCTAGGAATTTGACCGGATGTCAATTCGGCGTTATCTCTGGCTGGAATGTTAACTGTAGCAAAGATAGTAACGTGCTGGAAAATGCATTTGGTCTTCGCGGTAATCGTTGACAGTGGCAATTTCCACCCCTTAGTCATCGTAATTTTCTCTATTTTCGTAGCCGTACGCAGTAATCTATGGACCATTAGAAAAAAAAAACTCTCTGTCGTAGTTTAAAGCGTTATTTAAAACGGTAATACAATAATTCTACCGCTTCGAACGAGTCTGTAACAATCTGACGAATAAAATGTAGTCAATAAAAATCTTAAGCGGGTAAACTATAATCATACCGGCATATATCGACTAGAAAATAAATTCTCAAGTATCGAAACGGGCCGTTATCAATTATGTGTGCACAATGATGCGTGAAAGTAGCTGCCTAGTCGACGTGTCCCGACAGGGGCGTTTATCAATGAGTAAATAAATATCTGTTTCGAAATAAAGTCTGTTTATTTTATCTGCGGAAATCTTTTCCGTCGTTAAAACTACTCGTACAACCGAGCACGTGCTCAGCACTAGGCGAATCATCGAAATTTCCCTCCGCCGAATTATTACCACTTTCTAAAGCATCCAACGGTTACCCAAAACTCTCCACCGATCCGAAACTTGATGACGATGTTACACCACGAAGGATTACGAGAATTCAATCGTTCATCGATTCATTCATTCGCTACACGTACACATGCCTGTATATTGTTCGGCAGTTAGGCGGCGATATATCAGTATAAAGTATATCATTACGGAATCGCGGAAGCGATATTTCAATCGAGAAAGTCATTTGCAATTGACAAGTGGCACAGCGGAGTGGCACAATGTGTATTAGATATTCAGAATTAAATAGCGTAGAATGAATTTAATCGGCGGGATGGGAGAAATCCGATACGCATCGTTAATTACGCTGGTAGGGAAATTTGAACAACGGTTGGAAAAATCTACAGTCCTCAAGTTGCACGCAGCTACATACTACTGTTCGTTATAAGATCAATTTCAGTTGAGTCACATCATCTGCAGCGTCGCCTTACGTAAGTCGCTGTCTGCGCGCGTGTATTTAATTTTTTTTTTTTTTTTCATTCTTCTCTCTATTTCTCGCAAATAATATTGATGACGTGGACATGGACGGATAAAACGCGAAGCCGGTAATTCAAGGACTTTATTGCTTGTCGTAGCGCATCTCGTTACGTTAAAACTGTACAGTCGATATGCGGTGCGAAAGTCTAGGCTGCAATTTTTCCAGCCTTCTCGACGACGATCAGCCACAGCGAAGACGTACGTCGAATTTTTGATGTTACATTGAAATAGAATTACAAACTGCAAGGACACTCGGTGGTCGCACCGCTTCTCGCTTTATGCATTGTAACATATGTGTATACAAACGTAGATAATGCAGAGATAATTACAAGATGAAAAACTAGAATATTGTCGTGAACATTCGTCAAACGCGTCCCTGAATCTCGCCAAACTGCACCGGATGCCTTCGATACTTGCAGGTTGCAAATAGATACCAGGACTCAACGACGTGTCTCACGTTCTATTTCGCGTGATGTTCGAGAATTTTGCATCGCCTCGCCCAGAGGATTTTTCAATCTTTACTTTGCGGTAGAAGCATGTTTATTGTCGGTATTAAGTGCTTTTCTCCCGAGCTGAAACTGGGTGCACTGTATACGAGTGTCGTGAAAACTTGGCAGCTTATAGACAACTTGCACAATGCGTATAGGAATGGCAGATAAAAATCTAACCTCTTTCTAAATAAATTATAATTTTAGGAAAATTCGGGAGGGCGATCTCTTTGCCAAGAATTTCATCGCTTTAAAACGAACCTCCTTCTCTCGCCGCGCGAAATTCATCTATGTATCGAATGAGGGTTTAACCAAACTCCCAACGTATCGTCGCATATATTTTCAATAAAATTTCATTAAACGTTGTGATAATCGCTCGACTCAACTTGCCATGCAGAGATAAGTACTACACACGTGTAATGTTGCCGCCGCGTAACGTCTCTCTTTCTTCCGTTCCACATAATTTGAACACGCTGCAAAAGGATAATCTGAGAACATCGTAATCAGTGGTGGTTTAATTGAATGGCCAAGTGGGGATTTTAGCGGTGGCGCGGTTTCGTTCCATGGATCGCTTTTACACGCTTCCTCGAATTCCGCAACTGGCGGCCTTCGATGTACAACGATCGACGCATACGTAGAAATAATTCTCCCCGTTGTAGAGCAATAGTTTTCTCATTTTCTCTCTCCAATCATCCCTGGTTCTCTACGAAAAGAGCAGCGTCACTCGTTCAACTTAATTTCTCCCCATGTCCTAGACGTTTGATTTTGTTCTTTCGTCCCTGTAGCTAATGGGTCGTTGCTTCCGGGCCTAGAAATCGAACCGAAATCACGCGTTCAACGCGCGAGAATCCAGTACGAATATAATAATTACCGTGACATTTTATTTGTCACAAGCTCGAGTTGAGTCGGTGATTTTTTTCATATTTTGAAAGAAGAAGAAAAAAAATAAATAAACGATCTCAATCGTTGGGTCGATTTTTTTCACTGCACAGAGCAATTCTCATCGATTTTCTGTTATTTTTGAACGAAGAAATAATTTACCAAAACAAAAATACTAGCCGCAGCGCAGTTATTTGTACCGTGATACGTGAGATATTGTTTGTTGGAAATTTTCGTAAGTTTATGACTTAAAAGCCAAATATATACCTTGGACTCGGGAATATTTCTTATTGAACAAATTCTTGTTACTTGGCTTACATCACGCAGAATCACTTTCCGAGTAGCGTAAGAAATGTCCGAATCATTCGCACCGAAACTGCTCACAAGAGATTGACCCAAATTATATTCATATACGATAACCGTTACTTCAAAGTTTACCAATTAATTAAGAGAGCCTTAATCAACTGAACATTCATTCGTATAATCTTTAATTTTTTTGCGTTGTAATGAAAAAAATTTCTTCTTCCAAATCCCCCCCAAAAAAAAAAAAATCAAAAAAATATCCACATATTTAGCACTTGACCGAATTTGACTTTTCTTGGTAATAATTAGTGAATTCACTCTGCTAAAAACAGCTGCCCACATTTCGTCCGTCACTGCAGAGTTGAGTATTCGAATTTTTGGTACGGGTCCAAACGTCGTAGGCTAGATCCTAGAGTTAATTTGACATTTCAGTGGAGAATGCGAGGACTAGCGTGAGAAGTCGGGAACTTCGGTGATGCAACCTGTTGCTTTTCGGCATTCGGGTTCACGTTCCGTGGAACTAGCATACATTCAAGTGCATGAAGCGATGACATTTTCGTATGAATTAGAAAGATTCGACGGTAAAAAACCGGTATGTTGTTTATTCTAGCTTACACACGAGTCGTTTCTATCATAGCCTTACGCTCCTGGCAAATCTCAAATATTATCTCACAAATTTATATGCAGAGATATTCAATATAAATATCGAGGCATCTGGGTGATACTTGTTTGATGATAAAGTTGAATTTCTCAATATTTTAAGGGTAAGAAATGAATACGTGCAAATAGATGAAACTAAGAAACATTTGAGACACGTAGAGTTTCTTTCAAGAAAAGGAAAAAATTATTTTTTGGGTAGTATCCAAAGTTGGGAAATAATTGAAAAGTTTGAATACACGGACAGAGTCGAATGGTAAAAATTCCATCTATCAAGGGGGAGACAGCTTTATTCAACTGAAATTTCTTGGCAGTTTGATCGTGGGTTTCGACAGGTATAGACTCGAAAGCTGCGGAGGCTCAACGTTAAGCGAAAAATTATAATAATCGCGATCACAACTCCGTTTTAGAAAAGTGACGTAGCCCTTCCCGAGGTATAATAGAAAAGATGACGATATCGTATTACAATTATATTACACCATTGCAAAACTCAATTCGTTAGGGTATAATAATAATCAAGTATTCTATCCAAACGAAACACGCAGCAATGAGATTGGGCAAAAGTGAGTTGCTCAAAATGAAAAATCCGATAAATCGTCGATAATTTTCTCACTCATTTTCCTTTCGACGTTTTCCCTTTACCAAAACCGAATCGCTAACAAAGCTCGCTAATCGTAAGCACCTGACGGCCTCTTCTAGGCGACGAGGGAGGAGGTGGCAGTTCCAACAAGTGATATCCCTACCCTACGACGTCTTCGGGAGGCAGCGCCGGGTAAAGCCGGCGAGGAAGCGGTGGCTGCGGCACTATATAGGTATGTATATGACGTTATGCCGGGGTACACAGTACGCAGTTGAGACTCGAGATCCCCGGAGTTGTGCGACCGCTCCGCGAACCGCAAACCGGTGAGAAAAAGTTACCAAGAAAGAACTTCGAACTTCGCGCGGGGAAGACAATTCGAGCAGAACAGACTGCATCAGTGATTTAACGTTTTTCAAATTTTATTTGCAACTACGATTCGCCCTTAACGCAGATCACACATTTTTCGTCAGGGTAAGTTTTTCGATCATTTACTCTACTGCGCTGTATTATTTTAGAGCTGTAGTAGCAACGACGAAAATTCAGATGTGATATTCAAATTTTGAATACCATTCAAGTGGCCGTAATAAATTGAATGAAGAGGATGTTAATATAATTGAACGCGGTTACCTTAATCGAGAGTTCGTTTGCATTGTGACAAAGATATTTTAACCACCCACGTTCTAAACTTATGCAAAACAAAATATATTCATTTTATTCTCTTCTATTCGATACGTTTTTTATTCGGAATATCTACTTGTTACCCTAGAATGTGATTTTCCCTGCCTCAACTACTCTGACTGTTTATATAAATGCAGAAATATGGTGCAACTTTTTGACCTTCACGGTGATTTTTCCACGTTTTATAAGATTGCTGTAAAAAATTAATAATAACTTCGTTCCGTGCCAAGGTTTGGTCCTTAGACTCGATTATCGTTACGCCTTTGCCTCCAGGTGTATCTATGCAAATGCTATTTCAAAATGATCAGTCATGAGCCAGCGAATGTTTCAAGTTTCTTAAAACCGAATTCAGATTGTGATCGGCAGAAATGCGTCGTATTCATTTGGAAAATAATATAATGAGAAAAAATCTTACTCGTATAATCTTGCTGTAATCTGTTCCTAATCACACATTTTACTTATATACAATTACATTTCCACTTCGAGGGTATCGGTGTATCTCGAAAAACCCATAAAGTAAAAATTTTCATACAATTTTGTACTTAAACTTAATGTTCGTGAGCCAATTACAGCACCGGGGATTATTTTATGTTGCCATGAAACCGTCGTAGCTACGCCCTGCGTACAATTACTTATTTACAGGAATATCGCTATCGCGGTTTCGCTACCGGTCTCCAGGAAGGTCACGCAGCGTATGGCACTCGTATATAATTATTGTTCTATCTCAACCGCGGTGAATAATAATTTGCTTAAAATAAAAAAAAAAAAACCGACTCATTAGGTAAGAGGCGTGTCAGTTATTTAATACGTTCGCGAATCAAACATTTTATAAATTTATATGTTCCTGTTTGGTGAAAAAAAAAAACTTTGAACGTTATATTAAACTGACAAATATATAACGCTGACATGTGTCAAGCGTGTTCTTATCTCGGGTGAAAAAAAAGAAGAAGAAAATGGGGCTGTATATATATCTGCTCTCGTACTCTTTCCTCCTCTTTCGTACAACGCAGTGTTTCCTTTTATCGATACAGCTTTGTCGATCCCCCTGATTTCATAATAGCCCAATTAAGTTGTCGATACTGGTATAGTTTAAGATAGACTTTGTACAGTGGCAGAAAACGTTTGAAATCCAGGGATTATCCGATAGTTTATTATCCATTAAGTGACGCCGTATAAATAATTTACCGAACCGCTGACGAATAATTAGATGAATAGAAAAATTATTCACATTCCATGTTCGTTGTATCCAGACATATACAATATACATTTCTCTATAACAACCTTTCGCTGTTGGTGGCTTTGGTAATCCGCTTGGACCGAGGTCTTTGACTCGAAAAACACTCAACAGTTCGACCAACATCGCCAAGTATACGTATATTATATATAGGCTACAAACAGCATTGCACCGCAGCGTGTGTCAGAGAGTTAAGAATCTTTATCTAACATTCTATGTTTGTCAGGTAATCGAGCACAATAAAGGCGGTGCTTTTGTTTTTCAACCAAGGGTGAAAACCCGCGGGCTGTTTTATTATCGTCCGTTGAAATATCGTCCATCTAATTACAGAAAACAGTCC
The DNA here is from genome assembly GCF_021155775.2 of Neodiprion pinetum. Lineage (NCBI taxonomy): Eukaryota > Metazoa > Arthropoda > Insecta > Hymenoptera > Diprionidae > Neodiprion > Neodiprion pinetum. The sequence continues at coordinate 35,505,657 of NC_060234.1, forward strand.
ATCTTTATTTACGAAAATCCCGATGATCTACGGCCAAACATTTGGCTATTTTTGTTGTTGTTGTTTTTTTTTTTCACCTTATTTTCGTTTTTTAATTGCACTCCACGAACCGTTTGACACAAGAACAATAATTAACGTAACGTTATTCTCATCGTTCACGTTCGCTCTTCTCCGAATGGTAGAAACTTATTTTTATTCTTTTCTCTTTCATCTAAATATAATATAGGAACTAGTAAGTTTCGGGCACGCGCGGTCGCGCCGCGTCGTTTAAAAACTCGTAAAATAATAACAGTCGTGGGCCGAACGAAAGGTCGGTTCTAGCATTATTTCTACCGTATCTGAATACATGGGACGAGGATTGGCGGACGTGTAATATACGAAACCGAATCTAATCCCATTAGCGTTGTTAAACAAGCCACAGAAACATTTGTTCGTCGTTAGCGAACCCGGTGTTTGTCCATTTTATATACACGGTGTTTAATGATGCTTTTCACAGGCTGTATTGTCCTTGCCAATTCGTATTACACGTACCTATATATAGACCTGCTGCTAGAATAATATCTTGCCGAAGAAATTATTCAACTGATTTTCACCTCCGTTACGTGAAAAATCCGACAAGTGAAGTAGGTACACTTTATCGCACATGTGACAACTGACGTCAGGGTAATAGAACGACGCTCGATTTATCGATTTTGGATAAACTGATCGTGAGATACAGTCGCACTTTGAAATCCCAAAGTAGGGCAAGGATTGTGATTTTAGTATATAAACATCCGACAAACGGTTCGATCACAGAAATCGGGTTCGGTTTCTAATTCGAAAATACGATTAAAAAAAAAAATCGTAATTCTACACCAAAGTAACAGCTTTTTTCCAACAGCCGATATCCAATCTGAGGCGAATAGATTCAGCCACACGAAACACGATCCTCGTTACGGTGAGCTTTAAAAATAGCGATTAAAACTAATAGCTAAAAAAAAAAAACACAAATCCTGCCATGTCTGCGGATTATTTTGTTTGTACGTTTGTTACCGATAAACTCAAGCACCAGTGTTCCGATTTCCACGAAACTTACACGAATGTCCACCTTTCAAGTTCGGAAGTAACATAGGCAAGTGCAAATTACACCGCATCAGTTTTTTCCGATAGAAAAATGATGTACGATATAAAAAGTGATCGTTCGCCGTCGTGATGATCGTGAAAGACTTATTGGGACGTACGGTTAGCAGGAATGGTCTAACTCCGCAATGCGGTACATACTCACCTTGATCGAGAGATAGAGAAAGAGAGATGGAGAGGGAGAGAGAAAGAGAGAGAGAGAGAGAGAGATAGAGAAACGGGTATATGCACCTAGGCACAGTGTGCTTTATATCCATTCAACGCCGCAGGGCAGAGGTGGGCAGCCGAAAAGGATCTGAGGTGAATAACTGCCCGGATAGGATTGAAGATAATGGTATATGGGGGCCTCGATTCACGCGAGATAAAAAACGAGACGAGAAGAAAAAGGAAAAGAAAACAAAAGAAAAAAAAAAAAAAAAATTAAGAAAGAATTCGTTGTTGAATCTCTCTCCTACGTGATTACTCTGCAGGGTCAACTTAACGGCACTGGTTTAAATTGGTGCAATCACGCTCCGAAATTCCATGCCCTCTGTGTACCCTGCGACGTGGCCGTCTCGTACGTTCTGCATTGTGTTTTATACATATTAAATCGTGCATGTGTAGAACGTTATACTGATTGGCCAATGTAGCAGAAACTGGGCTACGTTCCGAAGATCGTTGCAAATTTTTTTATCAAGGTCTTTTGTTTTATAGAGTGTGATATGTAAATTACGAGTACATACCGCAATCGTTCACATGATTTCAAATTTCATCAGAGACACGTCGACTCGAATTTTTCTGCCACATCCACGTTCAGATCGCTGAGGTAACTTTCCGATGCAATCGCCGGGTCTTGACTTCCGGAACAAAGAAGATACGGCGGTTATTTTTTTAGAAAAAGCAACAGGTCACTCGTTGAAAAGATTTGTACAAACAACCGAGCAATGATCATGTTTTCGAATTCTCACATGTTTTTTTGGTAAACAATTTGAGTCGACTCATTGGTGTCCGCTATTTTTCTACCGGTCAATGTTTTACAAAAATACATATTACGTTAGAACAACAAAATTTCTGGCAACTCATTCCGACCTCACAGATTGTCACTCGAACTTGGTGTATAATTTCATGATTTCGTAGAAAAATATTTGGAAATTCTGCGGAATCATTCCGTCATTTAGTTAAGACGGTTAATGCACAAAATGTAATTTGTTTCGCGCAACTGCAGGCACATTTACCGCGTACCTTAAATAGTGAACGACGAAAAGGATGAGCATGGAATTATATTTAAGCTGAGCCGAGAGTAATATCGAGGATGACATCATTCATATTCATCTGGCATACGTTTTAAGACTCGCACAAAAGTTATCTCAATCTTTTCTACCGCGCATTGAACTATTTTTGTCTTCAATTATTCAATTACTGTTGATGCTCGGAACTTGCCACGTCGATTCTATCGTAAACTATAGATACGACCTTCGATTGGGGATAATCGGTGACGAAGAATGGCTTACAGTGCAACATTTCGTGCGATTATTTATTGCTCATTATCCACTTCGCACGCGGTAACTGTGATGATAAAAACAACATTTATTGAAGTTTTAGCGCATACCCGTAATCACTGGTAAATACGTACTCGGGTGAAAATCCAGCTGCGCAGCCGGCTGAGTCATCGAAGATTATGAAAAAGCGGCAATATACATTATCGATATTTAATAATAATCAAGTCGAGAATAACCCAAACGTTTCACGAGCGCGATTTTTATTGAGGATATCCTAATCTTTGGATTAGAAATAAACCGACCACGTTAATTGCGATTCGTGGGCGTAGTAGTAACAAGGCTTGAGAACGCGTCCGCCAATGAGTTACGCATTCGCCTACAATTGTTTACATGAATTAGTTGAGTCCCATTGCCCGCATCGCTGGGAGGAACATCGCTGGTTATGGAACAAACGAATGTGGGTGACGGAATGATTTCAGAGTGATTCAATGATCTGACGCGTCTGCAGCTAAACAGGTCGAGAACACAGCCTTCGGGATATGATTATCTGCATGTGTAATACGACACAATGTATACAATTTATGCAAACTTTTTTTTATTCGCGTAACTTGTTAAGCGGAACGCATTCGTCGCGTAACTTCTACACAAGGATCGTCCAAGTAACCGCAGCCCCAATTTATACCGAGGGCGACGCTTCGTTTTCAATTATAGTTTGAACAGAGAAATTAGTTTACTATATATTATGGTCGATTAAAATAATTCAATCGCGACGGGTTTTTCAGAGTAAAAAAAGACACTCTTTTTACACAATTCTGGTTGTAAAACTATACGACTTCACTATCGCATTTTATCATCATTCTAATTGCTAAGCAATGCGTAGGGTAGGTACGATTGTACTAACAATCATTGCCGATCCTAGCTTCAATCTCGATTCATATCACACGCGTCTTTTTTGTCAAATACAAATTGGGACATGGAAATATGCAAGGAAATTGTGTACGTGATGTACATTCTAGTAGTAGACCTGTAAGAAAGTTCGATGCTTCAAGCTCCGCGAGGTGATGCTAAAATACGCGACTATCTGATTTTAAAATTATGAACGTAGGGTATGGTATAAATATAATTACTGTTAATTGTTTGAAAATTTAATCGTAAAAAATGACCAATTCCTGATTCATGATAAAAGAACATTATTCGTCGCACGAATGAACAATTCATTGGATTCGGCGAATCGATGTAACGAAAATATGTTCCGTCGCCAACAAAATTGTAACCGGTTTGAATTTTGTGATTGAAAGAATGTTATTTGCGGAGCGCATTTCAAGCGTCACTTTTCTGCACATCTATTGTCAATATTTCTGACTAAACCCGACCAGCTGTTATTATAAATACCAATGATTTCATTCTCAATATTGGCTAACCGCGGTGTTTATGAGTTCTAATTATACCGTTAGCTTTATCCTTATCAATATTGTGTCCGTAAATAAGGACTCGGTCCTGAAAAATACCGTGCAAATAACCAATTCACATTCCCCCACGTGTATCGTTGCAGCAAACACAAAATTTTTCACACCTCAAGTATAGTAAAAGCCACGTCTATTCGGTGTAAAAAATAATCACGCACTAGGTTGCGTGCCTTAGAATCGCCACTTGAAAAGGGTGAGTATTTTTTCGAACCAAGTTGCTCCCTCCACTTGCCAACTAAATTGTAATACGACAAAGTGGCATGATTGTACGACGAATATATGTTGCGCTTATATATTACCGGGGACCGTGTGAGATTACAGGGGCTCGACTCGTCAATGTCACTATCAAACATCACACGTTATAAATAATGCTAACCGCAGAAGCTCCAAGAATAACGGAGCTGTAAGTCACGCTCTTGAGCATACCCTCGAAAAACGAATACGTATTTCAACCCTTCACACATAACTACTTGAAAGATGTTTGGAGTGTTTGCTCTCCAACTTGGCAATAACGCGGTTAGGAATCGGACGTATCCAGTTTCCAAGAACGACTCTCTTTATCTAATAATGAATTCTGTTCTCAGATGGGAGGAATAAAAGCCATTTTGGGAGTGAAGGAACTTTCGGATCGTAAGGCTGGGCTTTACAGAGCTTTGTTCGCCGAGTTCTTGGGCACGCTGCTGTTGAACTTTTTCGGCTGTGGTGCCGTGGCCAACAAAAACAACGTCGTCGCGATCAGTCTTGCCTTCGGCCTGACAGTCGCCGTCGTGATCCAGGCTATCGGGCACATTTCCGGAGGGCACGTAAATCCAGCGGTCACCGTCGGTCTCGCCGTCGTAGGCAAGGTACGTTAAACTCTACGCGAGAGATCTTTTGATCGCGTACCGTGACCTCGAGATTAGAATTACGAGCTCTCCGCGAATGGTCAAAGGGAACCGGTCCACGCGTTCTTTATAGTCTTCGGATTTTGCAAGAGAGATGTATAAAAATAAATAAATAAAAAGAACTAGGCCTTTCCCATATCGGTATAACCGTACACGTCTATATACGAGCATGTGTGTCAACCCAGGGGTTCTCTTCTGTACGTTCTTTGAATGATAAAAAATTAAACTTTGCAATTGGAAATCGTATTACCTTATACCTACGTTGTACATATGCTCTGATTTCAATCACCGTAATAAGATTTGTTTGGTAAAGTACAGCCGGTTATTCGAGGCACCTTACCATCCTCTGCAAGTACCTTGTATCGAGTTTAAATCTAATGAATTTTTTTTTCCTACTCACCAAGGTTCCCGTAATCCGGGCGGTCCTCTACGTGATAGCGCAGATCACCGGTGCAATAGCTGGATCGGCGATCGTCAGGGCGTTGTCAACGGAAAGCGCGGAAATGCAGGAGTTCTTGGGAACGGTGGGACATGGGCTCCCCGTGAGGGTCGAACAAGCTCTCGGGGTAGAGTTCTTCCTTGGTTTGGTCCTGGTCCTGGTGGTCTGCGGTGCTTGCGACGGAGCCAAGCCCGACAGCAAGGGTATCGCGCCGATCATCATCGGCTTCGCCGTTACCGTCGGTCACTTCGTTGGGGTGAGTAGTAAGCTAGACTGCCGGATTTCCGAACGCCTACATACTTCCAAGCGACTGATATCCGGCCCTTCGATTTCGCGGATCGACTACCGGACAGTTAAGAAACAACCGCTGATCCTTCGCGTTCCGTCGTTGATTTCAGATTCCAAGAACCGGGTCTGGGATGAACCCGGCTAGAGCTCTTGGCAGTGCGGTAATCATGGGAAAGTTGGACAACCAATGGCTGTACTGGGTGGGACCACTTCTTGGAGGAATCGCTGGAGCTTTGATCTACGAACACGCGTTGGGACCGGCCGAACAACCGGAACCACGAAGACAGTACGAATTCGCCGTCACCGAGGAGAAAGAGGTATTCGAAACGAAAATGTAGATCCACGATTACCGCGTGGCGAACGAGTCGCTTTTTCGGAACTGAGATCTCGACACCGAAATTTTTTAAACCCGGATACAAATTTACGTATACGTGATTTTTTTTTTATGGAGTATATGACGAAGATTTTACAAAACGCTACCGCTTTTAAAACGCAGAAAACAGAAGCGCGTCAACTTTTATTCTTTGCACAGTTTTCGAAATTATGCTGTAAATATTGCTGTGAAGTCATGCAGATTTGTAGTCGTAAATTTCATCGCAGTAACGTTCAGAATACTTTTCAATCTATGATTGTTTGTACGCGCTATACGAAATTACTTTGCGAAAAATCGGAGATTCTAAATTCTTTTTGGCTGTCCGTTTTACCGGATTAGTTTTATAGTTTATAGAGTAAAGCATGAAAATGGTAGAATAGTAAGGAAAAATAGAACAAGTGCCGTGTGTAACGGCCGCTTGTGTTTTTTCTACAGCGATTCGAGTACATAGACAGCGGGAGGGACGAACTTTGAATGATGCTGAAAAATGAAAACTAAAAAGAAAAAAGAATTTCAATGCATACAGTAAGAATAAAGAAACGATTTGTGAATACGCAACTTATTTTGCAGCTGCAGCGACTCAACAAGAAGGGTGCGACTCCTGCTTGATCCGGGGCTTAAAACCGGTCTTTGTAACGCCGAAATTAACCAGCATGTTGCGCAATACAAACCGCCAATTCCACATAACCAACATACCCTGCACACAATTACGCAATACGTTGAACCGTCGCTTCTCATCTTCTGTTCGTCCATTTTCTCATTCGTGGCTCTTCGGCTTCCAAGTCATGTTACCTACGTAATACTAGTGTAAATTTAAACACGTCGAAAATTTCATTATGATAAAAATCCAAAGATTACTCCACTTGCAGTTTTTAATTTAGTAATAATCATTCATCGTTAGAATATTCTTTTAAAACTGATAACCAAAAACCTCTGAATCCTCGGTGAAGTTAATTTTCTGAAATTTACTAAAAAGCTATTGAACGTTTCGGGGTTTCTTTTGTTTTCGCATTTGTTTTGGAAAGAAAAAGAATACTGAAGAGTGAGAATTATTAATAAACACTATTATTGACAAAGATCGCGGTAGACGACAAAATGTGTTGAATTGAAAGTTTTTTCAGAAAATTTCCTCTATAATTTTAAGTCATTGATAGAAGATTCACGAATACGAGATAACTCATGATACGACCGAATTGTTTTTTTATCACTCAGACTGTCATCCGTTGCAGGATGAACGTCCAGTTTATCGTTGTAGTATTAAATCCTTCCGCCTGTACAGCTGTTACTTTTGACTTGATTAAACGTTACAGGGATACGATTTCGCGACTGTCGATCTTTTTAGAATCTTAGGTGTACCTTTCACCGCAAACTTAAGGTTTGAAGTCCTGGTGCCAATAAAATTTTGAAATATTTACAGATATACAAACTCGAAGATTTTTTATCCTTACTTTTATACTACGAGGTCGATTGCAAATTTTCCAATGAAAATATTTTGCTTGATCCAATTCCGTTATTCTCACGTGTCGAAATGAGATTATTTTATCATTTCACGTTACAGCCGGAAACATTGTTAGGTTAAAAAAAAAAGAAAAAACAGCGAAAGAAATTGTAACTTAGGTGAAGTTCATTATTTGAGAATAAATACTCGGTTGTTGACTGAATAGGATAATCTTAGCGCAATCATTGCGCAAACAGTCCAGTCAGATAAGTCAAAAGATATCAGAGCGCGGAAACTGCCTAGCTTATTTGAACTCGGAAAAGTGGAGTAGAGGACTACGTTATCATCCGGTACGAAACTCAACCCGTACCATCGCATACTCTCATATCATTTGTGCATTTAATTTATGATTTAACGATCACGAGTATTCTTCTATTCATACGTCATTCTAACAATAACGTAATATTAATCTAAATCATAGAACATTGATGTTACGTAATTTAATCATGTAAATTTTACTCGTATAAGCCTGTATCTATGTCATTACTGTGTTCTGTAATAAAACATATTTTATACATAATACGAACAGTTTAAAAAAAAAAAAAAAAAAACGCACCTACCTCTTCCACTTCCTTGCGCTGTCAACTTAGTTTTAGGAAAGCACAGCGCACGTCTATACTCATTTTCGGCAAATATGAAAGTTTCTTGATGACAGGTTGGAGTTACATTGCAGTTCTTGGGTTTTCATCGAATATTGCACTGATATGCCAATTATTCTTGACTGGTAGAATTTTCAAATTATTCAACTTCAACTGATATAATGTGCATCTGAAACGGAATTGTAGCTTTTGTACAAATTCTAATCGATATGTGGAGACATGCGGTGAGGAAGACGTTCTAAGACAGAAAGACGTAAATAACGAGTGACGGTAGATCGATTAATTTCGCATGTACACAGTTCCTTGTATTTATGACAGTACAGCAAAGCAACTGCATTCGCAGAAATACATGCGTTCTTAAATCTAAATGGCTTTATAGATTTACAATAATACGAAAGTAAGATAGAGATAACTCGTGATCCTCGTCCAAGTATGATATTTTAATATGGACATAAAGTGGGTAAAAGAGACGATCGTTGTCAATCGTGTGTCAGTGTCAAGTCAAAACGCTGTACTACTTTTTTGAATTTGTAATTCAAGTACGGTGTGGCTCATGGAATTACATTCGTAAATCCCAATACAATGAAATTTGAGTCTTACATGTTTTATTATTGTAATACATTGAGATTAAATACTCTGTTTTAAAATGAACCTTGATTGGCTGTTAGATGAGAAATTCTAAAATTAGTACAGCTCATTATTATATCTAGAATGAGAAAGAACACACCCAAGTGTTCGTCACTTCATGAGGCCGAATACTAAATTCGTTATTGTAATGTAACGTTATTGTAACTATTCACGTTTCGGAAAACCAGTTATTTCGTCATTTTACAGGGAAAAAGCTACAATTCAAATCTTCTAACTTAGCTACTACAGTCACTACAAAATTGAAAAATAGTAATTTTATCCATCAATATTTCGCTACGCCAACGTTAATAAGTTCAGCCTCATATCATTTCTGTAAATAATCTTAAAGAGGTGGCAATTGTTTTCCCCACTTTATATGCATATTACCTACCACGCTTGAAATAATTCGAACATTGATAAATGATGGTATCGTCGGCGTGCAATTGACAAAAATGTGCTGAAATTCAGGTATAAACGTCATTACGGTTTCTTTTATCCTTCTGTAACTTACAGACAATCAATTACCTGGTATTTAAATATTAAAAATCTGACAACACGAAGCATATTTGTCTTGTTACTGTGATAATGTATTATATTATTTAAAATATCATGTATTTGTCTCAAAAAATTTTGTCTAGGCAATGTCTGTTACAACATTGTACTGAAATTAACCAAGACTTGATGTTTGTTCTTCAGCCCTCCCAATGCTTTATATATATATATATATATATATATATATATATATATATATATATATATATATATATATATATATATATATATATATGTATGTATATATATATCTAAATAAATGTATATTTTGCAGAGGCTTCTGTCATCCTAGAATAATAATCTTAATTCAAACCTTAATCCAAAATCTTTAGACGTCAATATTTTCTTAACTATCGAGTTGTGATAACTTATCCTCAATGCTATCCTGTGTTTCATTTGAATCGTGCAAATTGATCGTTTCATCTGCTAACTCGATTACAGACTCCTCTAGCTCCGGAACTTCTGTTTTTGGATGATGCAATCCAGAATCTGAACCAACAAAGACCTCTGCTGGTTCGGTACCTTCCTGACCATCCAGAGACAGTGAAGAATCTGGCTGAGTCTCTTCGTTACCTACGGTACTTTCACTGATTTGGATTTCTACCATATCCCCAGTTTCGTCTTGAGTGTGCATTATTTCATCTTCACTCTTATCGCCAGCTTGTAGATCTTCTAACAATGACTCTCGAGTTTTATCTTCAACTGTTTTCGCCGCTTCTTGGGTATCGGTAGGATCCTCTTCCATCGACTTGTCGCCCTCCAATTTTAATTCTATATTTTCTTCGAGTGCGGATATTTGACTGAAATTACCCAAGACATTATCTTGCATTTTCATCACATTCTCTGAAGAGTCAAGAATGCTGCTTAATTCACGGCTCATCGAATTGTCGTCAACATGTTGCGATTCCTCTGTTTTCACCAGAATAATCTTTTTGTTACCGTAGACTTTGGAAGTGCTCGTTACGATTGGTTTCTTATAATCTCTCTTTGGCATTTCTAATGTTGAGACACTGTCTTGTGATAGTTTTTCTTTTTTTATAGTGACAATATCTTTTTCATCACTGTCATACTCCTTCTCTTCATCAAAAACGCTTTGCTTTCTTTTAACGAAGACTCGTTTTAGAGGCAGTTGCTGTTCCTCTTCAGATTCGTCTTGTCTTTCGGGCAGCATGTCTTCAACGGACTCTACTTCTTGATTTTTACGTGCTTGCAACTCTTCAATTTTCAATCTTTGCTGTTCCACACGTTTCTCGAGCTTCTCCAATTTCACTTTCGTACTTTCTGGATTCTCTTCATTTTCGTCTGTCGATGTTACTGGCATATCTGGTCCTTTTAGCACTGTTTTACCATCGGATGATTTTAGTTGGGTACTCGACGGCTTCACGTCACCTTGAGAAGTGCTTGTTGCCAATTGAGAAGTTTTCAATTCAAATTTCGAATCTGTCAATTTAGATTCCAAACTGCTGGTTTTCAACGTCACAGATTGTTGGAGGTCTTCTGCAACCTGTAGCAAAGTGTGTCCTTGAATGTCAAGTTTGTCCTTCGGTTTCTTCACAACCACTCGCTTAACAACATTTCTTGTCGGCAATTTTGCAAGCTCTGCTGGGTCAAGAATTGTTCCGTCCGGATTCATAATTACTTCGCGTGTAGTATCCCCTTGTCTGATAATTCTTCGCACGATGACTCTCTTTGTAACTTTAGTTGCGCTTCCTGGTGTGCTCGTCGGAGTTTCGCTTTCTTTGATACTTGATGCAAGAGCCTGAGCTCCTTCGGCGCCACCTTTTCTGACAACTATTCGCTTTATAACTTTAACGGTATTGACAGATTTTGGAGTAGCGGACAAGGCATCTGTTTTTGAGACTTCTTCCTTTGAAGTTGGACCAGCTACGTTACTCGTTGACAACTGATTGGACGCTGAAGCCGGTGTCCCATGCTGAGAGCGAGATTGACCGAGGTTAGCAGTCGTTGGTGAATCTTTGGACTGTTCCTGTGGAATGTTTTGATGTTTGAAGGGTATCTTGTGTTCTTTGAAAACAGATGCGACTATCTTTTGTACCTCAGCCTCGGTGTCATCCATTCGATGCTGGGTACGAAGCTTCGGAGTTGATTCACTGTCCGAGCTGACAGATCTCACTTCTGATTTAGTTGATACAATTTTAGCAGACTGTGAACCACTGGGAGTGGATCTACCCTTAACATCCTGGATTTCCCTTCTGTGAATGGGCATCAATGTCTTAATTGTCTTCTTCACTAAATTTCCATCCTTGTTCCTCACGTAAACAACTTGTTCTTTCCTATCTGACTTTTCCATCTCTTCGTCACTCTCTGGCGGCTCATGCTTTGGAATCTTTTTCGTGACAGATGCAGGTGGTTCGTAATCATCATCACCGTCAGTATCCTCCTCCTCTTCCTCTTCCTCCTCAGACTCGGAATCAATTTTCTCTTTACGAATTTCTGGCCTTAATCCATCAGGACCCATCTTTTCACCTGCCTCGATGTGCTGTTTGATATGGGTAACGTAATCGGCTCTATTTCTACACGATTCCTGGCATATTTCACATGTCAGCCCCATGCCACGTTTGGCGTGTGTCAGCTGATGCACTTCCAAGCTTTCTTTGCGTTTGAAGGCTTTGCCGCACTCCTCGCATGCGTGAGGTTTCTCAACGGAATGAGTTCTCATGTGTCTCGTCAGATGATGAGAGAGTAGGAAGGATCTCGGGCACAATTTGCACAGGAAAGGCCTATGTCCAGCATGAGTTGTCAGATGTTTAGCCAATTTGGTGCTGGACCTGAACGCCTCCTTGCAGTACTCGCAAATAAAGTTCTTGTCATCGCTATGCAGTAGTTCGTGACGCTCCAGACCTTGTTTGTAAGTGAATCTCTTGTTACAAATGTTACACTGGTAAGGCTTTACAGATTTGTGTACCGTTGCCTCGTGTTTTTCAAGATCGTCGGTGTTGAAAAATTCTCGGTCGCAATGCTGGCAGCCATATCTCAGCTCGTCTCTGTGGATCTTTTCGTGACGTTGCAGTAGACTGATTCTGGCAAACTGTTTATGACAGATCTGACATGTGAACGGTTTTACTTCCGAATGAGTGGTCGCATGCTTGGACAGATCGTATTTTGTAAAGAAGAGCTTGTCGCATTCGGTACACTTGTAGTTCCGGTCTCTGTGAGCTCTCTGAATATGAAGCTGAAGAGCTTGTCTCAGAGGGAATGTTCTGTCGCACTGATCGCAAGCGTGAACTCTTATCTCTCCCGGTTCTAGTTTCCTACCATCTTTCTCGTTCGGACTCTCATTTCCTCCATCGCTACCTCCATCCTGCTCATCGTACATGTCGTGATGGTCCATGTTATCAGATTGCTTGTCGGACTGCCAATCCCTTTCCCGTTCTCGTCTTTCCCTCTCACCTTCCTCCAATCTAGGTTTCTTCGACTGGTCATTCTGGGATCGTTGATCAGGTGTTTTGTTGTTACCAACGTCCGGCGGGTAACTTGGTAAAGCCGGAAATGGTCGAGGCAATACTCCTGACACGGGATAAGCTCTCAACGCTTCATCAGCCTTCTTACACTGGATTTTGAATTTGTAAGAACGATCAAGATTCCAGCGACAAACACTGCATATCATCTGAGGCATTCCATCCGCAGCGTACACCTTAAAATAATATACAAGTCTGTAGTGTGTATTAATATATCATTTCCACAATTCATGTTATCAGATACATTGAGTCTTATTTGCTTGAAGTTAATTCCATCAACAACATCGGTCTTTACTACAATTTGTACTGAAGTCACTTTTAAATCTAAGTCAAAATCATACAGGCATAGCTGTAATAAAATACAAAATATACCAACAGTAGAACACAAAAATTAATCCAAGCTGAAACCTTGATTGCCATTAATAATATACTTATCGTCAGCTCACTGCGATTGTTTTTTTTTCTCACCAGTTACTGTTTCAAAAACCCTAAAGGGAATAAGTAAAAATTTTTTGTTTGAAAAATCTGATGCAAGAATGAGGCATGAAACCACATAAAATGATTTAAATATGAAGTAATCGAACATGACTTAGAATGAATGTACGTATCAAATAATGGTACTTCAGGTTTACAGTAGAAACGGCTGTAGAAATTGTTTAAATTTCTTAAAATTTATTTGATTTTTTCTCGATTTAGGAAATCTCACAATATTTGAAAGCAGAAGGATAATTGTAACATTTAACGGTACTGACATGTACCAAAAGAATGTAAGACCCTAGAATATAGGTTCAAAGATTATGTAGACAAAGAAAATAATTTTCCGTCGAAGCATAATTCGATACAGTTGCTGATAAAGAGTATAACGGGTGAGCGTGCTCGAAAGAGATCCGTACTTGCAGTCGAGGGTGGATGTTCCCGCCAAAATACGACTATACGACTATAGCTCGCCGCGATCCGAAGTTAGCGGAGACAGAGTATACCTATAATACCGTTCAATGCCCCTGCTCACATAGCAATGTGAATTCCTACGTTACCCATGCAAGTCAACGCTATTGACTGAATGCTATTTTCCGATGAATTGTATGATGAGCAATATTTGAGTAAGGCCAAATCGCCAAGACGGATGTACGTACGTTGGGAACCGAGTAAATAATCTGAGTGGGAAAAATAGTTACCTCGATAGCGACGCACGACATGATTTGCAGGGTAAGCGGCACCTGGAACGGCTTGCTGTGGTCCTTTTCGTAGATGAAGCTAAGTGGCTCGGACTCTGTCAGGCAGAATCGACATACCCGCCTAGATCTAAGCGGTGCCGGTCTGTTCTCCATTTTCCACTCCCGAAACTGCGTGCCCGGTTGTAATTACACTATTTTCGAACGTTATTTACAGAAATTCATCAATAAAAACGACGCCGAGCGTCGGTAAGCGTCGCGTAGTCGTCACGAGCGAGATACGATATACCGCTATGGAGTATGGCGGAGACTCGGGCGCCTATTTCCCTTCGCGTGGCGTCCTGGGAGTCGCGACTGCGAGGACTTTACGCACTAGCGCCGCTCACCGCGTATCGATTCGTTCCCCTGCTCGGTCGGTAACTGCCGGGCGGGCGACTTGCTATCTACTAATCGCTGCGGCTCGCCGCAGTTCACCGGAACACCGCTAGAGCTTTTCAATCGATCAAACTAATAATCTACTACAGTACAAAAATAATAATAGAATAATTCGCCCTTGTATTAGAATAAAATCCAGGTTGGTGTGCGAACTTATAGTCAGAGACAGTTAAAAAATGATATAATAATAAAATAGAGCAAGTCCATGTCGGTTAACTTATTCTAAGCACGATGGAAATTTACTCGGAAGAATTTGCGCTTCGTTCAATTTAGACGCACAAAAGTTTTTGTTCACATATTGCGGTCGAAGTTGCAGATTATTTTTCCGTTAATCGTTACACACTTCGCTAATCGAATTTTATTTTGTCGTTAGGAATTCACAGATTTTTTATTTTAGTTACCCAGATAAGTAAATAAATATAATTACAACTTCAATTGATATATTAATCAATTAACACGACGATTTCTAAAATTTTCGAATCAATTTCATCACACATGAAATACGCTAGTAGGCACACGATAATTAACTACGTGTCACATTTTCTGATTCGAAAGTGTTCAGAATTTCAATTCCATTAACTCAAAGCTATTATAATATTATTAAAGTAATGTCGAAAAAACTCAACAACCGTAAAATAAAAGGACGTCGGCAATTATATACCTATCATTGATGATTCCTTAAAACTAACATTTTCACACACGATTAAGCTTGTTCAAAAATAGTGTTTCACATATCCGTGAATTGAAAAAAAAACGTCATTATTAGATTAACATAGCTACTTATTTTTCAGTGTAGGCGAGGTTCCATTTTTATGGTACAATATTATCTATAG